>NW_028317945.1:3220000-3541875 GCF_062004578.1 Staurois parvus
AGAATTTAAAAAATATATTTTTTGTGATTTTTATCTGCAATTTTAGTCTCTTTAACATGGTGCGTGTTAACACAGCTCTAAAGTGTGAATGGACCCTTAGAGGTGCTATGTTCGCATTTCAGAAGTTTCTTGTTATTGATGACATTCTCCATCTAAGAGGACATTTATTAATGTAGCAGCCTATTAATAGTGACTGTTTTCTATCTTTTGCCACAACTGCAAGCTCCTCTTTTGTGAGTTATTTAGGCTTACATCTGTTGCAGAAGCAAGGGTGTACATTTTAAACAAGTACAGATATTCCAATTCATTGTGCAACTGGCATACAAATGATAAATCTGTCCTTGGCTTGTGACACAAAATCTAACATGCAACAGATTTGCACCACAATCATTTGGACAGTATTGATAAAAGTTCCACACTGTGTTTTTGCTTTTCACTGCCCAACATTCCCTTTCCTACATTGCTCTTATTTTTTTGACAACTTTGCAAGTAGAGGTTCTTCACTGTCAAACTGCAGTTTAGCAGTACAGCATTTGTGAAAGCTACCGTATATACTCGAGTATAAGCCGACCCGAATATAAGTCGAGGTACCTAATTTTACCACAAAAAACTGGGAAAAACTATTGACTCGAGTATAAGCCGAGGGTGGGAACACCAGTGGGAAGAATCGTGCCTCATCATTGGTGTCAGTGGGAGGAATAGTGCCCCATCATTGGTGTCAGTGGGAGGAATAGTGCCCCATCATTGGTATCAGTGGGAGGAATAGTGCCCCATCATTGGTATCAGTGGGAGGAATAGTGCCCCATCATTGGTATCAGTGGGAGGAATAGTGCCCCATCATTGGTATCAGTGGGAGGAATAGTGCCCCATCATTGGTGTCAGTGGGAGGAATAGCGCCCCTTCATTGGTATCAGTGGGAGGAATAGCGCCCCATCATTGGTGTCAGTGGGAGGAATAGCGCCTCATCATTGGTGTCAGTGGCAGGAATAGTGCCCCATCATTAGTATCAGTGGGGGGAATAGCACCCCATTATTGGTGTCCGTGGAATAGTGCCCCATCTTTGGTGTCAGTGGGAGGAATAGTGCCCCATCATTGGTGTCAGTGGGAGGAATAGTGCCCCATCATTGGTATCAGTGGGAGGAATAGTGCCCCATCATTGGTATCAGTGGGAGGAATAGTGCCCCATCATTGGTGTCAGTGGGAGGAATAGCGCCCCTTCATTGGTATCAGTGGGAGGAATAGCGCCCCATCATTGGTGTCAGTGGGAGGAATAGCGCCCCATCATTGGTGTCAGTGGGAGGAATAGCGCCCCATCATTGGTGTCCGTGGGAGGAATAGTGCCCCATCATTGGTGTCAGTGGCAGAAATAGTGCCCCATCATTAGTATCAGTGGGGGGAATAGCACCCCATTATTGGTGTCCGTGGAATAGTGCCCCATCTTTGGTGTCAGTGGGAGGAATAGTGTCCCATCATTGGTGTCAGTGGGAGGAATAGTGTCCCAACATTAGTGTCAGTGGGAGGAATAGTATCCCATCATTGGTGTCAGTGGGGGGGTGGAGGAATAGTGCCCCATCGTTGGTGTCAGTGGGGGGGAGGAATAGTGTCCCATGATTGGTGTCAGTGGGGGGTGGAATAGTGCTCCATGATTGGTGTCAGTGGGGGGTGGAATAGTGCCCCATCATTGGTGTCAGTGGGGGGGGGGGGGAGGAATAGTGCCCAATCGTTGGTGTCAGTGGGGGGGGAGGAAAAGTGCCCCATCGTTGGTGTCAGTGGGAGGAATAGCGCCCCATCATTGGTGTCCGTGGGAGGAATAGTGCCCCATCATTGGTGTCAGTGGCAGGAATAGTGCCCCATCATTAGTATCAGTGGGGGGAATAGCACCCCATTATTGGTGTCCGTGGAATAGTGCCCCATCTTTGGTGTCAGTGGGAGGAATAGTGCCCCATCATTGGTATCAGTGGGAGGAATAGTGCCCCATCATTGGTATCAGTGGGAGGAATAGTGCCCCATCATTGGTATCAGTGGGAGGAATAGTGCCCCATCATTGGTGTCAGTGGGAGGAATAGCGCCCCTTCATTGGTATCAGTGGGAGGAATAGCGCCCCATCATTGGTGTCAGTGGGAGGAATAGCGCCCCATCATTGGTGTCAGTGGGAGGAATAGCGCCCCATCATTGGTGTCCGTGGGAGGAATAGTGCCCCATCATTGGTGTCAGTGGCAGAAATAGTGCCCCATCATTAGTATCAGTGGGGGGAATAGCACCCCATTATTGGTGTCCGTGGAATAGTGCCCCATCTTTGGTGTCAGTGGGAGGAATAGTGTCCCATCATTGGTGTCAGTGGGAGGAATAGTGTCCCAACATTAGTGTCAGTGGGAGGAATAGTATCCCATCATTGGTGTCAGTGGGGGGGTGGAGGAATAGTGCCCCATCGTTGGTGTCAGTGGGGGGGAGGAATAGTGTCCCATGATTGGTGTCAGTGGGGGGTGGAATAGTGCTCCATGATTGGTGTCAGTGGGGGGTGGAATAGTGCCCCATCATTGGTGTCAGTGGGGGGGGGGGAGGAATAGTGCCCCATCGTTGGTGTCAGTGGGAGGAATAATGCCCCATCATTGGTATCAGTGACACCAATGATGGGGCACTATTCCTCCCACTGACACTTGCTGACCCCTGTTCCAGTATGGTGCTGCTGCAGTCAGCATATGTGGTTGCAGCAGCACCTAAGCACGGCACACTTATCTGCATCTCCTTCACTCGATTTTCGCGGGGCCGCTCAGCTCCGCCTCCTCGCCGGTGATTGGCCGCCTGTGTGTCTTTCCTGAGCTACAGTTCTGGCGGCCAATCACCGGTGAGAAAGCGGAGCCGAGCAGCCGCGCGAACATCCAGTGGACGAACCGAATGAAGGAGCAGCCGCGCTTCCTGGACCGGATCGTCGTGGGACCGGAGCCAGGTAAGAGACAGCAGCCCCCTGCAGACGTTGACTCGAGTATAAGCCGAGGGGGCCGTTTTTCAGCACAAAAAATGTGCTGAAAAACTCGGCTTATACTCAAGTATATACGGTAACTTGTTTGATATGGGATACTGCATATGATTGCCCATTAGTTTCCAAAGTGTTTTTTCCTTTTCACCTACTTTTTGCCCTCTTTCCTTCCATTCAGGCTTTTGATGTTGCAGAGCGTGAGCTGGGAATACCGACATTGCTTGATCCAGATGACATGGTATCCATGAAAGTTCCAGACCGTCTTAGCATTATGACCTATGTATCTCAGTATTACAATATTTTCCGCAATTCCAACCCAGGTCAGTGAGTAAAGTATAACTTAAGGTAAAATGTGTTTTTAGATTTTGAGTGGTGATGAGTTGGAGTCACTGTCAGGTTTTTATTGCTATCCATGTGTCCTTTAGGAAGATTCACTCTGTAACGGCTAGTTCTCATGTGCTGCAGCTCTTGTTCCCCCTATGAAAAGTGACTTGTGGAGGACTAAACCCTTACCGTGTACCTAGCAGGTGATTGCAGGGTGGTTGTGGCATGGCCCCATACACTTAAATGGTGTCTCGTTCAGCAGCGGGATGCAGTTTACATTTTAAAGTAGCTGTAAAGCATCGTGACTGTGGCATGCATATAGCTCTGAGCGACTGCATGCCCTTCAACCACCTGCTTTTACCAGCCCCTGGCCGCTCATGTGAAAAAGGCCTAATTGTCAGCAATATCTACAAAAAAAAAAAATAGTAAATTCAAAATTTTTAGATGCCACAAGAAGAGGAATAGGAGGTGATTTTCCAATGGGGATATTTGTTTTCATGATAGCTGTCTAAGAGGGGATTTCCCTCACATTAGAAAGATATAATTTCACTGTTGAGTCTACAGGGCACAAAAGCTTGGGACCATTTATGCGTTCCCTACATTTTGAACACTTTGACAAGGAGAAGACAACCTTTGGGAGGTGGAAGAGATCAAGGATCTCCAGGGTGCAGCACTCCTTCTTTTTTTTTTTTTTTTTTTTTAAAGAGCAAGGCCCCAATAAAAAGTAATGACACAAAGAAGGAGAATGTAAAAAAATGTCACTGTATAAATATTAACTTAGCCTACCTTTAAAACTTAGCTTCAGGGAGGAACTTGACATGCACTTTCATTTTATAATTATTTTTGTCTAATTAATTATGCCTGGGGAGTAACTGGTCACCCCAGGTTTGATGTAGGGTTTCATCAATAGTATTGCAGGCTGAATTACTTGGCTAGATTAATGCCTGGTACACATGGGCTGAATATCGGCTGGTTCACTAGAAACCGCCAATATTCGGCCCGTGTGTACAGCAGCCTGTTCGACAAGCTGGCCGAATGTCTGGGTTTTGTAGAACAGGTATGCCAGAGAAACATATGCTGATCGGCATGACCACTGTGTGTTGGGGGGGGGGGGGGGGGGGGGTTGTCAGTAGTAGTTAGTACTTAGTACAGAGACCTCCTCAGTGTTTTGTTTTGTTTTTTTTTTAAGTTCAGCTCACTGGGCTGAATGAGGAAAAAAACTCATGGGGTTGATTTACTAAAGGCAAATAGGCTGCGCATTCCAAGTGCACTGCAAGTGTGTTTGAAAGTGCAGTTGCTCTAGATCTGAGGGGAACATGCATGGAAAATAAAAAAACAGCATTTTTGCTTGCACGTCATTGGATGAAAGAAATCAGCAGAGCTTCACCTCATTTCAGAGCTTCCTCTTGGGTATAAAGCAACTACACTTGCAGTGCACAGTATATTTGCCTTTAGTAAATCAACCCCATAGTGTGCACGAGGCATTAGGCCTGGCTGGCCTCCATTCTGAACTTGCTGTCTAGTCTGAGTTCTGGCCCCACTGGCTGTTTTGACTTCTAGCCTGGTTGGCCAGTGTGAGCTCTGACATAGCTGACTATTTTTGTTTCTAGTGAATAGTGAACTACCACTTAAAAACTGAAAGATAACACTCATATGGGCAGAAATACTGTCAGCATGTCCTAAATCCCAGGCTACGGACTCACACTCTGGTGCCACAAACCAGGCAACTCCTATAGCTCAAAAGTGTTCAGTTTTGACTTCCTCGTTCAAACAAAACTCGCATGTGTAGGGCATGCTCCTAGTGACGTCATCACGCTTGGATACTTTTGAGCTATGAAAGTGCTTGATTTGTTGTGCCTGATTTGTTGGACTAGAGTGTCGGTCTATAGCATTCTGCGGGTTTTATGACATGCTGACACTGTTTCTGCCAGTGTAAACTTTTTGTTTTTATTAAATATCTTTTAAGTGGTAATTCACTATTGTTGTTGGCTTCTTTTTCCATGCATATGGGATTTCCATCTTGATGTATTCATCTGTGATCCAGATTAATATATGAGGTCGGCAGTCTAGAGTGGATTATACAAAAGCCCCTTCAGACCTTCCAGTAATCTTGGGGTTCAGCTGGGATACTAAGCTGCTCTACTCTGGGATTAGTCATTGGGTGTTTTGGTTTCCACCTTATCAGCACTACAGTGGCAGGAAGAATTTCATTTGCATCTTTGGCAAATTCTTACATCTGCGGATGCCTCTGTCTAAACAAAATGTCACAGCAGGGGTGGATTTCTCCATCCACAAAAACAAGGTGGGGACAGCCACACACTGATTGAAATTCGGCCAGTCCCTGCTAAAATGGCAACATTTCGATCAGTGTATGATCAGCGTTACTCTTTCAGCAGGCAGTTTATTCTCTGCTACCCCTTTTTTTTCTTTTTCACATATACTTTTGTTTTATCTTCACAGCTGGAGTTCCTCAGTTCAAACAGACCTCCGCACTGCAGCAAGGAGAGAGCCAGGTTACACACCCTCAGGTAAAGAATAGCAATAAAGCGAGTTAAAGCGATACTAAAGGCTCATTTGTTTTTTTTTCTTTTAATTTTGAAAAAAAAAAAAAATTGTAAAATAACAAACATGTCTATACTTACCTGCTGTATGCAGTTGTTTTGCACAGAGCAGCCTGGATCCTCCTCTTCTCGGGTCCCCTGCAGGTTCTCCTGGATCTTCCTTTCTGTCGGGTGCCCAACATAGCAAGCTGCTTGCTATGGGGCACCCGCTGCTCCGTGTGCCCATTTATACACCCATTCATATTCATTCATTCTTTTTGTGAATTGTTGTCCAAAACTGAACTGCATATTCCAGATGAGGTGTTGCTAATGATTTGTACAGGGGTAATATGATATCTCTCTCTGGAGTCTATACCTCTTTTATAACAAGAGAGGATTTTGCTCGCTTTAGAAACTGCAGCTTGGCATTGCATGCCATTATTAAGCTTGTGTTCTACCAGAACTCCCAGATCCTTCTCCACCATTAATTCCCCCAGTTGTACCCCCCCTAGGATGTATGATACATGCATATTCTTAGCCCCCAAGTGCATAACCTTACAGTTATCAACATTAAACCTCATTTGCCACATAATTGCCCAATTAAACAGTGCATTGAGGTCGGCTTGTAAGTTGGAGACATCCTGTAAGGACGTTATTCCACTGCACAGCTTGGTGTCATCTGCAAAGACTGAAATGGGATTTATATCCCCAGACCATATATCGTTTATAAATATATTAACCACTTGCCCGCCACAGGATTTTCCCCCCCTTTCTGACCAGGCCATTTTTTGTGATGCAGCTCTGTGTTACTTTAACGAACAATTGTGCGGTCATGCAACGCTGCAACCAAATTAAATTTATGTCCTTTTTTTCCCTCCACAAATAGAGCTTTCTTTCGGTGATATTTGATCGCCTCTGCGCTTTTTAATTCTTTGCGCTATAAACAAAAAAAGACTGTCAATTTTGAGAAAAACATATTTTTGGCCTTTTTGCTACATGTCCAATAAAACAATTTAAAAAATCTAATTTCATCATACATCTAGGGTAAAATGTGTTCTGCGATATGTCTTAGCTAAGAAAAAAAAAATCCCAATTTGTGTAAATTAATTGCTTTCTGTGAAAGTTATAGCATTTACAAAAGGCAGTATATATTGGAATTTCTTTCTTTTTTTTTTTCACTAGTAATGGCGGCGATCAGTGACTTATAGCAGGACTGCGGCAGGCATTCTGACACTGCGGGAAACTGACTTGGTGTCACTGACATCTCCAGTGACACCAATACAGTTATCGGTTCTAATAAAAAAGCACTGACACTGTACTAATGACACTGGGCAGGAAGGGGTTAACATCTGGGGCGATCAAAGGGTTGTGTGCTGGGTGTGTTTTTTACTATGGGGCTGTGTCTGTGCTTTCCACTGTAAGCACACTGCTTTGTAAGGCTCTGCTATGCAGAGCCATATAAAGCAGTGTGCAGGAGCTGACGGGAGAGAACTGTATTGTTTACATACAGTTCTCTCCCCCCGTCAGTATTACTTGGTGATCACCGTGTGCTGGTGAGTAATCACCGGCCGGGACCCGGTGATTGACAGTCAAGGCTGCGAATGGCACCGCGGGTAGGGCACGCTCGCGCACACCCCCTACCCGGAAGTGCACAATCACGTATATATACGTGATTTTGCGCACACCTGCTGCCCTGTAGCAGTATTTCTGCTATAACACTGAACCTTGGTGTACACAACTAACAACCCTAGACCATTCAGAGTATAAATCATTCACTATCGTTATTTGTCCTGTTTACTATTATTAAAAGTGAAATTTACAAAAAAAAATTTTTTACATTTTGTCACCAGAACAGTAAGAGATTGGAAATCTTTCAATGGGGTCTGGTTACCCTTGTGACAAACCAATGATTCACTCCCTTTGAAGGGATTTCCGCCCACTTCCTGTTTTGATTATTTGACAGAAATGAAGGGATATCTCCCAAATGGGACATAGATGGCAAAAAAAAGACAGGAGTTTTAACCTTCCCTTACTCTATCCATAATAATTTAAAAGAAAAAGTTTGCCTTTTAGTTCTGTTTTAACTGTTGGCTTCTACTGCCAAAATATCCTTTTTTTTTTTGAATCAGAATAATTTCCTGTGCACTTTGAATGCTGGTCACCATTTAGGTTGTTAATCTATGTGATGGTAATTTCAGTAAAGTGTTTGTGTGTTATCTTATTTAGGGTAGTTTGGATACCACAAGTACAGCCACTCGGGTGGCACTGAGCAGCACCTGTGCCTTATGCCAGCAACATGTTCACCTTGTACAGAGGTGCTTAGTAGATGGAAAGCTGTATCATCGGCAGTGTTTCAGGTACACCTTAAAGCCATTTCTCCTGTTTTATTCCCTTTGGGTTTATTTTCCTCCCTTTACTCATCACTTCACTGTTTCGGTGTTCTATTCTATCACATATTTCTTCTATTTTATGATTAAATTATTTGCGTCTTTAGCAGACATGCAGCGATTCTCCCTGGACGCAGACTGCCTGTGTCCAGGGCCAATCACTCATATACAATCACTGCATGGTAAGATAGCCTTAAATTATAGCACATATTTGAAGGTGGATGCAGATGTTTAACCTGTTTTAAGGCTCATTTTCCCAATGCATTTTTGCTCCTATCTAAACTGGTAAGAATGTGACCTATATATAGAAGTATTTTTTGTTTCCATATATTACAGGTGTAAAGAATGCTCCAGCACTCTGCTTCCTGGTTCTTATCAACCCGGTCCTGAGACTGGCACGTTTGTGTGTACCCACCATCATCGGCCTCGGCCAGGCATTAGCAGTCCGGAGTCTGCTGAAGAAAATTCTGTACAAAATGCAGTCCAAAGCCCACCTAAACCACGTGCTCCTCCAAAACCTCCTCTTCCGAACAAACCTCAAAAGGAGCTTGTTACAGATGGTGTACAAGACACACGACCTGTGCCAGCACCAAGGAGGACAAGTGATGTAGCACCTCAGCCTCTGCCTCGAGCTCGATCAGGTGCAGGACAGAGCCCTGCACGACCAACAAGTTTTGTGAATGGTAAGATAATTACATGATGGTTGCAAAAAAGCTGTTTAATTTAATGTTAAATTTTAATATTAAAACCACACATGCAAGTTAGTATCACAACAAGTATTTCACATCTAATTTTTTTGCATTGTAGGTGAGCAGCAGATATCAACTCCACCAGTCCCTAAGCCGAGAGGTAGACAGAGGTCTGTGGAAAGGTGAGTAACGATGATTTCTAAGTAGGAGTTTGATCTACGAGGCTTGTTATTTAACCGGTTCAACTCCGCCCCATAGCAGAAATACTGTACAGGGCAGCAGCTGTGTGCAAAATCACGTATGTGTATGTGATTTTGCACTTCCGGGTAGGGGGCACGCGAGAAATGTTGGCAAACAAAACCGTTTTCCTCCCTGTCAGCTCCGGCACACTGCTTTGTACTTATTATTACAGGTTCTTATATAGTGCCGTCAATTTGCGCAGCACTTTACATATATATTGTACATTCACATCAGTCCCTAACCCTCAAGGGGCATACAATCTAAGGTCCCTAACTCACATTCATACATACACATACTAGGGACAATTTAGACAGGATCCAATTAACCTTCCAGCATATCTTTGGAGTGTAGGAGGAAACCGGAGTACCCGGAGGAAACCCACGCAGGCACAGGGAGAACATGCAAACTCCAGGCAGGTGGTGCCGTGGTTGGGATTCGAACCAACGACCTTAGTACTGCCAGGTGGAAGTGCTAACCATTTAGCTACTGTGCTGCTTACAGTGAAGCATAAACACAGCACACATTGTAAAACGGCACACAGTATACAGTTAACCCTTTGATCGCCCCAGAGGTCAACCTCTTCATGCCCAGTGCCATCAGTACAGTGTCAGTACTTTTTATTAGCACTAATCACTGTATTGGTGTCACTGGTGAGGTCAGTGACACCAAGTTGGTTCCTCCCAGTGTTAGAATGCCCGCCTCAGTCCTGCTGTAAGTCGCTGACCACCACCATTACTACTAAAAATGTAAAAAAGAAAAAAAAAAAGCCCAGTAAATATACCGCCATTTGTAAATGCTATAACTTTTCATGTAAACCAATTAATTTACACGTTTTGGGATTTTTTTTTTTTTTTAGCAAAGACATGTAGCAGAATACATTTTGGCCTAAGTTTATGACGAAATTTGACTTTTTTTAAAACATTTTTACCGGACATATTAAATAGCAAAAAGTTAAAAATATTGTTTTTTTTTCTCACAATTTACATTTTTTCTTTTTGTAGTGCAAAAAATAAAAAACACACAGGCGATCAGATACCACCAAAAGAAAGCTCTATTTGTGGGGAAAAAAATTCATTTGGGTGCAGCGTTGTGTGACCGCGCAATTGTCAGTTAAAGTAATGCAGTTCTGTAATGCAAAAAATGGCCTGGTCAGGAAGGGGGTAAATTCTCTGGAGTGCAAGTGGTTAAACAGTTTAAAGGCTTGTTTCCATTTGGGTTTGAGGGTGATAAAAAAAAAAAACCCTACAGTTGAGCCACATTCTTACCATCCCTCAACAGCTCCCCTTTGCAGCCAGGGTGTACACTGCTGTGTTCACGATGCTTTTGTGTGCAGGAGCAATTGTGCCTCCGGTTACACTCAGTGGGTAGTAGCACCCACTGAACACAAGACATTCAAGTGAACACGCCCAACTTGCTCAGTTGTCTGGTGTTTTGGTATTTAGGGAGTTTAAACAGGCGGTGAGGAGGCAATACGTTGCCTCCTCGCCACCCATCTAATTCTGTCTGAAGAGTGATCTGAATATGGATCACAGCTCTGGTGAGTTTATTCAATTAATTTAGTGGTGGAAAAGCACAGTTTGGTGGTACTAAGAAGATCTAAGAAGTTATTTTGCACAGGTTGACGGTCCCACATATTAGATGGACATTTATATAAATATAAAATAAAAAAAAATATTTAGCACTTTTATTGGTATATCATTGTACCTTATTACTATTTTGCACAGTGAAAAGGGATGTTATATGATACTGATATTCTGTTATATGTTGCACTTTATCTGAATTTTCACTTTATTTTTGGTCCATAGGTATATAGGGGATGTTAGATATTACGTGGCACTTTTTTCTGTATATACTTGAAAAGTGGAGATAATTGAAGAGTTTTGCAGTTTAGCTTAGTGAATGCTGATCACATTAACTATATAGTTTAGGAGTATATTATATACTCAGCTGCACAGTTTTGTAGAGAAGAAATTTATTGATTGCACATTGTGGGTTGTAGAGAAGGTTAGCGCTGTTCCATAATTTACCAGTCTTGATTGGTGATAGTTATATCATGGAGAATAGCAGCTGCCGGGAGTGAATATATTGATTCAATACTTGTAGTACATTTTTGCTGTGGCGCAGTCTGTAAGATATTTATACACCCTCGCACATGCCTGAGCCAGGGGCAGGTGGACTCCAGGAAGTAAATGCTACGTGTATCATCTGCCCTTGCTCAAGATGGCCACAGCCAGAAGTGCTAGGGGATGTTTTTCGAAGTTTATTCTCAGCAAAATAAAGCATGGAGACATGGATGGATGGGGGAGTTGTTTTGAATGTTAAAAATGAATTAAATGGTGTTTTTGGTTTGTGGTTCTCAGATGTTAGTGTAGTTGCGCTTTAAGTTCTATTTTAAAAATAATGAGAACTTGGTTTCAGGAGAAGTGAAGCTTCGCTTAGAGAGAAGTGGAGGCTTTGTGTACACCTTATATAGCAGGCAGAAATATAGGGACCAATACAGCATTGATGTTTTAGGACGTTTTTAGGTCCACTTTAACCACTTGCAGACTGCCTGCCTGTAATGTACTGTGGACAGGAGGCCTGTAGAGGCACAGCAACGTATCTGTACGTTGCTGACCTTTTCTGGGTACAGGGTACATGCGTCACCGCCAACAAACTTTCTCTGTTGGTACACAGCAGGAGTTTCAAAAGAGACTTGATGTGGGGGTTTGATACATTTATAACAGCTTACAGCACCCGCTGTTTACATTAGA
Organism: Staurois parvus; assembly: GCF_062004578.1. Lineage (NCBI taxonomy): Eukaryota > Metazoa > Chordata > Amphibia > Anura > Ranidae > Staurois > Staurois parvus. The sequence continues at coordinate 3,231,911 of NW_028317945.1, forward strand.
AGGTTTAGCTGAAGTTTCAGTGTCACTTGCCAGTCGTTAGATGCGGTGGATAGATTTCTTTTTGTTTGTTTCATTCAGTGATCCTGCCAGTAGCATACTTTCTGTTCTAGGGTGACAACACTGCTCCTTGAAGGATAAAGGGAGCAAGGGAGCATTGTCACCCTAGAACAGAACTGTTGAAAACCTTCCGTGCTACTCTTCTGCATGACAAATGGGGGAGATGTTCTGTAATCCATAGAGATATCTGGGAACAATCAAACTGCTAACAGTTATGAGACACAAAGAACAAAGATTTGTCTCAACTCACAAGGTTTCAGACAGGATAAACAGGTATTTTGTTAAGGTTTACATTCACTGCAAAAACATATGGAATAACAATGAAACCATCATCTTAGAGAAATGCTATACTCACACACATACTGGTAAGCTGGAAACTAAGAATATCAAAACCGATAAATGAAGAGATCCAAAAAGCAAATTGGCAAGAGGTAAAAGTGTTAGTTAAATGGGGGAAGCAATATTTGTTAATAAATTACCACAACCCGCAACTGTTTTCTGTAAGGGCTTAGTGGACTTCTCTAGCTGTAACCCTTGTTATTTTGGCAAGTAGATTTAGTTTTGGATTTTTTATATGATGTTGCTCCCCTTATAGGGAGGAGGATGGAAAACGTCTTAAAGATCCTCCTTGGATTTCCTTGGTGGCAGCAAGTGAGCCCAAGAAAAGGGCTGCGCCACTGCCTCCATCTGTGATACAGGATAAGGATGATGTAGAACAGAGCTCCAAAGCATCAGAAGAAGCAGCAAGTCAAAGCCCCTCAAAGTCTGAACACTATAATCCATTTGAGGAAGATGAGGAACAGGAGCCAGATGAGAATAATCTAAAGCCAAGCCATCCATGGTATGGAATTACCCCAACCAACAGCCCTAAAGCACGAAAAAGACCAGCACCCAAAGCCCCGAATGCTTCCCCTCTGGGTAAGAGAGAACCAGTAGGTACTGCTTGTTGGAATCTTTTGCCTAGTTTTTGTTTGTTTTTAACCACTTGCCCTCCAGAGGATTTACCCCCCTTCCTGACCAGGCCATTTTTTTGCATTACGGCGCTGCGTTGCTTTAACTGACAATTGTGCAGTCATGCAACGTTGTACATAAATGAAATCTATGTCCTTTTTTTCCCCACAAATAGAGCTTTCCTTTGGTGGTATTTGATCACCTGTGCATTTTTTTTTTTTTTTATCTTTTGCGCTATAAACAAAAAAAGACTGACAATTTTGAAACAAAAAACAATATTTTTTACTTTTTGCTATAAAACCTATCCAGTAAAAAAAAATTAAAAAAAATGTCTTCAAAAATTTAGGCCAAAATGTATTCTGCTACATTTCTTTGCTTTCTTTTCTTTATTAGTAATGGTGGCGATCAGCGACTTATTGTGGGACTGCGGCAGACATTCTGACACTGAGGGGAACTGACTAACTGCTACTGACACCCCCCCCCCCCACTAATACAGTAATCAGTGCTAATAAAAAGCACTGACACTGTACTAATGACACTGGGCAGGAAGGGGTTAACAACTGGGGTGATCAAAGGGTTAACAGTGTGCTGTGTTGTGTTTTACATAGTTTGCTGTGTGTGATTTACTAGGGAGAGAAGCTGCTTTGTATTGCTCTGCTGTGCAGAGCAATACAAAACAGCCGTTTCATGCAGAAAGGGGAGAGATCTGTATTGTTTACATACAGACCTCTCCCCTGTCAGCTCCGCCTCCGACCACAGAGCCCCAGCCGAGAATCGGCATCTGGGACTTGGTGATTGGCATGCTGAGGAGCCAGTGGCAACACAGATAGGGAGCACGCGCAACCCATACCCGGAAAAACAAAATCACGTGTATATATATATACGTGATTTTGCGCATCCCTGCCGCCCAGTAGCAGTACTTCTGCTGAAGGGCGGTCAGGAAGCAGTTAAAAGTAAGCCAAACAAGAGACACTATACCATGCTACTTGTACATGTATGTATCATTCAGTGGTCTGATGCATCAAAGAGTAGTTACTTTTATACCACATGCATTTGGAGTCTTTTAACTAGTTATTATTATTATACAGTATTTATAAAGCGCCAACAGTTCGCTCAGCGCTGTACATTACAATGGGAGACAGTACATGCGTCAGTACAATAACAATACAATGTGATACACGAGGGGTTCGAGGGCCCTGCTCTTTCGAGCTTACAATCTAGGAGGGAGGGGATAGTGGTACAGGAGGAAATGGCTGTGGGGGATGGAGTGGTAGGAAGAGTGGAGGAGGTCGGCAATTAGCAGGGGGTGGGATAGACTTCCGTGCAGAGGTGGGTTTTCAGGGTGCGCCGAGAGGTGAGTAGGTGATAGTCTGATGGATTGGGGTAGGGAGTTCCAGAGGATGGGTGACGTCCTGGAGGCAGGCATGGGAGGAGGAGACCAGGAAACTAGAGAGAAGGAGGTCTTGTGAGGAGCGTAGAGTGCGTGTTGGGTGGTATTTGGATATTAGGTCGGTGATGTAGTTTGGGGCAGTATGATGGACAGCTTTGTACGTCAGTGTTAGGATTTTGAATTTGATCCGTTGGGCAATCGGAAGCCAGCGGAGGGATTCGCAGAGGGGGGTGGCGGAAACAGAGCGGTTGGTAAGGTGGATGAGTCTGGCTGCCGTATTCAGGATCGACTGAAGTGGGGATAGCCTGTGGCGAGGCAGGCCAGTGAGGAGGGAGTTGCAGTAATCGAATCGTGATATGATGAGGGAGTGGATGAGCTGCTTAGTGGTTTCCGGGGTTAGGAACGTGCGGATTTTGGCGATGTTGTGGAGGTGGAGTCTGCATGAGTTTGTTAGTGATTGGACTTGGGGCTGGAAAGATAGATTGGAGTCAAGTATGACACCAAGTACTCTGGCCTGTGGGGCGGGCCTGATGGTGGCATTGTTGAACGTGATGGAGAAGTCATTGGGGGGTGGTGTGCGGGCTGGGGGAAGACAAGGAGCTCGGTTTTGGAGAGGTTCAGTTTAAGGAAGTGGAGCGACATCCAGTCTGATATGTCGTTCAGTAAGCTTGTGATTCGGGCGTAGACTGAGGGGGTGAGACGAGGGGTTGAGAGATAGATTTGCGTGCCGTCGGCATAGAGGTGATAGTTGAAGCCATGAGAGTGTATGAGTTGGCCAAGGGAGGAGGTGTAGATGGAAAAGAGAAGGGGCCCGAGGACAGAGCCTTGAGGGACCCCAACAGAGAGGGGGAGTGAGGGGGAGGTGGTAGCATTGTAGGTAACACTGAAGGAGCGTTGTGATAGGTAGGACGAGAGCCAGGAGAGAGCGGAATCTCTGAGGCCAAGGGAGTATAGCTTTTTGAGGAGGAGGGGGTGGTTGACTGTGTCAAAGGTCGAGGAGTAGGAGCACTGAATAGTGGCCGTTAGCATTGGTTGTTAGCAGGTCGTTGGATGGTTTGAGTAAGGTAGTTTCAGTGGAGTGTAGGGGACGGAAGCCGGACTGTAGGGGATCGAGGAGGTTGTTGTGGTTGAGGTGGGAGCTTAGGCGATTGTAGACTAAGCGCTCGAGGAGTTTGGATGTAAATGGCAGCAGGGAGATAGGTCTAAGGTTGTTTCGGTCATTGGGGTCCAGTCCAGGGAGGGCTTTTGAAGTATAGGGGTGATGTGCGCATGCTTCAGAGGGGATGAGAATGCGCCGGAAGAGAGGGAGAGATTAAAGATGTGGGTGAGGGAGCGTAGGATGGAGGAGGAGGGAGGTCGTAGGAGTTGTGAGGGGATAGGGTCGAGGGGGCAGGTGATGAGGCGGGCATTAGAGAAGACTTTGTTGACCTCCTCAATGGTAGTGAGGTCGAAGGAGTGGAGTGTTGAGGGGGCTTCAGTGTGAGGAATGTTAGGTGGGGTGGAGGTCAGAACAGTGGTGAGGCCGGGGGAGAGGGGTGATGAGGGGGTTGCTGTGTGAAAGGGGACAGGTGGGGAGGAAGTTTGAGCAGCGGCGATGTCTCTGCGAATAGTGTCAATCTTGTTTTTGAAATGATTGGCAATCTCAAGGGCGGTGAGTGAGGTGCTGGGTGGAGGTGGGGGCGGAGAGAGTAGAGAGTTAAAGGTGGAGAAGAGCCTGCGAGGATTGGAGGAGAGGGTCTTGATGAGGGTCAGGAAGTAGGCTTGTTTGGCAGCATGGAGGGAGGAGGTGTAGGTGTGGAAGGCAGATTTCTAACTGGTGAAGACTAGTTGGGATCTGGTTTTGCACCATAGTCGCTCCAGCGCATGACTGCGTCGTTTGAGAGCTTTGGTGTGGTCAGTCTGCCAGGGCTGGAGCAGTCGGGGTCTGATGTTTCGTGTGGTTAAAGGCGCTAGCGAGTCAAGGGCGGTGACAGCGAGTTGTTGTAGGCAGTCATGGCCAGGTCGGGGCAGGACAGGGGATGGATGCTGTTGTAGAGTTGATCAGCTGCCGAGTGGAGAGGGGCAGGGTTCAGGTTGCGGAGGTTACGGCAGGTAGTAGTATGACACTTGGAGGGCAGGCGTTAGAGGACGAGGAGACAGAGAAGGTAATAAGGTTGTGGTCAGAGAGAGGGAAGGGGGTGTTTGTGAGGTTATGGGGAGCGCAGAGATGGGAGAAGACAAGGTCCAGGATGTTCCCGTCAGAGTGGGTGGTGGATTGTATGCACTGTGCGAGTGCAAAAGAGGAGGTTAAGTGGAAGAACTGTGATGTGCCCGGGTTGTCGATGTTGAAATCCCCAAGGATGATGGTGCGTAGCTCGGAGGAGAGAAAGAAGGGTAGCCAGGCGGAATAGTCATTGAGGAAGTGGGATACGGGTCCAGGAGGTCGGTAGATTACAGCAATCCTCATGGGGGTTGGGGAGAAGAGTCGGATGCAGTGGGCTTCGAAGGAAGAGAAGGATGGGGGGGGGGGTTTGGGAGGACTCGGAAGGTGCTCTGCGGTGACAGGAGCAGACCAACCCCACCACCTTTACGACCGTTGGGTCAGGGTGAGTGGGTCCAGATAAGACCTCCATAGGAGAGTGCTGCAGGGTTCAGGTCTTTGGACGTGAAGGGTAAAGCACAAGCTGATGACTGCAGTAGCAGCCATCAGATTGTGCCCATTTTTGTCAGCTAGCTTCCAGCTGCACAGTAAAAGTGGTGCAGGTGGCTGCAGAGCCATCCGATTACTTTTAGGGCTACACTTGTTTCAAAATGTGGCATTTTCCATGCTTTTTAGAGCACTCTGAATGCCAATAAAAAAAGCACCTCTCACTTAGTAAAATGGTTACCTTACATTTCTGTACGCATCTCCATAGCCTCCATAAAAGTCTATGACAACGCTCGCTAACAGCATCTGCAGCTTTTGAGGAGCTTTTATTCAGTTATCTTCGCTTTGTTTTGAACAGGGGAGACATTGGGTCTAAGTTTAAAAAAAAAAATAAAAAAATGTAAAAAATTAATTTTATTACAAAAAAAAATAAACATAACTCCCATTGCCCTGCATGCACCCACAAATGCAAACATCCATACAGAGTGTTGACACTAACCATGATTGCACCACACATAAGAGGTATCACCGTAGATATCAAAGTAAGAGCAATAATTCTAGTGCCATAGCTAGACCACAGTTAACTGTAAACTGATAAGCTGTAAAGGCTTTTAAAGCATCACCTATAGAGATTTCTGGGTACCATAGTTTTTCACTGTTTCATGGGCGCATGCAATTTTATGAGTTGACATGCTTGGTACCTAGTTATCCATCAAAACCCCATATTTTATATTTTTCAAAAAATTGGGTATTATATTGTGCTATATTGTGCGTGTTTGCCCTAAAATTAATTTTATTATTTTTATTCCTGAAAATATACCTTTGATAAACCGTTGCGCAAATTTTGTGTTACATAAAAAATTGCAACTTCCACCACTTTATTCTCCATGTTCTCTGTTTCAAGAAAATCTGATGTTCTGGGGGTTGTAGGTAATTTTATAGCCAAAAATGCATATTTTTACATATGTGAGAAAACTCTACAGTTGCATCCTATCACCAAATGAAAATATCTCTCAAATACAGTGGAGCCTATGTGAATAGAAAAGGGACACCAACAAATATATAGTAATTTAAATAAAATCAACCTGTGCGTGGTCCTGATATAAATAGAAATAAATGAATGAATGGAAATATGGGTAAATTAATGAAAAAAAGCTATCCGCTGCTGCTATGTCCTCATATGATCACACCACATATCTACAATTTAGTAAATAGGACAGTGCTACAGTTAGTAGATAATATACTGGAAGTATGGAAGAGTTAATGTAACAAATTATCTGTACATATAAGAATTCTCACTGAATACATGTTATAAAAGTGACATTCTAACAAATATCACAATAGCATGTACAATGTTCAAATAAAAAGTCTCAATCATCTGCTTTAAAAGAATTCCCTTCTGTCCAAGTGCTCAGAAAGAGAGACTGGAATCACCACTAGTGAGGAACCTTCACCTTTAGCCTCTCACCTGATGGTTAGACCTACTAAACTTCGGTCTAATCACGCCTTTAACCCTATTGTCCCTGGGTTATGGGGATATCCTTCAGGTATGAGTCCTCCAAAGTTCCAATGTAAAAGATATCCAATGTGAACGATTCACCGATTATATAAAGTGATTAGCTATCATAGTGTGTACCCATATGTAAAATTTATTAGAAACAATTAAAAGCAACACTCACAAATAGTCGGAATGGTATGACTGCCGCAGCTGGTGAAAGCTCCATGGGTAGAATCGGTATGCTTTCTCCCCTCTCATCCCCTTATAGTGTTCTGTCACTGTAGTCTGCATGGACCCATCAGCAGTAAGACGATATGCTGGTATATGTATGTCACTCACTCCAATATGCACCCTTACACGTTACGCCTGCGTGGCTTCGTCAGAGGGTGCGTGGGGTGGTGACAGATTGCCTTTTATGAATGAATGGTTGGCATAACAACCTCCCACATAGATGCCGTGTCAGTATTAAAAATCTAATCAGGCTAATCAGTGTATTGTAAACCACTAAAGTAAGATGGATACAAACCTATTTTCTCTCACCCCATTGTGGGTGGCGATATGTAACGTGTATTGCAATCGGTGTTTTTACATGTAGGTGCCCTGACGTGTGTGTTTAGGTTCATATGTGTGGAGGGGGGCCTCAAAACATTTTTTGGAGGAATGTTATGTGCTTTGGTGTAACTTTATTTTTTTGCAATGAAAAAAAATGTCTTTTTTTTTACTTAACTTTTTTTCCCCATCACACAGGGGACACAAAGTCTTCTATGTGTTTATTTTTAGGTGACAGGTTCTCTTTATTGAGACATGCATGACCCTTCATGTCTCCTCTGGCCTCCACTCAATGCATTGCAGTGCACACCACATTGTAATACATTGCTTCTCAGCTGTGCTAGCCGAGAAAGTGACAGAGGTGACCGAGAAGTGACGTCACACACGTCTCCTTCCGGGTCACAGAGAGAAGAGGAGGAAAGTGGAGTTTGCCCACTCTCCTCTGTCCCCTCCACCTGCCAGCACCTGCCATGGCGCTCCCCAGGCCTGCAGATGAGTAAGCGGGGTCCAGTTAAATAGCAGGAGTTAAATCGCTCACGGGAACCCGCGTTCCCATTAAGCAATGTGTGAACAGGGCCTAAGATGTAGTGTTAGTCATATACAGTGCCTTGAAAAAGTATTCATACCCCTTGAAATTTTCCACATTTTTTCATGTTGCAACCAAAAACATAAATTTATTTTATTGGGATTTTATGTGATAGACCAACACAAAGTGGAACATAATTGTGACGTGGAAGGAAAATGATAAATGGGTTTTTACAAATCTGTGAAAAGTGTGGCGTGCATTTGTATTCAGCCCGCCTGAGTACAATACTTTGTAGAACCACCTTTCCCTGCAATTACAGCTGCAAGTATTTTTGGGGATGTCTCTACCAGCTTTGCACATCTAGAGAGTGACATATTTTGTCCGTTCTTCTTTGCAAAATAGCTCAAGCTCTGTCAGATTGGATGGAGAGCGTCTGAACAGCAATTTTCACGTCTTGCCACAGATTCTCAATTGGATTTAGGTCTGGACTTTGACTGGGCCACTCTAACACATGAACATGCTTTGATCTAAACCATTCCATTATAGCTATGGCTGTATGTTTAGGCTTGTTGTCCTGCTGGAAGGTGAACCTCCGCCCCAGTCTCAAGTCTTTTGCAGACTCTTAACAGGTTTTCTTCTAAGATTGCCCTGTTTTTTGGCTCTATCCATCTTCCCATCAACTCTGACCAGCTTCCCTGTCCCTGCTGAAGAAACGTATCCCCACAACATGATGCTGCCACCACCATGTTTCATGGTGGGGATGGTGTGTTCAGTGTGATGTGCAGTGTTAGTTTTAAGCCACAGATAGCGTTTTGCTTTTAGGCCAGAAAGTTCAATTTTGGTCTCCTCTGACCAGAGCACCTTCTTCCACATGTTTTGCTGTGCCCCCCACATGGCCTCCTGCAAACAGGACTTCTTATGGCTTTCTTTCAACAATGGCTTTCTTCTTGCCCTCTTCCATAAAGGCCAGATTTGTGGAGTGCATGACTAATAGTTGTCCTGTGGACAGATTCTCCCACCTAAGCTGTGGATCTCTGCAGCTCCTCCAGAGTTACCATTGGCCTCTAAGCTGCTTCTCTGATTAATGCTCTCCTGGCCCGGCCTGTCCGTTAAGGTGGACGGCCATGTCTTGGTACGTTTTCAGTTGTGCCATACTCGTTCCATTTTTGAATGATGGATTGAACAGTGCTCCGTGAGATGTTCAACGTTTGGGATATTTTTTTGATAACCTAACCCTGCTTTAACAACTTGCTGCCTGGCCTATGATCAAATGACGTCCAGGCAAACACTTCGTCCCTCTGGGAGGGCGTCCTACAACATCCTTCTTGGATCGTGCTCTGCGCGTGCCCACAGGTCCGCGCTGTGGTGAGATCTGTCACCGGCTGTGTGCCTCGGACACGGCCGATGACAGATCTGTTTACCGGCCCTTTTGACAGTACTATGTGATCTGCTGTGGCCAATCACAGCAGGTCACATGACAGTTGTATACAATGGATGGCTTCCTTTCATGCCATCCATTGTATACAACTGTGTCTAGCTGTGAATGGTCGTAGGGATCACATGCACAGGCTGGGCCAGTCACAGCCCATCTGTGTCAAGTGATTAGCCATGGCCAATCACAGCTAATCACAACAAAGAAAACCCTGTAAGAATTGATTTCATTCAGTTAAATGCTTGCTCATAGCAAAAAAAAATCTTTGCTTATAAGCAATCAAATTGTGTAAAAAAAAAAAACAACAATACTGATCACTTCCCCAAAGTAGTACAGTGTTTCTATGGTAACATTATACTACTTTGGTCATAGTACAATATGAAAAACAAATCTTAAAAAAAGAGAAAAACTTTAATAAAAAATAAAAAAAATGAAAACAAATTATATTTTTTTTTTTCTCGTACTGTCACCAGTCAGTGTCCCTAATCACCACCACACCAGTTATATGCTGATGCTGTACTGCACTGGTGAGAGTATGTAAAAAAAAATACAAAAAAACAAAATTGTGAAAATAATTTGTTTAATTTCTTCATTTTCTGAAAAATTATGACAAAAAAATTATAGCTTAAAAAAACTCACCATGCCTCTTATGAAATACGGCGGACTGTCTACTTTGCAAAAAGGGTCATTTGGGGGATATCTGTACTGTTCTGACATTTTTGGGCCTCAAGAAATTAGATTGGCTGTCAGTACTTCAAAAAAAATAAAAACCTTGCTCCAAAGGAATAAACAATAAATCAAAATAAATGCTGCTGTTCAAAAATTGACTGAGCATCAAAATGTACTCCTAAAATGACACAGCGCAAATAATACAAATAATAAAAAATGTGTCCAACAAGCAACAGTCCCAAATTAAAGTCCAATGTCCCAAAAATTTGTGACAAAAAATATATAAAACTCTAACACAAACTTCATAAATTTTCCAGCCTGCTCACATTCTCAGTGAAAAATCATTTGTTCCACACTCACCAAATACTGTGAATTCTCAAGCTAGTATCGCTTTAAGAGACAAACAAGCCTGCAGGTGGAGTGTGGTATCATCAGATGTTGTTTCACTCTTAAACGATTTCTTACTGACTTTCCTTCCCAGATATTTCCACATAGGACAATATAAAATATAAAAGAAATAATGCCAATAGTATAGTACTGTATGATGATCAAATGAAAATTTCAAGAATAAAACCTTCCTTACACTTACATAAGGTGGCTTAAAAACCAATTTCCATGAATTCACATGCCTCCCAAACCACCAATGATGATCCCTCCTTGACTTCCTCCAAGCTCTCACTCATGGATGGATGGATAAGGGTAATTCGATGGATTTGTAACCAGCTTGTAACTCCCAAGCCACCACTAATGATTCCTCCTTAATTTCCCCCGAATTCACTCTCATGGATGGATGAAAAATGCAAAACAAAGGATACCAAAATAGGGTAGCACTGTATAAAAACTTTTAATAATCAAGTGATGCTCCAAATGCGCTCACATATTAAAACTGAATATACAGGTGAAACTCGAAAAATTAGAATATCGTGCAAAAGTTCATTTATTTCAGTAATGCAACTTAAAAGGTGAAACTAATATATGAGATAGACTCATTACATGCAAAGCAAGATAGTTCAAGCCGTGATTTGTCATAATTGTGATGATTATGGCTTACAGCTCATGAAAACCCCAAATCAACAATCTCAGAAAATTAGAATATTACATGCAATCAATAAAACAAGGATTGTACATAGAACAATATCAGACCTCTGAAAAGTATAAGCATGCATATGTAGTCAATACTTGGTTTGGGCCCCTTTTGCAGTAATTACTGCCTCAATTCGGCGTGGCATGGAAGCTATCAGCCTGTGGCACTGGTGAGGTGTTATGGAAGACCAGGATGCTTCAATAGCAGCATTCAGTTCTTCTGCATTGTTCGGTCTCATGTCTCTCATCTTTCTCTTGCCAATGCCACATAGATTCTTTATGGGGTTCAGGTCAGGCGAGTTTGCTGGCCAATCAAGCACAGTAATCCCACGGTCATTGAACCAGGTTTTGGTACTTTTGGCAGTGTGGGCAGGTGCCAAGTCCTGCTGGAAAATGAAGTCAGCATCCCCATAAAGCTCGTCTGCGGAAGGAAGCTTGAAGTGCTCCAAAATCTTCTGGTAGATGGCTGCGTTGACCCTGGACTTAATGAAGCACAGTGGACCAACACTAGCAGATGACATGGCTCTCCAAATTAACACAGACTGTGGAAACTTCACACTGGACTTTAAGCATCTTGCAGTGTGTGCCTCTCCATTCTTCCTCCACTTTCTGGGTCCTTGGTTTCCAAATGAGATGCAAAAGTTGCTCTCATCAGAAATGAGGACTTTGGACCACTGAGCAACAGACCAGGTCTGTTTTTCTTTAGCCCAGGTAAGAAGCTTCTGACGTTGTTTGTTGTTCAGGAGCGGCTTGATAAGAGGAATACGACATTTTGAAGCCCATGTCCAGGATCCGTCTGTGTGTGGTGGCTCTTGATGCACTGACTCCAGCCTCAGTCCACTCCTTGTGAAAGTCCCCAACACTTTTGAATGGCCTTTTCCTGACAATCCTCTCCAGGCTGCAGTCATCCCTGCTGCTTGTGCACCTTTTTCTTCCACACTTTTTCCTTCCACATAACTTTCTATTAATGTGCTTTGATACAGCACTTAAGGAATATCCAACTTCTTTTGCAATTACCTTTTGAGGCTTTCCCTCCTCATGGAGGGTGTCAATGATGGTTTTCTGCACAACTGTCAGGTCAGCAGTCTTTCTCATGATTGTGATTCCTACTGAACCAGACTGAGAGACCATTTAAAGGCTCAGGAACCCTTTGCAGGTGTTATGGCTTAATTAGCTGATTAGAGTGGGACACTTTGAGCCTAGAATACTGCACCTTTTCACAATATTCTAATTTTCTGAGATTGTGGATTTGGGGGTTTCAAGCCATAATCATCACAATTATGACAAATCAAGACTTGAACTATCTTGCTTTGCATGTAATGAGTCTATCTCATATATTATAAAAAAAAATGTGATGCCAAACAACCACAAATAATAGCGCAACCATACACCAATTGATAATTGAATAAATAAATACTTTAATATAAAAATTCATATATCCACCACCAATTATGTGCAAATAAATAAATCAATACTAAATCTTATATAAGAAGTCTGCATATAGTCCATTCAAAAAAGTCCATATATTAATGATCCTCAATCAATGAAGTAATGAGATCCTCCTTCACCAATGTGATATCCAGTGCTGAGAACACCCCATCAAAATGCACACTCACCATGTGCTAGTGATAAACTGTAAATATCCAGCAATCCACCACTAAGCTCCAGCTTTAAATAAATCCAGGAGAACTGCTCTCCAAGCTTTCAAGGTTGAGTTCAGTTTCAAATGCCACGGAAGAAGAGAGAGCACTTGGCACTTTCTCCATTGCAGGTGATGCTTTTGCTCCCACACTGCAATTCTGTGTTGCTAGCCTTGATCCATCCTTCAAGCACAAATGTGGAGTCTCCTAAAGAACTGCAGATGTTTCTCAATCCAAGGCTCAAACTTGAATAGTCCAGGAAACCTCATGCTTTTTCAATCAATTCGGGAAATGACAACACCCCTTCTGGGAGTGGCCCTCACCAGCAGAATCTCTCACACGGCGACCGCCGCCATTTACTGCTCCTCTATCCGCGGGGTCTCTGCAGCTGAACGGCACAGGCTAATGCGCGCTCAAGTCTGGCTGTCGGCGGCGGGCCTGGGCGGTAGAGTCATGCGCGCATGCGTACTGCTTTACAGGTGCCTGTGTACAGTGTATTATTATTAATAGCAGCACCTATTGTGTATATTTATAATTTAAGTACATTGGCGCGATGATGTTGGTATAAAAGTGTCTTGTGGGTATACTCACACTATTGGTGACTAAACTATTTAGTATCTCATATATTAGTTTCACCTTTTAAGTTGCATTACTGAAATAAATGAACTTTTGAACGATATTCTAATTTTTTGAGTTTCATCTGTAAAGCCTTATTTTAAATAAATCAGGACTCCTTTAAACTTGTTCCATTAGCCCTTCTGACAATTTCAGCTAGGCAGACACAGTTGATCAGCATTGGCAGTGAAGAACTGGCAAAAGTGTAGAATTCAGATAGTTTTGCCCACACTAAAGCTGGCCACGGAACATCGTATCAGCGTGCGCTCCACTCACCAGATATGACGTCACACGTTCAGGGTCGGAACTGAACATTACGTCAACATGTTACGCCTTCCCACAAGGCGTCGTCACGGACAAGAAACTCCGGTTCTCAATCACTTTAAATTTAATGGGTGGAATATATTAGGATAATCTCCACTCTCAACATCCTTCTATGTCAACAGACTACTAAGTAAACTACCCTGCTGCCAATCGATCTCCTTACATAGTGAATACCCTGCTGGAAGGTCATTTAAAATTAACAATTGAAATTACCATGGACCAAAACAATATATAAGATATCATCACTAAATAATAATCTAACCAAAAAAAACTTTTTATTATTAACCCAAAAAAATTCAATAACTATAAATAAATGAAAAAAATCTAATAAAAAAATGAAAAAATAAATAAATATATATATATATATATATATATATATATATTAAAAAAACAAATTAAATAAAAAAAATTAAACAAAAAAATTAAGCAAAATAATAAATAGATTTTTTATATATATATATATATATATATATATATATATATATATACACGAGATAAAAATGCAAAAATGAAATAAAAATAAAAAATTAAATAAAAATAAGAAAAAATTAAAAAATGAACAAATAAAAATAGAAAAATGAAAAAATAAAATAAAAAAATATATCAACAAGAAACTAATAATTAAAGATAAATTTAAAATATGAAATATAAATTCTAAAATACTTCAAAGAAAAAACCCTAATTTCCAACTGCACAAAAAGCAATTTAGATCTATGTCTACATTAAGCCCCCTAGGGCCAAAGAACCTACAGTTGCAAGAAAAAGTATGTGAACCCCTTGGGATTATGTGGAGTTTTGCATGAATTGGGCATAAAATGTGCTCTGAACGTCATCTAAGTCACAACAATAGAAGAACACAGTCTGCTGAACATAATACTACACAAACATTAGATGTTGCCATGGTTTAATTGCACATAACATGTAAACATTCACAGTGCAGGGAGGAAAAAGTATGTGAGGCCCTATGTTAATGACTTCTCCCAGAGCTAATTGGAGCCAGGAGTAAGCCAACCTTGACTCCAATCAGTGTGATGATATTGGATGTGTTGCTGACAGCTGTCCTGCCCTTAAAAAACACACCTGTTTTGGGTTTACTGGTTTCAAGAAGCACTGTCTGATGTGAACCATGCCTCGCAGAAATGAGCTCTCAGAAGACCTACGATCAAGAATTGTTGACTAGCATGAAGCTGGAAAGGGTTACAAAAGTATCTCCAAAAGCCTTGATGTTCATGTGTCCACAGTAAGACAGACTGTCTACAAATGGAGAATGTTTAGCACTGTTGCTACTCTCCCTAGGCGTGGTCGTCCTGTAAAAATGACTGCAAGAGCACAGCGCAGAATGCTGCATGAGGTAAAGAAGAATCCCAGAGTGTCAGCTAAAGACCTACAGAAATCTCTGGCACATGCTAACATTTTTGTTAAAACATCTACAATAAGGAAAACATTAAACAAGAATGGAGTACATGGGAGGACACCACGGATGAAGCCATTGCTGTCCAAAAAGAAGATTGCAGCACGCTTGAAGTTTGCAAAAAAAACACCTGGATGTTCCACAGCACTACTGGCAAAATATACTGTGGACAGATGACACCAAGATTGAGTTGTTTGGGAAGAACACACAACACTGTGTGGAGAAAAAAAGGCACAGCACACCAACATCAAAACCTCATCCCCACTGTGAAACATGGCGGAGGGAGCATCATGGTTTGGGGCTGCTTTGCTGCCTCAGGGCCTGGACGGATTGTTATCATTGATGGGAAAATGAATTCCAGAGTTTATCAAGACATTTTGCAGGAAAACGTACGACCATCTGTCCGCCAACTGAAGCTCCGCAGAGGATGGGTGATGCAACAGGACAATGACCCAAAGCATACAAGTAATTCAACAAAACAATGGCTGCAACAGCACAGAATACGCCTTCTGGAGTGGCCCAGTCAGAGTCCTGACCTCAACCCGATTGAAATGCTGTAGCATGACCTTAAGAGAGCGATTCACACCAGACATCCCAAGAATATTGCTACACTGAAACAGTTTTGTGAAGAGGAGTGGTCCAAAATGACTCCAGATCGTTGTGCAGGTCTGATCTGCAACTACAGGAAACGTTTGGTTGAGGTTATTGCTGCCAAAAGGAGGGTCAACCAGTTAATAAGTCCAAAGGTTCACATACTTTTTCCTCCCTGCACTGTGAATGTTTACATGTTATGTGCAATTAAACCATGGCAACATCTAATGTTTGTGTAGTATTATGTTCAGCAGACTGTGTTCTTCTATTGTTGTGACTTAGATGACGTTCAGAGCACATTTTATGCCCAATTCATGCAAAACTCCACGTAATCCCAAGGGGTTCACATACTTTTTCTTGCAACTGTAATTGAAGAATCCACTTTGTCTCATTCTGTGAGACCGACTTCCTCATGTCACCACCACGCCAAAGGGATTCAACCCTGTCGATCCCACAGAATTTGAGCAAAGATGGATCTCTATTATGAAACTTCCTGAAGTGATAGGATAAACTATGATGTTTGAAGCCCTTTTTGATATTCCTAATATGTTCACCTAATCTTACAGCAAGTTTCCTTATTGTTCTCCCCACATACTGTAAGTGACAAGGGCACTCTAAAAGGTATGTAACATGATTGCTATCACATGAAATCAATTTATGAATTTTGTAAATATCCCCTTTTACCTGGGATTGAAATTTCAACATTTTTTTACTATTAGCTCCCATAGTTCTACATGCAATGCATCTACCACATTTGTAAAATCCTATCTGATCTAAAAATGTAACCATCTTAGATGGTGGATCAGGAAAATTTTTTACCAATCTAGTTCTAAGATTAGGCAGTCTTCTATAAATGAATTTTGGTTTTCTGGGGAAGACCTTCCCCAGGGCCTCCTCATGCAACAAAACAGACCAATGATTCCTAATGATGTTTTCAACCAACCTATGTTGTTTAGAAAAGCCTGTTCTAAAGGCTAGATCAAAATTATCTCCTTTTTTATATTTTCTTTCTTCAATAAATCATCCCTATCCATACTAGCTATCTTGTCCCTGATGTTTCTCAATTCACCACCCCTATACCCTTTCTCCTCAAATCTTTTAATCAGGATATCTGCCTGTTCATTATAATCACTTTTTCGTTCAGTTCCGTTTGATCCACATGAACTGACCCTCTGGGATGGCTTTAAGCCATCCTTGATAGTGACTACTATCGGTGGGAATGTATCCATTCCGGTCTACCTCAAAATGGGTGCATGTATGTAATCTATCTCCTTTCTTGTCAGTACTTCAGGATTGATCAATTTTCAGATATAGTTTGCGAACTATATAACTTTCCTATAGACTAAATAAATACTAATTTGGGTTATTTTCACCAAAGAAATGTAGCAGAATACATCGTGGCTTAAATTTATGAAGAACAATTATTTAATTGCAAACTTTTATATCAAAGAAAAACGTGGATTTTTTTTTTTTAAATTTTCAATCTTTTTTTGTTAATTTAGCAAAAAAGTTAAACCCCAGTGGTGATTAAATACCATCAAAAGAAAGCTCTAGTTGTGTGAATAAAATGATAACCTGTTAGTTTGGGTACAGTGTTGCATGACCGCGCAATTATCATTCAAAGTGTGAGAGCGCTGAAACCTGAAAATTGGCCTGGGCAGGAAGGGGGTAAAAGTGCCGTGTATTGAAGTGGTTAAACTTATCCACAACTTTATCCCTGTCCTCTCTGGTGTATTCCGTGACCTTCATGATGCTGTTTGTTCACTAATGTTCTCTAACAAACCTCTCAGGGCTTCACAGAACAGCTGTATTTATACTGAGATTAAATTACACACAGGTGTAAGTGACTTCTGAAGGCAATTGGTTCCACTAGATTTTAGTTAGGGGTATTAGAGTAAAGGGGGCTGAATACAAATGCACAGCACGCTAATGCACGGATATTTATTTGTAAGACATTTTGAAAACTATCATTTTCCTTTCACTTCACAGTTATGTGCCACTTTGGTTTATCACATAAAATACCAATTAAAAAGATTTATGTTTTTGGTTGTAACATGAGAAAATGTGGAAAATTACAAGGGGTATGAATGCTTTTTTCATGTTTCAAGAGCACAGGACTGTAAAAGTATGTTGGGTAGTGGGGAGTTCAGCACAGCAGTTTTCAACATGGGAATTGGACACCAAAACAAAGTATAGCAAGTGCATTGGAATGTTACTAATCCCCTTCGTGCTCACAATCTGTATATCAATGTTCCCCCCTATGATGTCCAATGCAAAGAATACATTAGTATATGTTCTCCACATTGAGAACCAGCAGCTGACACTTTGTAGTTGCGATTCACAGTCCCGGCTCTGACAGCCGGATCCCCAGTTTGGTTTCAGAAGAATGAAAAGAAACCTCTGGTAAGGCTGCTCACATGAAGCAAGGCTCCTGTTTGGTATGTACCCAGACAGTGACTCAAAGCATTGGTAGATAGACTTTGTGCAGCCACAGTTCCACCACAGAACCACATGGATCAAAATTCAGCTGGTCTCTGCTGAACTGGCTGAATTTCAATCCATGTGTGGCTGGCTTTATTGTGTGTGTTTTTGTATTACAAGACAGTTTTTTCTATTTTTTTTATCCAGTTATCTGCTGAATATCAGTTCATGTGCAACTGTACCTGTACACTTTGTGCACATCCTATTTGTTTACTTTTATTTTTCTTTTGTCTTTAGCCTGTCACTCAAGTGGTCTGGCTTCCCGTCTGTCTCATTCAGAGCCTCCATCTGGCAGCCCATCACCAGCTCTAAGCACAGAGAGCCTTCCCACAGAACCTTCCATGAAGGATCACGAATCAGAAAATGTTCCTAAATGCTCCTCAGAACCAACCATTCATTCCCCCACCACATCTGGACCATCAGATGTAGGGAACACAAGCTACGTCAACCATTCCACAACCAATAGTCACGATGCTAGTTATCTATCCGCCAATACCAGCCTCTCCTCATCCAGTGACTTGGCCAATACAAGTGAAGTACAGGGAAGTCTTTCCCCAGAGAAGAAAGACTCCTCTTCTGACAGTCTACAGATCAATCCCAGCCAATCAGCTCCATGTCCACCTGATCCAGCTGTAACAACCCCTTCTCCCGAAGCTAAGCAACCAGTAAAGGTAAGTGTAATAGTTTGAAGGACAGTGGTAATACATACTGGTTAAAAAATATTATTGCAGGTAAAGCACAAATGTTTTCTTCACTACCTGTATAAACATTTACACCGAGTTTGGTGCTAAAACACATTTTACCAAGCTGAGTTCCTTTTCAAAAGCCTACTCATGTTTCAGCTGGGCTAAAATGAAAGGCAAATGATAATATCAGAAGGCTAATTAAACCTGACAATTAGGACCTCTTACAGTGTATATTAACCAATGCTTGGTTTCTTTGTCCTTTGACTTTATATTCTCCTTTGCAGATATGTAATTTCACCTCTGCATTCTGTTTCACCAATTAACATGGCCTACAAGTAGGACTTGTTAAGTAAATCTTTTTTTCCCCTAAAACCATTTCAGTTATCAAAAAAAATAATTGTATTGGTGATTACCCAATCAATTTTATATATATTTTAGAACAGAAAGAGAGTGGAAATCCACGAGCCTCAGACAAAACAGGAATCCAACAAATGACTTAGCCTATCATTAATCTATCCAATGTAAAAAAATATTAAGCTGGAGTTACTTTATACTAATTACCCAAAAATATTTTTACTGTTTTGTGTTATTACATATGCATGCGGGGTAGCTTAATTATCACTGCATATTCAGGTTGATCCACCTTCTTAGTCAAAATGTGCATTGGTTCTTTCTAAGTGTCCTTCCCTTTAATGTTTTCAGCTGGCTCAGAGTGCTTACAAACTATACAGTTTCCTGTTCAGTAGTCCCTTTTATCTCAGGAATCTTTTGGCATGGACAAAAATATGTACAAAACCACTGTCTTTGTGAGTCTCTAGTTTTTACTAGTGTCCTTAGGTGATGGACCTGTTTTTCTCTAGAGATGTGTTTTCCTTTTTAAGCCATTCAATTTTTTTTCTCTTAAACTACTATCAAGATCTGACTGCTTTCTGACCTGGGCAGATCACTTACCATCGGTGTGTACCTTGGGGGACTGTACCTGGACTCCACTATGTGATGTAAGGCTGTAGTGATTGCTTTGGTCACTGAATGCCGTTTTGGTCTCCTCCTAGATGACACATCCCCACCCGCCTTTCCCCCCAAAAATGCACAGATACACAAATGCATTTCTGCTGCCATCTTCTACAGAGACCCAGCCACAGGAACACAGTCATGGGTTATAGCAGCTCCTTTTTCTGAACACAAAACCCCATCCATTCCACAATTGTGAGTACTCAACTGGGGATCCCCTCACTTAGCAGTGGCAGATCCCAGGCACAGGGAATCTGGGGAAAAAGGGGTCAAATAGCATGCGTTCAGCAGATGGCCTACACAGAATTCAAACCAGTGCTCTGGTTAATACCTGATCCCTTTTTTCTGGGTTGTCCTTTTAGGACACTGCTCCCCTTAACTGATTCTATCTTCATCTCAGACATGTGCTCTGTCTGCTTAAAGCAGATTTCTCTGCAACTCTTAGGCAACATACTCAAACGGGCATGGGAACTTTGAGACTGGCAAGTATAGTCAGATGAAGGAAAACATCAAACAAACTCAATAGATCTGGCAAGGCAGCTCCCACAGAGCAAGCCTTCCGTCGAAGGGCACCCAACAGTAACTCAGATCATAAAAACACAGACAGAAGTGCCAGACCAAAATCAGATAAGAGTCCAAGATCATTTTAATTTTTTAAAAAAGTCATATATAAACAGCCACTGGTGCTGAGCAACTGTTGTCAGGTTGTTCCTCCTTGAGGAGTGTTCAATACTCATTCTAATAATAGATCTTTAAGTCCATCCAAGTTTCATGCTGTGTTTAGCCCTGATGAAGGGGGAGTGGTGTTGCCCCCAAAATGCATTGGATGTTTTTACATAACCTTTTTTATTAACTATTAAAATGATCTTGAATTCTTTTATCTGATTTTGGTCTGGTGCTTCTTTCTGCATTTTTATTTTCTGAAACTATGTCTGAGTTCTTTGGAGAACTCTCAGCACTTCTAGAACTTTTGGTTTCCAGAGGCCAGAATCACTACTTATCCTCCATTCCCCCTGACCCCCTTCAGGAATCAGAAGCTGAACCTCCTTTCCTGGAGAATATTATGGTGAAACGTATTGAGGACCTTCACTTTGTAGCAGACACTTCAGAGGATTTTTCCTCCCTGCATTTTGTAAGGTACCAGCTGCAGCTTCACACCAAATGTTCTTTTCTGTGGACACATTAATTGACACATTGTGCACTAGTTTTTGCCTGACTCTCCACAGCCTAAACAAGCCCCTGTGAACACCAAGAGACTCACAAAGTCCAAAAAAATGTTCTATTACATGCACAGATTGATTGTTTACACTAGGAGGACTGATTAAACCTTGAATGGGTATACACTTTTAAAGATTCAGTTGATAGGTGTTTGAAGCCTTTTTAAAGGCCTTATTTGCTCTTACAGGTACAGCCCTTCATCCAGCTACTGCTACTATATCTATTTGCCAGACAATTGCTAACTGGTCAACACAAATGAATATAGACCAAGAACCTGATGTTCTCAGACTTTTTTTGTGTTGAAGTCTGTTGAAGTCTGCCAAGTCTCTAGAAGGTCTCTTTTCTCTGTGCATATGCTCAAGATTTTTGGTTAAAGGCTTGGTCCACTGATCCTGCTTGTAAAAAGCAGCTTCTGTACATGCCTTTTGGTGGTGAATCCCATGCTGAATTTATCTAGAAAGTCACTGGGGGAAAGGTGCTCCTGCTCAACAAGAAAAAGCTTACGTCTCCTCTTACTGCTACTACTTCTGCTCAGTGAAATATATTTTCACTCTCCTCAGACGTCAACTTCAAAACCAAGGCTTAGCACCTTCTTATGTTGCAAGACCTGGACTCCCATGTTCACCATGCCTTCCTAGAAGCCCTCCTCACAATGAATGGGCAACATCCCGGTCGTTTGGGTTCAATCTGTCATTTCAAAGGAGTACAAAATAGTGTTTCTATATCTGCTCCCACCTCGCTTTTTACCTTCCAGTCTGCCAGCTTAATGACTGTCTTGTGCCAACTTCAGGCAGTGGTGGTTGTACCAGCTCCTTCAGAAGAATGTTTTTATTCTATTCACACCTCTTAACAGTCCCAAAATCCTATGGGGGCAACCACCCCAAACTGGGCTTAAAATCTCTGAATAGATTTTTTTTTTGTGTACCGAAATTCTGTATGGAATCAATTAAATCTGTCGTATTTTTCAGACAAGGGGAAATTCTGGCAGTAGATATACAAGATGCCTACATACACATTTCCAACTTCCCTTCACTATATTGCCTGGATGTGGTTGGTTAGGGTTGTCAGAGTTTACCTGGCAGTCACAGCCTCTATTTGTAAGCCTAAGTCTTTTTTTAGTCCTTCTTCTTGGCCCTCATTTCCAAGTGGATCAGACAGCCTATCTCCAGGGCCTACACCCTAAGCACAAAGTGCATCCTTCCCTATCAGGGCCCATTCCATCATGGCTGTTGGTATCTATTGGGCTTTGCAGCATCAAACATCTGCTTCCCAGATTTTCAAGGCTATCACCTTGTCCTGTGTTAACAAGTTTTCCAAGAAGTACCAGACGAAAGGCCTTGGCTGATACAAGCTTTGTCTGCAAAGTACTTGCTTTAAGATGGCATCGAAGTATTTTAAATGTTTGTTCAAGTTATATAATGCTTGCTTTTTGTGGGTCCATTGACAGTTCTGTTCTGCTATGCTATGCTTTTGCTCACCCCTCTTTTTTTTGCTTGGGTATGTCCCATGGTCTCTGAATAGAATTTCCATGTCCTTTTCTATACAATCAAGATAATAGAAATTTTGACTTACCTGTAAGTTTCTTATCTTATAGTACTGTATAGGATATAGACCCTTCCCCTGTATCTTGTTCACTTTCTATTGTTTGCTAAAAATAACTGGAATCTCACTGTGTGGACGGGGTTATATGGGTGCATTCTTTTTCCTGGTATCCAATAATCAGAAGGTAGCCTGCATATAACCCATGATCTATTAATACAAGTTCTCAAAGTACTCCATGTACTTCAAGATATAGCATTTGCAGGTAAGTCAAACATCCTATTATTTCTACTAAAAATATGTCTAAAAAAAAGACAAAATAACTAATTGTACGGCAGCACATACTGTCCAGTGTCTTTTTGAACAGGTCTAAAAAGACAATGATCTACCATTTTACTTAAACACTGTCAAATTCTTCCTTTTTTTGTTTCTTTTAAGCTGGATCAATGAAAAATAAAATTGGTATGAAAATATGCAGTGTTTGTTCTTTGTACTGTATTGTACTAGTTTACATACACTATATTGCCAAAAGTTGGGATGCATGCTTTTACATGCACATGAACTGTAATGGCATCCAGGTCTTAGTCCGTAGGGTTCAATATTGCGTTGGCCCACCCTTTGCAGCTATAACAGCTTCAAATCTTCTGGGAAGGCTGACCACAAGGATTAGGAATGTATCTATGGGAATATCTGACTATTCTTCCAGAAGCGCATTTGTGAGGTCAGGCCCTGATGTCGGACAAGATGGCCTGGCTCACTGTCTCCGCTCTAATTCATCCCAAAGGTGTTCTGTTGGGTTGAGTTCAGAACTCTTTGCAGGCCAGTCAAGTTCCTCCACCCTAAACTTGCTCACCCATGTCTTTCTGGACCTTGCTTTGTGCACTGGTGCACAGTCATGTTGCAACAGGAAGGGGCCACCCCCAAACTGTTCCCACAAAGTTGGGAGCATGAAATTGTCCAAAATGTCTTGGTATGCTGACGCCTTAAGAGTTCCCTTCACTGGAACTAAGGGGCAAAGCCCAAGCCCTGAAAAACAACCCCACACCATAATCCCCCCTCCACCAAACTTTACACTTGGCACAATGCAGTCAGGCAAATACCGTTCTCCTGGCAACCGCCAAACCCAGACATGTCCATCAGATTGCCAGACAGAGAAGCATTATTTATCATTCCAGAGAATGTCTCCACTTCTCTAGGGTCCAGTGGTTGCATGCTTTACACCACTGCATCCGTCGCTTTGCATTGCACTTGGTAATGTAAGGCTTGGATGCAGCTGCTCGGCCATGGAAACCCATTCCATGAAGCTCTCTACACACTGTTGTTCTAATCTTAAGGCCACACAAAGTTTGGAGGTCTTTAGCTATTGACTGTGCAGACAGTTGGCGACTTCTGCACACTGTACACTTCAGCATGCGCTGACCCTGCTATCATTTTACATGGCCTACCACTTGGTGGCTCAGTTGCTGTTGTTCCCAGTTGCTTCCACTTTGTTATAATACCACTAACAGTTGACCGTGGAATATTTAGTAGTAAAGACGTTTCATGGGTGGACTTATTGCACAGGTGGCAACCTATCACAGTACCATGCTTGAATTCACTGAACTCCTGAGGGTGACCCATTCTTTCACAAATGTTTGTAGAAGCAGTCTGCATGCCTAGGTGCTTGATTTTATACACCTCTGGCAATGGAGGTGATTGGAACACCTAAATCCAATGATTTGGAGGGGTGTCCCAATACTTTTGGCAATATAGTTTGTGTAATCCATCAGACCTCCCCTTTTTTTATACCTACTTTTGAAAAGGTTTCTAATTTTATGTATAAAGCTACTAAATCTGGGGGAAAATACATAAAAAGTACAATGGTTAGAGCTGTGAGCAGTACCAGATGTGTATTGGCTTTTAACAGTGTGATAAGTCTGTGGGTGTAGTATGCTTTGCAAGGTAAACACATCTGTTTGAGCATTAACAAATGTTATGCAGAAAAAGCCTGTACTCGTTTATTAAAACAAAAACAAGTTTTCAGTTACACCTGTCAATTGTGGTTTACTCTTTTCTCAGCCTACATGCAAAGAAAACCCCTTCAATAGAAAGCCTTCCCCAATCACTTCTCCTACAAATAAAACAAGTAAGAAAGGACCAAAAACTGCACATCGACCTGCACCAGGGCATGGATTTCCTCTTATCAAACGGAAGGTGAGAGAAAAAAACTGCGATATTGTTTATCTTACGTTAACTCTTGCTAAGAAGGAACATATGGCAGAGTGTCTGGGCCTGTGCAGTATGGTCAGAACTCCTATTTACCTGGCAGATCTGCATCTAGATAGGAAAGAACTCTTAAAGAAATGGAGTAATTTAACCCCCAAAACATTAACGTCCTCACTTTCTGGTCACCAGGGCTCAGGGCTTTATCTTGTTTTGATTTTTGTGCTATATTCCAAATTGTGTGCATCATGTTACTGAGAACCTCAGAGTGTTCTGTGATTTTGCACTTTGTGTTATAGTCACAGAATGGTCCCCTATGTGGGCAGGTTGCACTAACAATATGGTATAAAGAACAGCGCTAACTAAATTAATAATGCACAGAGATAAAGGTAACAACTCCTTATAAATTGTGGTATAAAGTGCAGTGCTAAATAGTTAACGTAATATTGTGAAACTGTCAAGTGAAGCATATAAAGTGAAACTCAAAAATCCATATATAAGTAGTATTCGTGGGACTACAAGGCACAGTAATCATGGTGGGACTACAAGACACAGCAATCATGGTAAAGGATAAATTGTGAAGGGATCCAGTAAGAGAATCCACCACCTGTGCCAGATGTACACGCACCAGAAAACTACTGGTAAAATAGCATGTATATCAATTCAGGGGATGAGAAACAGCCATCACATGAGGAGATGAGAAACAGCCAGAAGCCTCTAGAATGGACTGCTCCGCCACAGGCAAACTGAAGATGGGATCTCTCCTAGAACAATAGCTCACCACAGGAGCCTAGAAATAGTGTAGTACTTTATTGCAAATATCAGTAGAACAATCGACTTGGAGTAAAATACATAAGGTAAAAAAGGAGTACGAAAATGGCCGGCGCTCTGACCTTTGGCAACAGTGGCGTAACATCAGCAGGTTCTTTTTTTTTTTTTTACACAAAGTTGTCATTTTAATGATATATTGCTCATGCATGCCATGGGTATATATGGAATAATACCCCCCAAAAAAAACGCATTCTCCTACTTCTTCCGAGTATGGGGATACCACATGTGAGAGATTTTTTGGCAGCCTAGCTACATACAAGCCCCCAAAATCCAATGACCACTTTTAGGTTTTCAAAGGGCGTATTTCCTCATATCACTTCCCCACTACCTATCACAGTTTCGGAGGCTCTAAAATGCCATGATAGTACAAACACCCCCCCCCCAATGACCACTTTTTGGAAAATAGACACCCCAAGGAATTTGATAAGAGGCATGGTGAGTATTTTACAGATATCATTTTTGTCACAAGGTTTTGAAAAAGAGAAGGAAAAAACATTTTTTTGTTTTCTTTCTTTGTTTTCCAAAATCACATGGCAACAAATGAGATCTGAAAAATACTCACCATGCCTCTTAGCAAATACCTTGAAGTGTCTACTTTCCAGAAAGGGGTCATTTGGAGGGGGTGCTTCTACTATCCTGGCATTTCAGGGCCATCATTAGAAGCTTATGCCACACATCACCCACTCTTGAAGACCAAGCCTTTTCTGACACTTTTCGTTCACATGAAAAACTTTTTTTGCTAGAATATTACTTTCAACCCCCAAACATTATATATATTTTTTAAAGCAGAGGCTGTAGAGAATAAAACTGTTGGTGTTGAAATTTTTCACCGCACACAGTATTTGCGCAGCGATTTTTCAAACGAAAATATTTTGGGAAAAATACACTTTTTAGAATTTTAATGCAAAAAACACAATATATTGCCCAATTGTTTGATAAAATATAAAAGATGATGTTACGCTGAGTAAATAGATACCAAACATGACATGCTTTAAAATTGCGCATGCCCGTGCAATGGCTACAAAGTACATACATTTTTATTAGCGATAAGCATTGCTTTAAAAGCCTTTACAGGTCATCAATTTGTATTTACTCAGGAGATGTAGTGCTAGAATTACTTCCCTCGATCTGACCTTCACGTTGATACCTCACATGCATGGTGCAACTGCTGTTTACATTCCTGCACGGGGTCAACGCTTGCACATGCAGGTGTGCGTGTGCAGAGGAGCAAGGGTGCCTTTTTTTTTGTTATTTTGATTTTTTTAATTATTTTTACACTGTCCCTTTCATCTTTTTCTTTTTTATCACTTTTAATGCTACCACAGGGAATGCAAATATCCCCTATAACTTCAGTGGGCATTGTAATAGATTCTTTTTTGAGAAATCTGGGGTCTCTCAGACTCCTAGATATCTCCTCTGCCCTTACATTATCTAATCTCACCAAGATCGGTGTGATCAGAGGCTTTCACAATTTACAAATGACGCTGTTTATATCCTGCAAAACTGAAGTGATGAAATGCTCATAGCTTCCGATTTCTTAGACTATAGGGATAATTGGAGCCATTCTGGTCTCTGACCAGCTCTATGGTCAGCCAGCGGAACTGCTGGCTGCATTCTCAGATTCCCCTGTGGGACAGGAGAGCCCAAGAAAACTGTGGAAAGCTGCAGCAGGGTGGGGGGATGGGGTTTGGGAGAATGTCCCTACCCACTGCTCGTAAAAACAATTCAGCAGCTAATTGGCCACTAGGATTGCTTTTACATGAAAGCCGACTGCCAGCTATAAAAAAAAAGGATACCAAGATGATGCCTGTAGCTGCAGTGACATACGAGTACATTGCTGGTCCATGTTGGGCAGATATGTAACAGCAGGGAACGTGGGCATATCATGAATTGGCTCTGTGGACCGATATGACTGCAATTCATTATTTTCTGTAATGCCCATGTTGAGGGTTGAGCCTAAAAAGAGTTTTAAATTCAGAAACCGTGATAGGTTTCCATGTGCTTTGTCTGGCAAGAGCTGAATTTGGGTGGGTGGCGTGTGTATAAATTGCCTTGGCCCACAATCAATTGATACAAATCTTCCGTGATTCTACTGGATTGACTTTTGGCATATTCCAGTTTCCACCTTGCTACTGAGTGAGCTGGTGCCATTGCTTATGCAACTTGCACTCCTTCTGGCCTCTGGACCAGGTTTGACAACCTCTACACTCATAGATCCCCCTCCCCCAATCCCCTTCTATGCCTTTACCATCCAGCCTCTATATTTTTGTAGTGGCTTGGGATGCAAGGAACTGATCATTAGATTTGAATTTTCAGTACAGATCCAAATGTATGTTCCGTGACTCATTTCTTTTTCACTTTCAGTAACTTACCTATTTCCATGACCAGGTTCAGGCTGATGACTACATCCCAGAACATGAGATCCAAATGGAAATGGAGGAGATTGAGCTGCGTCTAGATGAGCTAGAAAGACGTGGGGTGGAACTTGAACAAAAGCTACGAAGGATGGAGGATGGTAAGAAGCGAGATGAGTGCTGAAATCTTCTATTAAAAGAGACCAATGTTTAATTCTGTTTTGTTTACACAGAGGCAGAAGAGGACAGTTTGTTGGTAGACTGGTTCAAGCTGATTCAAGAAAAACATGCCCTGGTGAGAAGGGAGTCTGAACTTGTATACACGTGAGTTCATCTCAGTACACATTGTGTATAATACTACTGTGGATGTTAAATTGGTTTTTATATTGTATATTTGATTCCCGTAGGACCAAACAGCAAGACCTAGAGCAGCGTCAGGCCGATGTAGAATATGAGCTTCGATGTCTTCTCAACAAACCAGGTATGTATGAAATATTGTGTATATGTATAAAGCTTAATTTTTTAATTTGTGGATTGTACAACTTAAAAGTGACACTAAACACTATTCTCCAAACATTGTTCATGCATATCCACTACTTAATGGCCCTCTAATCTATTTTTTCATGAAATTGCTTATTACTGTGTCTTTCTGTCTCCTTGTAACCTCTTCTGTGAGTTCCTGAACCTCTCCTTTTTGTTTCCCTCACTTACCTTTGTTGAAACAATAGTGCACATTGGTTGCGTTCTGGTGCTCTGCTCTTTGCACACTACACATCCCAGAAGTCCTTAGTCCCTGGTTTATCTTGTGAGAAAATAAGAGAAGGTGGCTAAGTTCTTGCATACAGTAGGACCATGGAGCGTGAATGTAGCTACCCTCTAAGAGGAAGTCATATCAAAGGAGCAAAAAAAAAAAAGAATCTGGAGATTTGAAGGAGGCTGAGGGCAATAGAAGGTATTTTTTGGAGTTAGGACCAAGTTTAGTGTCCCTTTTTAATAAAGTTTTAACAAAAACTATTGCTGCAATTTTAGGGTTTCCGGATACTTTATGTATCGAAAAATAGTTACCAGTGATCTACTATTGCTGCTATAGCTGTCAGAATCATGTGTTGACTTTGCTAATGTTAGTGGGGAAACACTTAAGGCTACGTTTGTACAGACAACTAGTGCCAGTGTGAATGACAGGGGCAGGAATATGCTGATTGCTGAAGCTGTTTCTGTCACCTCTGGGCGACTAGCTGTGGCTGTTGAGCCCTGAATAAATCAATGACAGGTCAGCAGCTGCTGCTGCTGCAATTATATGTAGCTGTCTGCCTGGCCAGAAAATACCAGTGGTGATTACTGCTGGATACACACCCAAAGGATAGCTGCAGCTGCCACCGACTTGTCATTGAAGTGTACAGGGCTTAGTGGCCGCAGCTAGTCGCTCACAGGTGGCAGAAACCGCTGCTAGGATCAGCAGATTCCTGCCCTGAAATTTGCACCGGTGCTAGTCACCCATGCAAATGTAGCAGTAATTGAAATGCGTGGATCACTGGACAAGCTGCAGATCTTTGCAATGGGATTATATAGGTAAGTAGGTTTTACTGAAAAGTTTGATTTTTTCAGACATGAGTGTAAATCTGGGAGAACATACCGTATTTTTCGCTCCATAAGACGCACCTGACTATAAGATGCGCCTAGGTTTTAGAGGAGAAAAACAAGAAAAAAAAATATTCTGAACCAATGGACTGCAGACATAGGACAGGGGATGACCAGAGACTGCGGACATAGGACGGGAGATGACCAGAGACTGCGGACACAGTACAGGGGATGACCAGAGACTGCGGACACAGTACAGGAGATGGCCAGAGACTGCTGACACAGTACAGGGGATGACCAGAGACTGCGGACACAGTACAGGAGATGACCAGAGACTGCGGAAACAGTGCAGGAGATGACCAGAGACTGCGGACACAGTACAGGAGATGACCAGAGACTGCGGACACAGTACAGGAGATGACCAGAGACTGCGGACACAGTACAGGAGATGACCAGAGACTGCGGACACAGTACAGGAGATGACCAGAGACTGCGGACACAGTACAGGAGATGACCAGAGACTGCGGACACAGTACAGGAGATGACCAGAGACTGCGGACACAGTACAGGAGATGACCAGAGACTGCGGACACAGTACAGGAGATGACCAGAGACTGCGGACACAGTACAGGAGATGACCAGAGACTGCGGACACAGTACAGGAGATGACCAGAGACTGCGGACACAGTACAGGAGATGACCAGAGACTGCGGACACAGTACAGGAGATGACCAGCGACTGCGGACACAGTACAGGAGATGACCAGAGACTGCGGACACAGTACAGGAGATGACCAGAGACTGCGGACACAGTACAGGAGATGACCAGAGACTGCGGACACAGTACAGGAGATGACCAGAGACTGCGGACACAGTACAGGAGATGACCAGAGACTGCGGACACAGTACAGGAGATGACCAGAGACTGCGGACATAGTACAGGAGATGACCAGAGACTGCGGACATAGTACAGTAGATGACCAGAGACTGCGGACATAGTACAGGAGATGACCAGAGGACTGCGGACAGTACAGGAGATGACCAGAGACTGCGGACAGTACAGGAGATGACCAGAGACTGCGGACACAGTACAGGGAATGACCAGAGACTGCGGACACAGTACAGGGAATGACCAGAGACTGCGGACACAGTACAGGGAATGACCAGAGACTGCGGACACAGTACAGGGAATGACCAGAGACTGCGGACACAGTACAGGGAATGACCAGAGACTGCGGACACAGTACAGGGAATGACCAGAGACTGCGGACACAGTACAGGGAATGACCAGAGACTGCGGACACAGTACAGGGAATGACCAGAGACTGCGGACACAGTACAGGGAATGACCAGAGACTGCGGACACAGTACAGGGAATGACCAGAGACTGCGGACACAGTACAGGGAATGACCAGAGACTGCGGACACAGTACAGTAGATGACCAGAGACTGTGGACATAGTACAGTAGATGACCAGAGACTGCGGATACAGTACAGGGAATGACCAGAGACTACGGACACAGTACAGGGAATGACCAGAGACTGCGGACACAGTACAGGGAATGACCAGAGACTGCGGACACAGTACAGGAGATGACCAGAGACTGCGGACATAGTACAGGAGATGACCAGAGACTGCGGACATAGTACAGGAGATGACCAGAGACTGCGGACATAGTACAGTAGATGACCAGAGACTGCGGACACAGTACAGTAGATGACCAGAGACTGCGGACACAGTACAGGAGATGACCAGGGACTGCGGACACAGTACAGGAGATGACCAGGGACTGCGGACACAGTACAGGAGATGATCAGGGACTGCGGACACAGTACAGGAGATGATCAGGGACTGCGGACACAGTACAGGAGATGATCAGGGACTGCGGACACAGTACAGGAGATGATCAGGGACTGCGGACACAGTACAGGAGATGATCAGGGACTGCGGACACAGTACAGGAGATGATCAGGGACTGCGGACAGTACAGGAGATGACCAGAGGACTGCGGACAGTACAGGAGATGACCAGAGGACTGCAGACAGTACAGGAGATGACCAGAGGACTGCGGACAGTACAGGAGATGACCAGAGACTGCGGACACAGTACAGGGGATGACCAGAGACTGCGGACACAGTACAGGGAATGACCAGAGACTGCGGACACAGTACAGGGAATGACCAGAGACTGCGGACACAGTACAGGGAATGACCAGAGACTGCGGACACAGTACAGGGAATGACCAGAGACTGCGGACACAGTACAGGGAATGACCAGAGACTGCGGAAACAGTACAGGGAATGACCAGAGACTGCGGACACAGTACAGGGAATGACCAGAGACTGCGGACACAGTACAGGGAATGACCAGAGACTGCGGACACAGTACAGGGAATGACCAGAGACTGCGGACACAGTACAGGGAATGACCAGAGACTGCGGACACAGTACAGGGAATGACCAGAGACTGCGGACATAGTACAGTAGATGACCAGAGACTGCGGACATAGTACAGTAGATGACCAGAGACTGCGGACACAGTACAGGGAATGACCAGAGACTGCGGACACAGTACAGGGAATGACCAGAGACTACGGACACAGTACAGGGAATGACCAGAGACTGCGGACACAGTACAGGGAATGACCAGAGACTGTGGACATAGTACAGGAGACGACCAGAGACTGTGGACATAGTACAGATGACCAGAGACTGCAGACAGTAAAGGAGATTACCAGAGACTGCGGACCTTTGGGCAGGGAGGGGGAGCGGGTACCTGAACAACTTCCGCGGAGTTGTCCTTCCTTCTTCTTCCCGCAGAGGCTTCTGTGACAGCCGGGTGCCCACTGTGCATGCGTGAGAAGCTCTGCGCTTTGTGAATGGCCCGGAGCCTTCTGGGACCTGTCATGTGTCCCAGAAGACACCGGACCATTCACAAAGCGCAGCGCTTCTCGCGCATGCACAGTGGGCACCCGGCTGTCACAGAAGCCGCTGCGGGAAGACTGTAGCGCTGGAGCGAGGAACAGGTAATCCTGCAGGAGAGAAGAGCTGAGCGGCCGGCCCGATATTCTGACATGGTGGCAGCAGAAATACCGGACCGACCGCTTTACATTCGCTCCATAAGACGCACTGACATTTCCCCCCTTTTTTTGGGGGAAAAAAGTGCGTCTTATGGAGCGAAAAATACAGTAATTAAGATACCAATGTGAGTTTCTTTTTCACAAATACATCTATAATTCCTTACAGAGAAAGACTGGCTGGATGAGGATAAGGAAAGAGAGCGGGTATTAATGCAAGAGCTGGTGACACTCATTGAGCAGAGAAATGCTATTGTAAAGTGCCTGGATGAAGACAAGCAAAGGTACACCCTTCTGTGTTTGAAACCGTTAAAGGAAACCTGTAGATAGCAAGCAATGGCAGCTTCCAGGTTTCTCTGTCTCAAGCTTCAGCACATTTAAACACCAATCTGGAAGTATAAAGATTATCGTGTTCAGAGTGAAGTCAGGTTTTGTTATTTGTATACTTTGGGGACTAAATAAAATACAGAAGCCATTGAATTAGCAAGGCAGCCAATGATCTAGTGTATCCATAAGGGGAGGACAGCAAAGTCAGCCTTTCTACTGTATACAGATTTTATTTGACCAAGCATTCCCCTTTAAAGTCTCACTGAAGCCCTGTCCAAAAGTTTTGAGAATGACACAAATATTAATTTTTCTTTCTTTCATTGACGGACACAGCGTCTTTCATTCTCGACCATAGGGTATATTGCCACCCACAGGAGTAGGACACTAGGCAGAAAAAAGAAACTCTGCACCGCCCATGGGCAGTCCTGGCTGATATAATCCCCCTCTCTGCATAGGCAATCCAGTTTTTTCTGCCTAGTGTCCTTGCTCCCTGCTGGGACCTGTTTCCATAGGATTTTGGGTTTTTTTGGGGTTTTGTTTTTTTCCCCTCTGTTTTTCCTAGGTTTTTTCCTGTGGGGATCTTCAATCAACAGTTGGGCTGGGTGACGGGCTGAATAATATAGATCTAGTGGTCATCCCAGCCTGGCCAACGAGCGCATGCAGACCCTAGCCAAGCGCTGGGTGGGTCGCGACATGCCCCACCCAGGTCCGGGGCAGCTGGTGGGTTAAATGCCTCGCAGGGGTGCATATGACCAGGATCTAAACGTCTGCGTCACAGCGCTACCTTGGCCGACAGCCCCCCCACTTCGGTGGAGAGGTGGTTCTGTCTTTGGAGCATACCTGCGGCCTCCCTTGTTTGGTAAGTGTCACGATATGGGTCTCAGCTAGTTCCAGGTATTAATTCCTTGTTCCTAATCCCTGTGTGCCAAAGGCCCCTAGCTGTAATTAATTCGCCCCTCCACAAAAGGTCCCAAATTCAATTAGTGTATACATCCCTAATTAGTGCCTTACTTTTGTATTCATGTATCTCCCCCCACTAATTATCCTGCCCAACCAGTCCTTTCTGTGTACAGCTACAAATTAAATTACTGTAGTTCCATTCTCTTCATTGTCACCTGCTAATGACCCCCCTCTGCCTCTCTTCCTGCTCAGGGGGTTTAAGAGGCCAGTGCTGGTCTTTCTTATTGTGCCATTCTGCTGGGCAACCACTGAGAGGTCCAGCTGGACTCTAGTGGCCCCCCGGCTCTGCCTGAGCTCCATTGGAGGAAGGGGGATCCCAGAAGCTACATCAGCCCTGCCTGGAACGCTGTCAGCTCTGCCTGAGACTATCGCATCAGCTTTGCGCGAGTGTATGCTCCCCTTGTGCTATCTGACTGCTTATGAACTGCCTCTTGGATTACACATTGCTGTAGAACCTTTAACTTTGCCCACCGGGGCTGGATTACAAGTATTTTGGACTCTCTCTCCCTGCACTACTCTCCACTGAGTGACTGTTGTCTGTTTTAATAAAGCTTTAAGTGTTTGCTGTCTGCATTATGTGTTTTGTCCCGCTTACCCTCCGTTACAGTAAGTAACATTTTTCCCGCCCTCCCTTCTGGGTGAGGTGCAAGATGCAGGTGCTCCCTGGGATGATTGGTCCTGCTGGGTCCCCTCCTCCCTGCCATGCCCCTTTTATTGCCAAATTTGCTCCTGGGCCCCCCTCCACTGCTCTATCTTGGTCTGGGCCACCTTCTGGGTGCTAGCAGTTACCTTCGTTGTGTACCAGGCTGTCCTCAAGCTCTGACAAGTTATGTTGCTTGCTGTGGGGGTGGTGGGGGACATGTGATGCTGCTGCATGGTCCTGTGGCTGGTTCGGCTGGCTTATTGTGTCCTTTTACAAGCAGCCATCTTCCCAAAGACCTTGCTGCCACGAGCGGTGGCCATTTTCTTGTAGCCCTGCAGCAGCCTGTTCCAATGAATTAGGTCTTGCTAGTGCCTGGGCTCTGGTGGGGGGTGGGCTACAGCGGCCATTTTCTTGGGGTCTGGCTTTTCTCCTCTAGCAGCTTAGTCATACAGTCCGGTGGCCATGTTTTGGTGTCTGCATTGCCCAATAGGGGCCTGGGCTTTGGTGGGCAGGGGTTTTGGTGGCCATTTTCTTGTAGTTCCGCAGCAGGTTCTTTGCTACCTCTGCTCATATGGGTCACATGGGCAGCTGTTCCCAGGCGTCCTACTGTGCTGGATGTGTGTTCTGCGTGGCAGCTCTGCACGTGCGTGGTGGGGTATTCTCTCTCTGCTGGCCTTATATTACTTGGTTTGGTGTTCCTTGCGGCTAGTGGGTCTCCCTAGCAGTGCCTTCCCTGTGGGTCCCCTTCCAGAGGTGGAGCCTGAGGACCATGTTTCCCCACTTGACCTCCCCCTTGAGGCTGCGGGCCTCTCAGGGACCTCTGTTCCCATCGACACACTGACAGCGGTCCTGTAGTCTTTTGTTTCCTGGGTGGAGGTGGTGTTAGGGCATAAGACAAGCGAGAAGTGACCACCACCCTCTTCTGCCTCATCGGCCTTTTCAGATTCTGAGTCCGGTTCTGCAGATGCGGGCCTGCCCGCACATCCTGCTGACGAGGTTCCCGACCTTTCCAACAGTGAGGACGAGTCCTCTGCCACTGCTGTTGCGTGCGAAAAGGCGCTGGTGGACGCACTTATCTGCAATAAACCTTAAAGATGGAGGATGCTTCTGGGGCGGTCGTAGAGGTGTTTGTCCCTTTTGGGACACACAAGTCACAGCATGCTGCAAAGGTGTTCCCTTATCCTCCTTATTTTGAAAAATTTGTTTACAAGGATTGGGAATGTCCTAAGAGGCCCTTTGTGGTCCCTAAACGGTTTACCGTGTGTTATCCCTTCGATGAAACTCTTCTGAAGAAGTGTACTGCACCACCTGTTGTGGATCCTCCTATTTCCAGGTTGAGTAAAGCAACCATGATACTGGTGGAGGAGTCTCCATCCTTTTAAGAATCCGGCAGACTGGAAGCCGGAGTTAGTTGCCCGCATGATGTTCTGATAATCGCTATTGCTGGCTCTGCTCTTCAACTGGTTTTGGCCACTGTCTTGGTGTCCCAGACCCTCACTGAATGGGCCAAACTCCTTTGCCATGACCTGGGGGGAGGGGGGCGAGCAAGTTACCCCAGCTTTCACTGAATGGGGGAACTTAAGTCTGTGTGTGACTCATCCCTGGAGTCCAGGGTGGGGGGTCGTCTTCGCTACTTTGCTGCCCCGTTGACCTCCATGATTTCCGATTAGTGGGTTCACGAGCTGATTCTGTCTGGGTACAAAATAGAATTCCAGTCTTGTCCTCCAGAGAGATTTTTTTCTTCCAACCTGTGCCTTTCTCCAACTCGCCTGCAGGCCTTATATGGGCAGTGCAGGATTTGCTGAGTCAAGGGGTGATTGTTCCAGTCCCAGATTCAGAACTGTTTTGGGGGTTCTACTCCAACCTGTTTATGATTCCAAAGCAAGGACGGTTTCGGCCAGTCCTGGATCTTAAGCCTCTGCACTGCTTTGTGCATGTGCAGAAATTCAAAAAGTAGTCCATTCGGTCCATGGTGGCCTCCCTTCATCAGGGAGATTTTTTGGCAAATATCTACATCAAGGATGCCTACCTACACATCCCCATCTCTACCGGACACCAGCGTTTCTTTCACTTTGTGGTGGGAGAAGAGCATTGTCAGTTTGTGGTGCTACCCTTTATTCTCGCCTCCACTCCTTGGGTTTTCACCAAGGTGCTGGCTCCGGTCCTGACCTTGCTCAGACAACAGGGGACTGCTGTGATTTGTTATCTAGGCGGCCTTCTACTGAGGGCGGAGTCTCACTCGGTCTTGAGGGATGATGTGTTGATCACGATCAGCACCTTGCAAGAGATTGAGTGGATCCTGAATATCCAGAAATCCACTCTGACCCCAACCAGGAAGCTGGAGTATCTGGGTCTGCCTCTCAACACAGCGTTGGCCAAGGTGTTCCTTCCGCTGGACAAGCTATGGAAGCTTTAATTGGTGGTTTGCTTGTTGCTGTCCCACAGGTGGCCCTCCCTTTGCTGTTGCATGCAAATCTTGGGACTGATGGTCTCTGCCTTCGAAGCAGTTCTGTATGCTCAGTTCCATACTTTCAAGTTCGGCCCAGGGTCAATGGGCGCTGGAGGAGTCCCGATTACCAATCAATGTCTTGGAGCTTCAGGCGATCAGGCTCTGATTGGATCAGTGGACAGAACGTCTTCAGGGGGACCCGGCCCAAATCCAGTCTGACAGTGCCTCGGCAGTGGCCTGTGTCACTCACCGAAGGGGGGAGACACAGAGTGTGGTGGTGGTGTCGCTGGAGGTCTCTCGCATTCTCAGGTGGGCAGAACGTCATGTACCATCTCTCTCAGCCGTGCACATCCCCGGCATGGAAAATTGGCAG
Organism: Staurois parvus; assembly: GCF_062004578.1. NCBI lineage: Eukaryota > Metazoa > Chordata > Amphibia > Anura > Ranidae > Staurois > Staurois parvus. The sequence goes on from NW_028317945.1 coordinate 3,269,001, forward strand.
GCAGACTACCTGTAACGGACCGCCTGACGGCACCACTAGCACTCCACTGGTCAGGTGTCCCCAGAGCGCGGAATCTAAGCCCCAGAGTACTTGTTCGCCAGGGCCCCTGATGGTGGGGATGGACTTGGAGTACCCCGAGACCAGGTCGCGACTACTGAGTACACCCGTCAGTGGTAGGGGTGTTCGCCACGGGCTCCAACAGGGGAGAGCCTGATATGAGAAGGTCGGGTGACCCCGATGGGATGGATGGATGGCTGAGTAAAATGCGAGGTCAGACAAGCCGGGTCGGTAGCCATGGGGACGGTGCAGTACAAAGCGGAGGGCAGAGAATAGTCGGGTCACACGCCAGGTCAGTAACAGAGTATCAGATCCAATAGGGGGCATCCGGGAGAGAGGTCAGGCAAGCCAAGGGTCAGAGCAGGAGAATACAGAGTGGGCAGGTACAATCCGGGTCAGCAACTTACAGGGTACAGGTTCGCAGATTCAGGGAGCAGGTAAGACCAGAAGGCACTGAATGACAGCTCAGGGCCGTTTAAATATCGCGCCCTGCGCTGTCATTGGTGCCAGGCACGTGCCCGTGGCTCCTAGTGCGCATGCGCGAGTTCAGACGCCGCGGTCGGCCTGGACCTAGTGCCCGCGTCCCTGCACCAGGTGGCGCACTGCGCCTGCGCCGGGACCAGCGCCGCGGGGATCCCTGACACTACCTCAGCCGTCAAATGTTGGACCAAGGCGAGTGGTCCCTGCATCCAGATGTGTTTCATGAGATTTGCCTCTGGTAGGACACTCCAGACGTGGATCTCCTGGCCAGGACGAGGGATCTACTTCCGGACGCAACTGATGTCCTGGTGACGTCATGGAGCCACTATCAGCTCCTCTTTGCGTTTACTCCTCTCAAGCTACCCCGGCTGCTATGAAGGATAGAGGCCGAAAGAATGCTGGTCATCTTGGTGGCTCTGGATTGGCCTTGCCGCCCTTGGTCTGCCAACGTGGTGTGGCTAGTCGCGGACGTTCCTTGGCATCTGCTGCTCAGGGCAGATCTGTCTCAAGGTCCGATCTTCCACCCTGCTTTACGGCCACTGGCTTTACTTGCTTGGCTATTGAAAGCCGGGTTCTGAGAGACAGGGGCCTGTCAGAATCGGTGATTCCTACCATGCTGAAGGCTTGGAAGTCTACTTTTAGGAACATATACCATCGCACCTGGAAAGAATGTATTTCCTGGTGTGAGGCTGCGGGGGTTCATCCTCATTCCTTATCTGTGGCTAGAATTTTGTCTCTTCTGTAACAGGGTGTTAAGAATAAACTGGTGCTAAGTACCATCAAGGGCCAGGTTTCCGCTCTGGCTGTTTTCTTTCAATGTCCTCTAGCCTCGCACTCAGTGATCCATACTTTTGTTCATTGACTTAGGCATGTGACACCTCCTGTGCGCTTCCCGTTGCTGCCATGGGATCTGAATCTGGTTCTCTCAGTTCTCCAAAAGCCTCCCTTTGAGAATATCAGGGAGATTCCCCTGCAAACGCTGTCCCAAAATGTGGCCTTTTTGGTGGCTATCACTTCCGCCCGCAGAGTGTCGAAGTTGGCAGCCTTGTCTTGTAGGTCTCCTTATTTGGCTGTGCACAAAGATAAAGTGGTTCTCTGTCCGTGTCCTTCCTTTCTCCCAAACGTGGTCTCTGACTTTCATTTAAACAAGGACGTTGTCCTATCGCCCTCATGTCCTTGCCTGTCGCATCCTAAGGCGTTCGCTCTGCGTGCCTTGGAATTGGTTCGAGCAATTCAAGTGTATTTGTCTGTTGCAGAGTCCTTTCCAAGGTCGGAGTCCCTTTTTGTGATCACGGATGGGCCAAGGAGAGGTGTGGCAGTGTCTTCTACCATTTCTAGATAGATTCGGGAGACAGAGGTTCAAGCTTACGCCGTTAAGGGTCAGGTTCCTCCTTTTCTCGTAACAGCACACTCCTTAGGCTTTGTTTCAAATCTGCAAGATGGCTACCTGGTCACCTGGCACACCTTTACAAAATTTTACAAGGTGGATGTCTTGGCATCTTCAGATGCATGTTTTGGCTGCAAAGAATTGCAGACAGCTGTTTGAGGTTTCTCTTCTCTTTTTTGGGGGGGTTGTTTTCTGGTTGGGCTCCTGTGTTCGTGTTGAGCTCCTGTTAGCCTGGGTTTGTCCCACCCCTCACTGTTTGGCACTGCTTTGGGATGTCTCTATGGTCGAGAATGGAAGACGCTGCGTCCGTCAATGAACAAAAGAGAAAACAGGATTTTTTTGTTACCGTAAAATCCCTTTCGTTGTGTTTGTTGACAGACACAGCACCCACACCTCTGTTTTTTTTTTTCTTCTTATTTGCTGACACTGCTTGTTATTAACTGGATTGCCTATGCAGAGATGGGGTTTATATCAGCCAGGACTGCCCATAGGAGGTGCCCAGTTTCTTTTTTCTGCTTAGTGTCCTACTCCTGTAGGTGGCAATATAACCCTATGGTCGACAATCGAAGACGCTGTGTCAGTCAGTGAACTCCGAGAAAGGGATTTTATGGTGAGTAACAAAAAAATCCCATTTTTCACAAAGTCTGGTGCCTCAGTTGTTATGATGCAATTTGCATGTACTCTAGAATGTTATGAAGAGTGATCAGATGAATTGCAATCAATTGCAAAGTGCCTGTTTGCTATGAAAATGAACCTAATCCCGATAAAAACATTCCCACTGCATTTCAGCCCTGCCACAAAAGGACCAGCTGACATCATGTCAGTTATTCTCTCGTTAACACAGGTGTCAGTGTTGACGAGGACAAGGCTGGAAAACATTCTGTCATGCTGATTGAGTTAGAATAACAGACTGGAAGCTATAAAAGAATGGTGATGCTTAAAATCATTGTTCCTCTGTTAACCATGGTTACCTGCAAGGAAACACGTGCAGTCATCATTGCTTTGCACAAAAAGGGATTCACAGGCAAGGATATTGCTGCTACTAAGATTGCACCTAAATCATCCATTTATCGGATCATCAAGAACTTCAAGGAGAGAGATTAATTGTTTGTGTAGAAGGTTTCAGGGTGCCCAAGAAAGTCCTGCAAGCGCCAGGACCATCTCCTAAAGTTGATTCATCTGTTGGATCAGGGCACCACCAGTGCAGAGCTTGCTCAGGAATGGCAGCAGACAGGTGTGAGTGCATCTGCACGCACAGTGAGGTGAAGACTTTTGGAAGATGGCCTGGTGTCAAAAAGGGCAGCAAAGAAGCCACTTCTCTCCAGAAAAAATATCAGGGACAGACTGATACTCTTCGAAAGATACAGGGATTGGACTGCTGAGTACTGGAGTAAAGTAATTTTCCTTGTCTGGAGAAGAAAAGATGAGCGCGCTACTATCAGTCCTCTGTCATTCAACATAAAAGCATCCTGAGACTATTCATGTGTGGGGTTACTTTTCAGCTAAGGGAGTGGGCTCACTAATAATTTTGCGTAAGAACACAGCCATGAATAAAGAATGGTACAAAAACATCCTCCGAGAGCAAGTTCTCCCAGCCATCCAAGAACAGTTTGGTGACGAACAATGCCTTTTCCGGCATGATGGAGCACCTTGCCATAAGGCAAAATTGACAACTAGGTGGCTTGGGGAACAAAACACCGAAAGTTTGGGTCCATGGCCAGGAAACTCCCCAGACCTTAATCCCATTAAGAACTTGTGGTCAATCCTCAAGAGGTGGGTGAACAAAAAACCCCCAAAAATTCTGACAAACTTCAAGCATTGGTTGTGCAAGAATGGGCTTCCATCAGTCAGGATGTGGCCCAGAAGTTGATTGACAGCATGTCAGGGCAAATTGCAGAGGTCTTGAAAAAGAAGGGTCAACACTGCAAATATTGACTCTTTGCATAAACTTAGTGTAATTGTCAATAAAATCCTCTAACACCTATGAAATGCTTGTAATTATATTTCAGTATATCACAGTAACATCTGACAAAAAGATCTAAATACACTGAAGCAGCAGACTTTGTGAAAATTAATATTTGTGTCATTCTCAAAACTTTAGGCCACAGTTGAACTCCATCTCCCATAGCTGTTGACTAATTGGTTACCTTCCTCAACCATTAATTTTAACAGTGTTTTTGGAGCTCACAGATATTTGTATTTATAAAGTGATAGTGCTTAATGAAATATGAAGTCTTATGTGATATTAAATATTAAACAAAATGGGCCAACCGTAAAGATACAACCAGCTTTTCTTTTGTGTTTTACAGACATGATGAAACCCTTATCAAAGAATGTATTACACTGTTATGTGGTTATAGTACATAATTTAACATCTACTAATACAGCAGAACTAAACCCATCAATTTACCTGTTTTCCCAAAACAGTCACATTCAAGCCATGTCATGAATGAAAACTATTTGTTGCTTGCACTCTCAATCAAACTGTCAAGACCTCAAATGGCTGGTGTCATAACGGATCACATGTGCAGCACCGTGGTGGTTGCAGATCAAACAGAGGCTAAAATGGCCACTTCTTTGGCTGTAAAGGAGAGGAGGGTTTCACTTTAATGAGTTGTGTGAATGTTTATTTAGTGGTTCTTGTGGGGTTAGTAGTTTTATTCCCTGTGACATCATTGCAGATGCTTAAATGTTTCCTTATTTACTGGAGCCAAAAGGAGGGGTTGGGAGAGCGGGAAACATTTTGCAGAGTGGTAAGGGATGGAGTTAAGTAAAGCAGGGTGTTTGAAGAGAAGAACCTATATACAATGCCCCTGCTCCAAATACTAATATCTGCTTTTTGCTGAGAGCACTGATGTATTGAGGTCAGCACTGTTTCGCTACAACTGCAAACTAAAAACACCATTTTATTAGTACTATGCAGTACAGTACCACCAGAGGATGAAGTGAAGACATGAGTGAGACAGGTATGCTGCAATCTAAATCAGTAAAGCCAAACTAAATCTCTAAAAATACTCAGATCCACCTTCCAGCGATGCCGACTGCTGTCATAGTTTCTCTGGCTGCTTCCAGGTGCCAGGATTCCACCTCCTAATTGTCTGGAGAAGGAATGATGTTATCCCATGCACTGGAGTCAGTCATTTCGACACACCCGAAGTGTTCTGTGAATGCACACTGAGCTGTGTGTACAATAGAAGACTGCAAGCATGCTGTTTGTTATTGCAGACGAGATACAGCATGTCTGTTTTGCAATAAATAGCTGCCTGTTTGATTTTTTTTTTTTCTTTACTACTTGATTTTAGTGTGTCCAGAGTTCAGCTTTATTTAAAGCAGTATAAACCCAAAAACAAAAATGTATTATATTGTAGCTTACCAATTCTTAAATGTGTGGCTGCATTTGTTTAAACTGCAACTGCAAAGGTGCTGCACGTGATCAGTTGTAACACCAGTCATTTCATGGTCTGACAGTTTGGTTGAGAACCCAAGCAAATGTGACAGCAGTACCAGCATGCCGGAAATGTAACTGTTTTTTTTAAACCATTAACTTGATGGGTTTAGTTCCACTTTAAGGCTTTTTTTTACTTAATTTTCATCTGGTGATCTGGCCAGTAAGTCTGTTATTTTTCAACTTCCTGTAACAGACAAAGCTGTCCAGCAAAAGTGGCAGTTACGACTGACGGGTGCTTATGATTGTCAGCTTTTATACATTTACGTAAAATCTTTATCACAAATCCTTTATTCATTTACATAAAAACTTTATCACCGCAGTTGCGGTTCGAAAGTCCAGTATCTAGGAGGTTAAAACTGATCACTCTTTAGAGAGCACCACACTCGTGAATGAGCTCTTTATTATAGTTTGTGGGTTTTTTTTGTTTTTCTTTTTAATTATTTTTTACAATTTGTTTAATTTTCCTACATTTTAAAAAAAATATCACCAGAGCAGTGCAGTGGTGCTATGGTGACATTGTACTGCTCTGCTCAATGATCAGAGCCATGGTTTGCTGTTAATGGCATATTGTGTCTCTGATCACTAACCAGAGCAGTGCATTGTCACCATAGTGACACTACACTGCTGTAATCACAATGATCTGTTACCAGTTTTTTTTTCTTTCTGTGGTACAGTGCCCAGCACTGTACTACACATTGTCTCTCCTCTCACAGCTAATTTGTTGGAAAATGTGTGTTTGATCAGCACTTGGGGATGTGCAATTCATATTGCCTGACGCCAGGGACATGCATTTCCGGCCGCCGGGCAGGTGGGGTTTATTTTTACATATAGCCCTGCTACGGGCAAGCAGCAGGGTTTACTTTTTTGCCCCTGTGCTTCATTTCGCCTCCCCCCCCCAAGCTAACTACAGGCTCAGCCTCCTTGCCCCAGCTCTGCTTTTCCCATAGAGCCCTTCGATGGCCAATCGTCCATCAGCTGCCCACACCCCTGCCGCCTATTGGCCTCCAGGTCCTGTCTGTGTTACTGACTTCCCCATTTGACAAGCGGCATATTTGCTATGACAGACGGTGGTCGCACACAGCCTCTTGGGAAATGTAGCTCCTCACTCTGTTTTCAGCCCGCAGATAAATACACTTCCAGCAGCCAAGGGGAAGAAGGGGGGACGCTGATCAAGCTGGCAGGATCACAGGTGGTACACTCCCCTGCCTTCTGTCCGTTACATAGACCGGAGCTGCGTAATATTAATCCAGCCTGCCTGGATGACTGGGGGTGTCTGCTAATTCCTGCCTGTCCTCCACAGCTTGGGAGCACCACCACACTCCTTTCTGAGCCAGGCCTGTCCTCATTGTGTCACTTCCCACTACAGCAGTGTTTCTCAACTCCAGTCCTCATGGACCCCCAACAGGTCATGTTTTCAGGATTTCCCTCAGATGAAACAGCTGTGGTAATTACTAAGGCAGTGAAACTGATCAAATCACCTGTGCAAAATAATGGAAATCCTGAAAACATGACCTGTTGCGGGTCCATGAGGACTGGAGTTGAGAAACACTGCACTACAGGCAGGATGACTACACAGCCTATCTGCCCTGTGCTCCTGGTGTCCACCCCATGGAGGATGGACGCAAAGAGCCAGGAGGATGTCTTCCCCCCTCCCTGCTAGCCCCTGGGTGTTTTGGTAAAATTATTTTTTTCTTATCCGGACATGCACATTGTCATAAGGGGCAAGTAAATTGGGACCCAGATTTAGTCCCATGGACAAGTAGTTTTTAAAAAATGTCCACACCCCTGAGCACTGCAGCCAATCGGCTACAGCGCTCATCGGTATATTCTGACAGTGGAGCAGTCCCTGTTGTCAGAACACAATAGTGCAATGAGGAGGATTCCCTCAAAATCCTCAAATGTGTAAATGGAGGAATCCAATAAGTTTCTTTTGATTAGCCCACTAGCTGCCTGAAAAAACTGATGAATGCTTCAGAAGGTACTAGTGCACAGGAGCTGCTCAGCCTCAACTGTCAAGAGAGCTCAGTGGAGGGAGGGAGAAAGTGGTGACACAGGTTATATCCTCATGCTGTCAATAAAGAATGAAAACATAAACTCAGTCGCCTGATCCTCCATATTTACATACTTTCTTTTTTTAGAGAGGAAGAAGAAGATAAATTGATAGAAGCCATGATCCAAAAGAAAGGTAAGAAATTAAATATGAGTGGAAAATATTTGATTAATTATTTGTAGATTTAATGTATTAGCAGACATTATTGGGGAATATTTTTCTAGTTCCATTTCTATAATAACCCTTTTTTATATGCGTATAACATAAATACATAGAACCTAAAGCCCCTTTCACACTGATGGTCCGATCGGGTCCACCTGTCAGTTTTTCAGGTAGACCCGATTGGACCATCCATAGACTTCTACGGACCAGCGAGTACCATCGGACAAGTGTCCACTGACACCCGCCGGCATCCGAACCGATCCTGCATGCCAAAAACAGATGGATGGGGATCCATTCCCCATCTGTCTGGTGGATCAGATCGGATGGCAGTCGGATTAAAACGAACATGCGGTCCATTTTCATCCGACTGCCTCATAGAAGACAGCGGGCAGTGTCTGTGTCCACTCTGCAGCAGTGGAGCGTACACAGACCTGTCATCCGTGTGCTCAACGGGGATCAGCGAAGAGATTTTTTTAAAACCTGAATCTTTAGTGTCACTTTAAACTGTATTTTGTGAAACTGGGACATACCACAGTAATGGAGGGATGCCTCTTAAAGGAAGTCTACAGATCTACCGCCACAACACTGAATGGAGGGCCAGACCAATTCAAACTGGAATTTCTAGCTGACGAATCCTGAAAGGTCTTTGTACCAATAGGAGCTCTAAAACACCCAAGGTCTGGAAGAACAGGCTGGCCCTCCAGAAGCAGGGTAGTACGCACTGCATCCATAAGGGTTGAAACAATCCCCTGTAAATCTTAGTCAATGGCACTTGACTGTGGTACAAAACAAAAACAGTCTCTTTATAAATAGACAGATAGTACTCATAATCTGAGTCAGAGATTGGGACAGGATGCTGACCTGGTTTTCTTTAAGGTTTCTGGAGGGTAAGACACTGACTCTGCAAGGGTTGGTACTGGGCATGCTTAGAGCCTCCGTTGGCAGAGTGACCTAGCAGCTGAGCACAAATGGTTACTAAGTCTTGTGTGGAAATGGAGGTCCCTGTGGTCATGGCTGAGGACTCAGACTCATCCAACAGAGCTAAGAAACATTTTGATGATGATCCTATGAAAACCGGTGTCCCCAGGTTCCAGATTACATGCACTGGTTCCTATTGGTGAGGCCCTCAGAACCTATAAGGGAGTATGAGCTGAAGGTACCCATGGTAGCTGGTCTGTCTCAGCAAAGATGTGTCAGTGCATCCAGGTCCAGTGTGAGGCAAAGTATCAGGTTCTCATGAACTGTTACTGGGGGGGGGGGGGGGTTTCGGCATTCGGAGCTCGCTATTGGTGGGCAATGGAAACAGAATGGATATCCATGTGGTGCTTCACAAGCGAGTGCAGCAGTTGGATGGCGCTTCCTTAAGGCTGAATGACAAGAAAGGTTATATGGAGCACAAGTCGTTCTACCTAACAGATTATATCACCTCTGTAAAACTGGTGGTGGTAGGAAATCAGGTTGACGAGTGAGGTAATTTCCAGTTCTTTAGCCACAACAACCTTACTCACAAAGTGAACCTTCAGAGATGCAGTCACAGCTGGTTATGTAAAACTGTTCACATATAAAAAGTTAAATTGTGTATTTAGCAAATGGCTTGAAGTTCTGTTTAATTTGCCACCATCAATCATTCCCATCTACCAGTATTTGCTATATACATGCATATTAAAGTGTACACATATGTATATGTTTTTAGCTGTTACTTAGAGCGTAGTTCCAGTGAAAATAAATAAAAATTAGTCAGCAGCTACAAAAACTGTAGCTGCTGACTTTTAAAAAACGGATACTTACTTGTCCCTCGGTCCCACGGTGTCCACCCAGTTTCACCAGTGTTCCCAGAGCTGGCACCTTCAGTGTGGGCACCCAGCTGTGACAGCTTGCGGCTTCACAGCCGGATGCCCACTGCGCATGCGCAAGTAGCGCTGTGGTTTGTGAATGGTCCTGTAGTACTATGGGGAGGAACAACTTCCGCTTCCAATCGGTGTTCTAAAAGCGGAACTTCCCCTTTTGGGTGGAGCTCCGCTTTAACTTTATGTTCTGTTACTGAGCTCATTTCCATTATCTGCATCTCATTCCTCATTTGATTCTTTCAGATTTTCATGCAGATCCTCAAAAGAAGAAGAAAGGAAAACTCAAACCAATGAAAGTTCTTAAATTGCTTTCTCCTAAAGATGCAAAGCATAAGAGCCCAAAGGACAAAAAAGAAAAAGGAGAGGGGGCTAAGAGGTAGATCAGAACTGATAAGGAAGGGAGTAAAAGCAGATTGGACCACATATTTGCCGTGCCTTCCCTTCCAGTTCAGACTAAGATGTCAATCTCCCTATCAAATACCAGGAGACCTGATATGACATGAACTTCAGTCTACAACAGTGGGAGATGAATAAGGTTCTAACCTTGCTGAATAAATATGCACCCAGGTAACCTCATTAATATGTCTTATGTGAAATGCAGATATATTTATGGCTCCCTTTCATTTAGTTAGTAAATGAGTAACAGCTTCATTCAGCTTACTAGATCAACAAATGATAACCATTACATGAAGCGTAATATCTCAGATCAGCGCAGCTGTTATGTTTTTTACTACCTTTTAATTCCTCTTATAGCATACAGCTGTAGCTCATGACGCTGGAAATTTATTGTAAACCACTACTATAGCACTTTGTGCAATCGATTCTTCTTTCTTTACAATAAGTTTATGGTTTACTGTAGGCTTTTTACAGCATTCTATTTTTGAACCCAGTAAGTTGTGTGTGGTAAGATTTTTGACTGCATTGTTAAAATTTGCATCTCTACAGATTCACAAACCCTTTTTTTCAGACTATCTATCTCCCAGCATGTGATATCTGTCCAAATGTTTTCAATATTGCAGGCTGTGGTGTCTATTTTATTTATAAATGTTTTCACTCAACTTTTACCCAGAATTTGCACATTTTCCAGTCAAATCCAATTAGAACAATGTGTAAATCTTGGGTGAAAGCTGTGCGAATGTTGGGAGAAAATTTTTGTGAGTAGACTCAACGGGGTTGATTTACTAAAACTGGAGAGCGTAAAATCTGGTGTAGCTCTGCTTAGAAACCAATCCGCTTCCAGGTTTTTTTGACAAAGCCTAATTGAACAAGTTGAAGTTAGAAGCTGATTGGCTATCATGCAGAGGTGCACCAGATTTTGCACTGTCCAGTTTTAGTAAATCAACCCCAATGTGTCCCAGCATTAGGCCAGGGGTGTTCAACTCAATTTCATCATGGGTCGCATCAGCATTAGGTTGCCTTCAAAGGGCTGGTTGTATTTGTAAGACTATGGATGCAGAGTTCAGGAGTACTGCTACGTACAGAGTGCAGGGCTTTAGGGGTGCGCTACATACAGAGTGCAGAGTTCAGAAGTGTGCTGTGTACTGAGTGCAGGGCTTAGGGGTGTGCTATGCACAGAGTGCAGGGTTCAGCTCTGTTTCAAGAGCTGTCCACATCTCTTTTCCACCTCTCCTTGACTTCTGTGCCATTCTCCGCCACTTTCCGGCTAAAAAAGCCCCGGGTGTAAGGGCCACATGAAATGGCCTGGCAGGCCGGATTCGGCCCCCGGGCTTTGTGTTTGACACATGTGATCTAGGCATTTGCCTAAAAATTACAAACTGTAGTCCAAAGATGACTAAATGATATTGTGGCAAGTTGATAGCCAATATACCAATCGTAATCTCAGCTTTCCAACTAGGAAACAGTAGCAGATAAGTCACACGTTTTATAGCATAGTCAGTCTTCTGAGTGGTGGTGTTTTTCACACCCATGCACTGTCATCCAAACCTGTCTGAAAGTCTGATATTAACCACTTGATTCCCAGGCCAATTTTGAAACTTCTCACATATGTAAAAATATACATTTCTTTGCTAGAAAATTACTTAGAACCCCCAAACATTATATATTTTTACCACTTCCAGACCGGACACTTTTACCCCCTTCCTGACCAGGGCAATTTTCAGCTTTCAGCGCTATCACACTTTGAATGACAATTGCGCGGTCATGCAACACTGTACCCAAATGAATTTTTTACCATTTTTTTGAGACAGATAAAGCTTTATTTTGGTGGCATTTTTTCACCGCTGGGATTTTAATTTTTTTTTGCTATGTAAATGAAAACATCCAAAAATTTTGAGAAAAAGTGTTGTTTTTATAAAAGTTTGCAAATAAATAATATTTCATCATAAATCTTTGGCAAAATTTATTCCGTTATCTTTTTAGTAAAAAAAAAAAATCCAAATTAGTTTATAACCAAAAATTATAATTTTTAAACTTTATTTTTTTAATTTTTATTTTATTTTTTTATTTTTTTTTTACATACTGTCACACTAGCAGTACAGTGTACTACTTGTGGGGGGTGATGAAGATTTTTTTTTTTTGTTTTACACTGATTGCTTTTACACCCATATAGGATGTAAAAGCAATCATTTCTCTTTCTCTCTGTCTGCATTCTTGCACTCATTGAGAAGTACTGAGTGAGCTGTGATTGGTCACAGCTTATGACATGGTACAAGGCTGTTGTGAATAGCCTTGTACCATGTGACCTCTGTGATCATTCACAGATTTCACACGTAGTAAGCAATGATGTCACAAGTGACATCTTGCTTACTACTTTGCATGTGATCACTGATTGGCCAATCAGTGATCACATGATCGGGACCTCGTACAGAGGTCCCGTCCGAAGATCGGTGTTTCACTGTGTCCGGAGGGAGCGCGCACAAGCAGGGTGCGGGGAAGCCGTTTATAAACGGCCACCCGACCCTGCAGTGCCACCGTCCGGCCGTTTATATGCAACGGCCGGTCGGGAAGTGGTTAAGCAAAAGCCCTAGAGAATAAAATGATGTGTGTTGCAATTTTTTTAATGTCACATTTTATTTGCAAAGCGGTTTTTCAAACGCAATTTAAAAAAAAAAAAAACAACTCTTTAATGTGTTTTAGTGCACACAATCAATATAATATCCAACGTTTTGGTAAAATATAAAAGATAATGTTACGCCAAGTAAATAGATACCTGAAATGCCACGCTTTAAAATTGTTTATGCCCATTGAACGAAGGGAAACTAAGGTACCTACAAATCTTCATAGGCTTCAATTAAAAGCCTTTATAGGTTACCAGTTTACAGTTACATAGGTCTGGAACTAAAATTATTTCTCTTGCTCACGGTGATACCTCACGTGTGTTGCAATCTCCGTTTATAGATGTGCGTGGGACTTACACATCCGTTCGCATTTGCACATAAGCAAGAGGACCAGGAGTGCTTTAATTTTTTTTTCATTTATTTTACTTAAAACTTTTGTTGTACACTGTCCCCAGGCATCTCCTCTCGCCTACAAAGTATCTGGTCAAACCGAGATCGGTTTGATCAGATGCTTGTACAACCTGGTAACGGCTTATGAACAAAGAACTGAACTGGTTGCTTTTGATTTCTGATCTTACAGAGAAGGAGGAACAACATCAGTTCCTTTCTCTCTCTCTCTCTCTCTCTCTCTCTCTCTCTCTGTGTGTGTTGCAGCCGATGCCGCTGGTCAGAGCAGACCCGGGCTTCCCGATGGGACGGGAAAGCCTGGGAAAGGGAACGGGGGGTAGAGGGGAACCCCCTTTTGCTGCTTGTAGAAGTGAATAAGTAACTGTATATCCACTCATTTCACATCTACATGAAAGGGCATCGCCAGGTGAAAATGTTGATACCAGGATTCCTGTAGCTGTAGGCTGATGTAGGGCATCATCCCAGTATAACCACTTCATTCTCAAGATGTCATATGACGTCAAACCCAGGGAGAAGTGGTTAACTGCTTCCCGACCGCCCTATAGCAGAAGTACTGCAACAGGGCTGCAGGGATGCGCAAAATCACGTTTATATATATATATATGTGATTTTGGTTTTCTGGGTAGGGGCGTGCGCGCTCCCTATCCGTGTCGCTATTGACTTATTGGCATCTCAATCACCGGGTCCCGGCTGCAAATCGGTGATCGCCGGCGGAGCTGACAGGAGAGGTCTGTATGTAAACAGCACAGATCTCTCCCCCTTTCAGCACAAACAGGCTCCTTTTGTATTGCTCTGCACAGCAGAGCAATACAAAGCAGCTTGTCTCCCTAGTTAATCACACACAGCACACTATGTAAAACATAACACCGCAAACTGTTAACCCTTCAATCACTCCAAATGTTAACCCCTTCCTGCCCAGTGTCATTTGTACAGTGTCAGTGCTTTTTATTAGCACTGATCACTGTATTAGTGCAACTGGGGATGTCAGTGGCAGTCAGTTCTTCCCCAGTGTCAGAATGCCCGCCGCAGTCCCACAATAAGTTGCTGATCGCCGTCTTTACTAGTAAAAAAATAAAATAAAAATTCCAGTATATATACACTGCCATTTGTAGACGCTATAACTTAACGTATTGGGATTTTTTTTTTTAGCAAAGACATGTAGCAGAATACATTTGGCCTAAATTTATGAAGAAATTTTATTGGATGTTTTATAGCAAAAAGTTTTTTTTTCTTTTTTCAAAACTGTCAGTAATTTTTTGTTTATACCGCAAAAAATAAAAAATGCACAGGTGGTCAAATACCACCAAAAGAACTCTATTTGTGGGGGAAAAAAAGGACCTAAATATCATTTATGTCAAACGTTGCATGACTGCAGTTGTCCGTTAAAGTTGCAAAAAATGGCCTGGTCAGGAAGGGGGGTAAATCCTCTTGTGGGCAAGTGGTTAAATAAAGTGTGCTTTCCTTGACTTGTTTGTGGTAGTGTTAAGGGCCTATAAACCCAAAACACACACTGACCTATGCAAACGGAAGCATGATTGCATAGATAGGTCCATGTAAAAGAAGCTACCGGCTTTTCAGAGTAGATGTTTGAGATGAAGTATTGATTGTGGAGAACCCTGTTCTTCCCATATACAGCTGACACTTTGTTCAGAAATTGAAATACACTGAAGGTCAGTGGCAGACTATGGTGTCAAAGTTTAATTGATCAAGCTTAAGTAAGAAGCCGATTGGCTGCCATGCACAGCTGCTACAGATTTTGAACTCTCCAGTTTTAGTAAATCATCCCCTATGTGTAATTAATCCTCAGGCTGTTTTCTGTTTATGGGTTTCCGTGCTGAATAATTCCACTGTATGACTGTGGTTAATATCTGAAAATTTTAGATCAAAGCTTTGAAAGATTTTGTTTAGATATATTTTTATAGATTGTCATGTGCAGTAAGTTATTTAAACAGTTTTTCTTGATCTAGAGAGAAACTACAAGCCCCATATAGAGACAAGCTGCTAATTCATTTCCTATTGGTAATTTAGTTGTAGATTAACAGATTAACATTCCCTACATTTCCTGGCAGTGTCCATCAGATATACATTATATTGCACTTTCTTTAGCCCTTTTCAGGCAAGGTAAAGCTAATTAAATATGTATTCAGTTGTGTACTTTGCTTTTGTAACTCAAAGCTGCCTTCACAAGTAGATAGCTATATATAAAGCATTAGTCTAGCCAATTTTTCTTTCACTTTTTGGAAGCCATATGGAAGGAGTAGAACTCCAATCTGGTTTTTACTTCCTATCTGGTGAATTTGTGACAGCAAGTGAGGGGAAAACTTTCTCTTATCGTATCCTCATGAGCAGTAGAAACCAGACTTCACTTTACCCAAAACTAACAAGTTGCCTGGAAATACACTTTAAACAAGGTTAGTTGGGAACTTTTTTTCTACTAGTGGCTTGGCTGTGAACAAATGATGTCTGTCTATTTAAAAGTGCTGTTAGATGGTGTTTAAAACACAGAGACCCTAATTGGCAGGCTAGGGGCAAGTTAGGTAAATAGTGGACCATTTTCCTGGTTACTGCGATCAGACGACATTTTCCTGGAAACTGTATATGCCATCATAACCTTTGACACTGTACCTTGTATTGGGAACGTCAGTCACAGAGGCATCAGCTAAGCGGGCACCAACAATTTACCCTCTTTGAAGTTCAGTAAGCGCTGACATGACTTCCGTATTACTAGCAGCGCAGGCAGTGAATGACGAAAGCAAGGCTTCCCGCCTGTTAGCTAGGTGTCTCATCACACAGCAGAAGCGAAAGAATGTTACATCACTTCCGCTTTCAACGTGAAACATGTCGTCACTTTTACATCTGCAAATCATGTAGTGTTTCCATTTTGTGTGTGTATACACTATATTGGCAAAAGTACTGGGACGCCTGCCTTTATACGCACATGAACTTTAATGCCTTCCCAGTCTTAGTCCGTAGGGTTCAATATGGAGTTGTCCCACCCTTTTGCAGCTATAACAGCTTCAACTCTTCTGGGAAGGCTGTCCAAAAGGATTGGGAGTGTGTCTATGGTAATGTTTGACCATTCTTCCAGAAGCGCATTTGTGAGGCACTGATATCAGGTGAGAAGGCCTGGCTCGTAGTCTCTGCTCTAATTAATTTCAAAGGTGTTCTACCAGGTTGAGGTCAGGACTCTGTGCAGGCCAGTCAAGTTTCTCCACCCCAAACTTGCTCATCCATGTCTTTATGGACCTTGCTTTGTGCACTGGTGCGCAGTCATGTTGGAACAGGAAGGGGCCATCCCTAAACTGTTCCCACAAAGTTGGGATCATGAAATTGTCCAAAATGTTGTGGTATGCTGATGCCTTAAGAGTTCCCTTCACTGGAACTAAGGGGCCAAGCCCAACCCCTGAAGAACAACCCCACACCAAAATTCCCCCTCCACCAAACTTTACACTTGGCACAATGCAGTCAGGCAAGTATCGTCCTCCTGACCAGATGTTTTTTGTTCTTAGTGTCCACTTCTTCTGTGGGCGGCAGTATAACCTGTGTCTCTGAATGGATGAGAAAAAAATCCTTTTCTTAAAGTCCATTGAGGGACACAGGATTCACTCCTCTGTTCTTATGATCATACTCTTGGTACTGCTTGCTACAAACTGAGGCATTCTGGGTAGAGGAGCAGTTATCCTGGTATAGCTTACGGGCTTCCAAGTGGCCAATCCCCTTGTAGGCTTCAGTGTAACCCAACAGTATTCTTAATGACTTTCTGTGTCCCTCAATTAACCGTTTCCCAACCGCCCTATAGCAGATATACTGCTACAGGTGCTTAAAATCACATATATATGTGTGTGTGATTTTGCACTTCCGGGTAGGGGTGCCTTTGCTGGCTACCTGTGCTGCCTTTCGCGGCTGCGGCTGTCAATCACAGGGTCCCGGCCGGTGATTACTCACTGGCGCCTGGTGATTGCCAAGCATCTACGATGGGGAGGAGAACTGTTTGTAAACAAAACAATTCTCCTCCCCAAAAAAAATCATATGACAAGCTGAAAGTCATTTATTTGTGGCCTTATCCCTCTAGCCATTTTTTCTTTCTTTTGGTTGATTGTGATTTTTTTTTATTTATTTGTTTACTATAACAAGGAATGCTGATAACGTCTTGTGGGGGAAATAAAAAAAGAATGAAATAAGGTCTTTATTACACTTCCCGAACCCTTATCCATCTTCAGCATCTCTCTTGATGACAGAAAATTCAGTTCACAGTTCTATAAGGCTACCACCTAATACACAAGATGTAGACCCTGTCCACAGAGCCAGGAAGTGGTTTATCCCAGGACTTGCAGGTAGCAGGTTGGAAGATCTCCATTACAAAAGGTTCGGTTAAATCTGCAAAGGTAAATTTTAGTTTAATTATGCTCAGAAAATCGACAGATTAATTGCTAAGAGATGTAGTCAGTTGCTCAAAATATGGAAACCGCTTCTTATGCTATAATTACACAAGTCGCATCAAGTAGTGAACAATCTCATAGCTTTGAGAACTATGCAATCATGCAAATTGAATTGCTGCTCCATACTACATATGTAGTTTACACAATAGGAAGCATTTTTTCCATCTGTTAAGTGATCAATCTTTAGTGCTTATAATAGAGAACCAGATTTGCTGGAACTCGCCCTTCTTCACCTGATCCTGGTCCTCATTTCAAGGCTCTAGAAGTCTTGTGAATGATGGTTTATTAATACAAAAATGATGTAGGCCCATTTGTAATTCTGTTGGAGCTTTGTTAAAATGTATTTTTACTTTTTTCCCACAACTCCCTTCTATTTTTTGCAAAGAAACAAAATATTTTTTTTAGCACTCTGCCAAAAGCATTTGTACATATTTTAATGTGGATTTAAAAGGTCATTCCAGTCAAAACTGAGGGGGGTCACTGGTGAGCTAAATTCCCCCACCCGCTTTTATATAGCTTAGATCTAACCTCTGTATTTTATGCTTTGTCACCAATACCAATCAAATTGTATGTGTGTTTTTAAAGGCTCAGTTCGTCTTTAGGACCATTTCTCATGTTGCACTCTTATTCAGGGCAACCTAAAACACTGTTCACATTTAACACCCCCCCCCCCTCCTTCCTTAAGCAACCCCCACCTGTGTGGACAGAGCCACATACAGCCATGTTAAATTCAAAAGTCAACAGGATATTTCAGGGACAATCACCACGTGAATTGTGCGGTGATTGTCCCTGAAATATCCTGTTGACTTTTGAATTTAACATGGCTGTATGTGGCTCTGTCCACACAGCCATGTCGTCTATTCACAGATCCACACAGGGGAAGACCAAGAGTTCCACTGCAGAGACACAAGTGCAGTGATTGTCATTGTATTTGTGATTCATTAATTCCTCCAGCCCCATAACAGAAGTTGTCTGTACCTTCATATGGACCTGAGGCTGAGATGAAAACTATGCAGGAGATGTGCATTGAACCCATGATGCACTGATTGTGTTGCAGTTCTCTGCAGGCTTCAGTGCAAAAATGTAATAAATGCAAATTATACATTTTATTGAAGTTGGTACATTTAATATTTGCAAAAGGTGGACTGTGCCTTTTAATGTATTTTATATCTGTTAATAAACCTTAAAAGCCTCCATCGTGTAGACATCCAAAAGTCCTGAGACTGCTGCTGGACACTGCCATCTTGGATGTGATGTCAGCAACCCCAGCAGACTCAGAGCTACTTCGTATTCCCCTTGCTCTTTCCCTGGCAGCTACAGGTGAAACTCGAAAAATTAGAATATCGAGCAAAAGTTCATTTATTTCAGTAATGCAACTTAAGAGGTGAAACTAATATATGAGATAGACTCATTACATGCAAAGCAAGGTAGTTCAAGTCGTGATTTGTCATAATTGTGATGATTATGGCTTACAGCTCATGAAAACCTCAAATCCACAATCTCAGAAAATTAGAATACTGTGAAAAGGTGCAATATTATCGGCTCAAAATGTCTCACTTTAATCAGCTAATTAAGCCATAACGCCTGCAAAGGGTTCCTGAACCTTTAAATGGTCTCTCAGTCTAGTTCAGTAGGAATTGCAATCATGAGAAAGAGTGCTGACCTGACAGTTGTGCAGAAAACCATCATTGACACCCTCCATAAGGAGGGAAAGCCTCAAAAGGTAATTGCAAAAGAAGTTGGATGTTGCCAAAGTGCTGTATCAAAGCACATTAATAGAAAGTTATGTGGAAGGAAAAAGTGTGGAAGAAAAAGGTGCACAAGCAGCAGGGATGACCGCAGCCTGGAGAGGATTGTCAGGAAAAGGCCATTCAAAAGTGTTGGGAACTTTCACAAGGAGTGGACTGAGGCTGGAGTCAGTGCATCAAGAGCTACCACACACAGACGGATCCTAGACATGGGCTTCAAATGTCGTATTCCTCTTGTCAAGCCGCTCCTGAACAACAAACAACATCAGAAGCGCCTTACCTGGGCCAAAGAAAAACAGACCTGGTCTGTTGCTCAGTGGTCCAAAGTCCTCTTTTCTGATGAGAGCAACTTTTGCATCTCATTTGGAAACCAAGGACCCAGAGTATAGAGGAAGAATGGAGAGGCACACACTGCAAGATGCTTGAAGTCCAGGGTGAAGTTTCCACAGTCTGTGTTGATTTGGGGAGCCATGTCATTTGCTGGTGTTGGTCCACTGGGCTTCATTAAGTTCAGGGTCAATGCAGCCGTCTACCAGGAGATTTTGGAGCACTTCATGCTTCCTTCCGCATACAAGCTTTATGGGGATGCTGACTTAATTTTCCAGCAGGACTTGGCACCTGCCCACACTGCCAAAAGCACCAAAACCTGGTTCAATGATCGTGGGATTACTGTGCTTGATTGGCCAGCAAACTCGTCTGACCCGAACCCCAAAAAGAATCTATGGGGCATTGCCAAGAGAAAGATGAGAGATATGAGACCGAACAATGCAGAAGAGCTGAAGGCCGCTATTGAAGCATCCTGGTCTTCCATAACACCTCAGCAGTGCCACAGGCTGATAGCTTCCATGCCACGCCGCATTGAGGCAGTAATTGCTGCAAAAGGGGCCCAAACCATGTACTGAGTACATATGCATGCTTATACTTTTCAGAGGTCCGATATTGTTCTATGTACAATCCTTGTTTTATTGATTGCATGTAATATTCTAATTTTCTGAGATTGGGAATTTGGGGTTTTTATGAGCTGTAAGCCATAATCATCACAATTATGACAAATCACAACTTGAACTATCTTGCTTTACATGTAATGAGTCTATCTCATATATTAGTTTCACCTTTTAAGTTGCATTACTGAAATAAATGAACTTTTGCACGATATTCAAATTTTTCGAGTTTCACCTGTACATAAAGGTTATGTAGGGAGGTGAAGGTAGAGACAAAAATCCTGAATCAGCACAGAGAATAATTAGAAGAATTAAAATCAAAGACATATTACAGGTGAATAAAAAAAATTAATGGAAAGGAAAAGCGCGGCAAATAGCTTTTAAAATGGGTAATCTGTCGTTTGACCTTCAAAAAGTTGGTGGCCTTTTTAAGTCCTTCCTGCTACTTATCTGCTTTGGTAGTGGACACCTCCTTCTGCATTCTTCGTAATAGAGGACAAATTAGAAATTGCCATATCAGTCAGTTAAATGTACCAGGGAATGCAGAGGAAGATAATTTGCTGCGGCAATCTTTGAGAAATATAAGAAACTGTCCCTTTAAAAATTGCACCTTTTATAAAGAGCAGAGATTGCAAATGTTAAGCTACTTTGATACAGAGTGCCAAATGTTTGTGGTGTCCTAGATCTGTTACATCCTAATATCATTGAGCATGGACAATAAAGATTCAGTGTCATTAGTATACCAAGTGCAAGTCACACTTCTGTCAATCTGACTTTGTGAGTCACTTTGAAAGAGCTAAAGATGCTTGATTTGGAGAAGCTAATGTCATTTGTGTTGTGTACCCATGTCAATGTCTTTTGATACCACAGTACCAGCCTGGCACTTACCAAGGTTACACTGTTTTTGCTCTGTAGCTGCCTATTTGTGTGTATTTTTATAATAATTAAATTATTGCACTGTTTGAAAATAAACTTCTGTATTAAAAATAAATCTTCAGTATATTGAGTTTACTTGTGTATATTGTTAATGCTGAGGCAATGCTAATGTTTCACATGGGCTATTTATAGCACAAAATAAAGGTGGGGTTTTTAAACCGGGATTAGGGAAAATAATTTTGACTTTATTCTCCTTCATTACAGAATAGCAGCTGGAACCTGAGAGGTTGCAATGCTTCACTAGAAGACTAATTAACTTTTGCAGACAGCAGCGATCGCATGCAAAATGCAGTAACCCTAGCATCCAGATTTCTGGTAACAGCATTCAAAGAGTAACTCCACTTTTGTTGATAAAAACACATTCCCTTCTGGGTGATCTATGTACATTGCAAGGATTTTAACAAACTTTGTTGCACATTCCTACATTTCATTATTATGGAGAAATAGCTGTTTGTCTGTGTCCATGCCCAGAGTGAATCTATATGGGTATGATTTCATAAATATTAATTAGCTGTTGCACCTGCAGGGCTCAAAAAAGGAAAATTCCAGGGTCTGCATCCCTTTAGACGTTATTTCCCTTTGGGAATATCACACCAAAAATTACATTGCTGTCGCAGGGGATGCCCAAATTATGACTTGTATCTTAGTGCAGACCTCTGGAAAGATAGGTTAACCAATCACACAAGCAGGAAATTACATTTCTGGGGAGCATTCTGTACACCATCTGTGGTGGCCATATTGCATTGCATTTTACAGAAAAATACAACGCTGCAGATTGAAAAGGAAATTAAATTTTTAATAACATTCAATTACAATATGGCCGCAATTGTATACACTATATTATATTCTTTTATTTGCTATTTTTTTTCCCATGAAAGTGGAGTTACCCTTTAAACCAATGAGCCATTAACCTTGGTTGCTATGGGCTGATGCTCTTTGCTTACATAAATAAGGCTGATAATTGTATTCATAAATGCTGCATAACAGGGATCAAAAATTGTGTACAGCAGATGGTGTCATGTATGAAACCGCTTTGAGAATATAAATGCAATTTTATTTAAAGTCTTTCTAAACCCAGGACCCTGCATTCATTATATCTGGTCTCCCACAGTACACAGAACATGAAAATGCAATTATTTTAGTAAATATAAACTGCTAAATACCTTTTTGTCATCAGCAGTATATAAGCAGTCTTGTGACTTCTATCAGTGTTCAGCAGAGCACTGGTTAAAGCTTGTAGGAGGAGTTTTCTTTCTGTTCTAGGAGGATGCAGAACCCCTGAACTCTAGCACTGATTGGCCCTCTGATGACCACATGCACTCTCCCAAGAACAAAAAAAACCCTCTAGCAATACACACCAAACTGAGCATGTGCAGAGTGTCTCCACACAATATGTCTTATCAGGAGATAAGAGTGGGGCACTGGAAGAAGGGGAGGATCAGAGAAGTCAGGATCAAACAGCATTTTTACGCAATGCAGAGGATTAACCCCTTAGGTTCCACAGGTGAGTATATCAAGCATGCTTTACTGCATATACTGACTGATTTTACTGTTGTGGGTTTAGTAACACTTTAGGTAGCAAACTCCCAATGAAGAGTGAGAAAAGGGAAGGTTGAACTACATTTGTTTCTTAAAGTGATGAAGGTTTTAGCGTATTTTGAAGGTATCACATATAAAGTGAACTTGTGGCTTGCAGGGGGAAAAAAAGTTAATTTTCTTACATTACAGGATACATTATCTTTGAATATGGGTTATGCAGTAACCTTTTAGGTGATTGGACACTGGCAAAAAAAGCATTTTTTCTTAATTGTGTCCTTAGGTGAACGGACATCTTTACTCTCCTTGGTGGATGACCAGGTCTTTACATCAAACCACTGATCACATTCTTTAACCACTTCCCGACCACTCTATAGCAGAACTACTGCTACAGGCCGGCAGGGCTGTGCAAAATCGCGCGCACGCGCGTGTGTGTGTATATGTATATATATAAATATGTGATTTTGCATTTCCAGGTAGGGGGCGCACGAGCTGCCATTAGCTGCTACAGCTGTCGAATACCGGATCCCGGCCAGAGATTCCCCGATGGCACCTGGCAATCGCTGAGGAACGGGAGAGGTCTGTATGTAAACCACACAGATCTCTCCCCTGTCAGCACCAGCATTCTGCTTTGTATTACTCTGCATAGCGGAGCAATACAAAGCGGCATGCTTACATAGTAAAATAGATGTTAACCCCTTCCTGCCCAGTGTCAGTTCTTTTTATTAGCACGGATCACTGTATTTATGTCACTGGGGATGTCAGTGGCAGTTAGTTCCCCCCAGTATCAGAATGCCCACCACAGTCCTGCTACAAGTCACTGATCAAGAATGGTGTGAACCTCCTGCGCTACTGAAAAAATATTATGAACTAACAGGGATGGTGTGAACGTCCCACACTACTAAACCCCCAAACAATAATATTCAATCAACTTAAGAGAGAAGCCACCAACACTACATCATATACCCATGATCAACAGAAATAAAAATCAAAAAATGTGGCGCTACTCATAAAACTTAAAAATTACTAATCAAAAAGAAAAAGAAATATATATAACACATACAATACACCTCGTGAAATAATTATACATATAATAATCAAGTGGTCATAGTGATCAGAAAATGTATATTAAACTAATATCATAAAAAACATAGTGTATAAATATCGTGTATTAACAATCTTTGTGACAGTTTCTAGCACATGAGAGCAATAAATAATAATAATTAAACTGTGATCAATCATGCAAATAAAGTGCAAAAAAGTCACACTAAAACACAAACAAAAAATAAAAAATGTGTAGACAAAAGTCCAATGGGTGGGTGACACCACTACTGCAATTGCAAGCACACGTGATCATAAAGTGACTCCAGGTGCAGAAACTCCAACACACGGCTAGATTAGCCTCTCACCTCCAGGCTTCGACCCGTGAAGGTCAAAGCGTATAGTGGGATCAAACCCTCAAATCCTCTCAGCATCTACTGATATCCCCTGATCCACTTTCCCCATCCATAGATATCCTTCTCTAGGGGTCGATGATCAAGCAATGGCTCCTCTTATGGGATATGGGTCTGTGCCAAGAAAATAAACACAATCTCCCATAGTGTAGCAGGTAAATTTAATGAGAATCAAATCATAAATATATGGAGACAACTCACCCGTGAGTGAGTTGTCTCCATATATTTATGATTTGATTCTCATTAAATTTACCTGCTACACTATGGGAGATTGTGTTTATTTTCTTGGCACAGACCCATATCCCATAAGAGGAGCCATTGCTTGATCATCGACCCCTAGAGAAGGATATCTATGGATGGGGAAAGTGGATCAGGGGATATCAGTAGATGCTGAGAGGATTTGAGGGTTTGATCCCACTATACGCTTTGACCTTCACGGGTCGAAGCCTGGAGGTGAGAGGCTAATCTAGCCGTGTGTTGGAGTTTCTGCACCTGGAGTCACTTTATGATCACGTGTGCTTGCAATTGCAGTAGTGGTGTCACCCACCCATTGGACTTTTGTCTACACATTTTTTATTTTTTGTTTGTGTTTTAGTGTGACATTTTTTGCACTTTATTTGCATGATTGATCACAGTTTAATTATTATTATTTATTGCTCTCATGTGCTAGAAACTGTCACAAAGATTGTTAATACACGATATTTATACACTATGTTTTTTATGATATTAGTTTAATATACATTTTCTGATCACTATGACCACTTGATTATTATATGTATATTTATTTCACGAGGTGTATTGTATGTGTTATATATATTTCTTTTTCTTTTTGATTAGTAATTTTTAAGTTTTATGAGTAGCGCCACATTTTTTGATTTTTATACAAGTCACTGATCGCCGCCATTACTAGTATAAAGAAAAATAACTTCCAGTATATATGCCGCCATTTGTAGACGCTATAACTTTCATGTAAACCAATTAATTTACATGTATTGAGATTTTTTCCAAGCAAAAACAAATGACAAAATTTTATTTATTTATTTTTTTTTTACTGGATGTTTTATAGCAAAAAGTAAAAAATATTGTTTTTTTTTTTTTTTTCAAAATTGAGTCTTTTTTTTTTTTTTTTTTTTGATTTATAGCGCAAAAAATAAAAACCACAGAGGCGATCAAATACCACTGAAAGAAAGTTCCATTTGTGGGGGAAAAAAAGGCATACATTTAATTTGCGGGCAGCGTTGCATGACCGTGCAATTGTCAGTTAAAGTAACGCAGCGCTGTACCGCAAAAAATGGCCTGGTCAGGAAGCGGGGTAAATCCTCTGGAGGGTGAGATGTGGGAAACTAACTTTTAATTGCCATTTTAACTTGTGTGTCACCTTGTTTGTTTGTAACAAGGTCAAACATTCCAGGGTATGTAAACTTTTGATCAGGGCCATTTGGGTGATCTCTGCTATTATGATTTAAAAAGGGGCCAAACAAATGATAAATGGTATCATACAACTACTATCCTTAAATGTATTTATTTCAGGTACTTGTATAGCACCGTCAATTTACGCAGCACTTTACATATATATTGTACATTCACATCAGTCCCTAACCCTCAAGGGGTGTACAATCTAAGGTCCCTAACTCACATTTATATACAATGGCCAATTTAGACAGGATCCAATTTACCTACCAGCATGTCTTTGGAGTGTGGGAGGAAACCGGAGTACCTGGAGGAAACCCACGCAGGCACAGGGAGAACATGCAAACTCCAGGAAGGAGGTGCCGTGGCTGGGATTCGAACCAACGACTCTCGTACTGCCAGGCAGAAGTGCTAACCATTTAGCCACTGTGCTACCCTAATAGAAGATTTCTTTTGGCACAATCAGTCATATTTTCAATATCCATGCCAAAATTCCACGATTTCTGCAAGGGTATGCAAACTTTTGAGCACAACTGTATATAAATAAAATTATTGCCAAAATATACAATGGGCTTGCTGCTAATCACTGAAATGTGACGCTGAATAGAACTGAATAGCCAAAAAGTGTAGCACTGCCCCCTTAAAAAAACTTACATATGTGAATAGTGGTGAAAATTCCCTATGTGAATCACCAGAATGTTGTCTCCAAGTTATACTGCTGAAACCTTAATAACTGGTATATAACTCAAACAAATAACTAAGCAGTTGTCGATGAGGTGTATCTGCCACATAGAATTTTGCTGTTCTTAAGGTAACTGGGTGGCAGTGAGAGGTCTGTAGCAGGATGCAAGCAGTTAACCACTGGTCACACCTTGCTCCTTACCAGGGATATAATTTGCCTTCCCTAGGCCACTCTGTTGTTGGTGCTAAGTAAGGAGACATGCAGGCTGTGATGTTACATGTCTGCAGGACTGGAGGAGACCCAGTGAGGTCTATTTTCTAGCGGGGGGGCTTAAGGGCTTGTTCACACTAGAATGCGGTGCTGGAGAGCCGCGTTCCCGCACCGCATTCCGATTGCAATGCCCTTGCGATCTGCTGTGGGGGTTAAAGTTTAGGGTGCCTAAACGCAGGTCGCAAACTGCCTGAACCATGCGATGTGATGGCCGTGCATTTAAAAAAAAGTAGTGCATGCACTATCTTTAGCGTGGGGCAATTTCAGCCCAAATAAATGGGCTTGAAATTGCACCACATAGACCCATGTCTTTATTTAAAAAAAACAAAGGACTTGTCAAAAACAGTTTTTTGTTTTGTTATGTTTTTTTTTCTTTTCAATAAAAGATTTTTGCAAAAGTCTGGTCTCTTTATTTTTTTTTAAATTTTTAACCCTTTAGTGAATGGGTAGGGGTACTCATTCACAAGGGGGGGGTGGCAGCATCAGGGTGGACCCTTATTTAAAGGGGCCACACTGATGCTAATGAGCTCCCCTGCCCGCAGACCTCCACAACTCCCGGGCAAGGGTTGTGTGGAAGAGGCTTGTCCCCACGTGGTAAGGCGTGCGGGGCTTGTTGATAATAGTTGTTAGTGTTATAGGAATTCACCTGTATTGTTTTTAATATATATACTGTTTTGTAACAATAAAGACTATTGGGAAGGTATTCTCCCTTTTATATAGTTTTAATATTAGGATCTCGTGTGTTACTCTTTTGGGCACCTCAAAAGTCCAGGTGTAGTGTCTCCATAAATTTTGTCCAATTTTGGATGTGGGGCTCCACTTACTATTCCAGGATCAGAATCATCTTGTATTTATTATTGTCCATTTTTGGGGAGCTTGTGCGAACTGTAGCCTCTGTTTCCTGTTCTTAGCTGATAGGAGTGGCACCCAGCGTGGTCTTCTGCTGCTGTAGCCCATCTGTTTCAAGGTTCAGTGTGTTGTGCGTTCAGAGATGGTATTCTGCATGCATTGGTTGCAATGAGTGGTTTATTTGAGTTACTGTTGCCTTTCTAGCATCTCTAACCAGTCTGCCCATTCACCTCTGACATCAACAAGGCATTTTTGTCCACGCAGCTGCCACTCCCTGGATATTTTCTCTTTTTCAGACCATTCTCTCTAAACCCTAGAGATAGTTGTGTGTGGAAAGCCCAGTAGATCAGCAGTTTTTTTAAATACTCAGCCCAGCCCATCTGGCACCAACAACCCTGCAACTTTTAAAGTCACTAAAATCCCCTTTCTAATGCTAGGTTTGAACTTTAGCAAGTCATCTTTACCACGTTTACATGCCTAAATGCATTGAATTGCTGCCATGAACCTCTGTTGTGTGAATATAGTCAAGGCAATAATGTCTCTCCAACTCTAAAATATGATAAAATAAACTCTATGTCATAAAAAACATTCCATTTAAAAATGTGCTGCTCAAACGGATATGTATCCAGTAACCTTGCACCATGTGATATCCATCACCAGCGATCCTATACACTTACCTCCTTATTAGACCTGAGGGACTTTCGTGGCCCTGGGAGCAAATTCACTGGTATAAGATATTATCTGCTTCACCAACTGCTTCAGTAAGATAGATCCTCCAGCAAACAAGGCTCAAATAAAAAGATTCAAATTGTTATTAAAATCAAAAATTTGCAATCACCTGGAACAATGGACTTGAAAGCATGCACATGGATATATGGCTTGTAGGTATACAATATGCTGTCCCCTAAGAAATCAGGAAATATACATCACATTCTAACCATGCATTCCAATCACACTTCCTGTTTTGCTTGACTCCACCTCATTCAAATGGATTAAGCAAGCTTCAACATCGTTGTCAACTGTAAACTGGCCCCTTGGAAACAGATGGGCATCCCTTTCCTTCACTCTACCAGGGCAAAAATGAGGGAGTTCTCTTGATCAAGTTTGAAATCTATCACACCTGATCAGGAATTAGTGCCTTCACTGCCTGATTGACCTGCCCCTTCATACAGGCCACCCCAGGAATGTTAACCATCACACATAACTCTCTGGCAGAGTTTTCCTCCTCACACCATTGGGTTGCAGCAATGGGATCTCAATGGTCTTGGAGATTTGCTGGAGGAACGAAGGTATCCGGGATGAGCCCCCATGAGTAGTGCACACCTATTTGAACAAAAGTCACTGCAAGCATAACGACACAAGTGTAAAATACCTTTTGCCTGGCTGTGGGTTATTACCAGTAAATAAACACGCCTGTTTAGTGGTAAACATACTTTGATATGGATTAGATGAAATGGCAGTTTGAACATGTATATGCACCCAGCAGGTAAATTAGGACATAATCTACCAGAGTAATAGCTATGCCCAAGAGAAAAAAATATCATCAGGTTCTATATAACTAACTAGATTCACAATGCAGCAATAAACAATGTAAATAAATTTTAAATGCAGTATAAATTGCAATAACACTACACTGGTTTAGAATGCACTCTAACGAATGGGAGGGGTATGGTACCTCTTTAACTAACAAAAAGGTCAAAGGCCTTGGGGCAGCAACAGTTAGGGGCAGTTTTTAGTCCTGACTCTTCAGCCAGCTAAATGTTGGAGATCTTAAACCACTGGCACACTTTGAGGCAGTCAATGAAGCCTGCAGGCAGTATTAGAGCTAGGTGGTTCCTAATGGCTCAGTCTCTAGGGATGGTAGCAAATAGTGGCTTCAAGGCCCTCCCACCAGATCCCGCGATACAACAGTCCCTCTGAACAGACATCCGCAACTCTGGTAGGCAGCTTTGTCCCTCCACACTTGGGTCACACTCTGTATGTCCCTCACACAGCTGTGAGCTTATGTTGACTCAGGCTCTCTCAACATAGTCCTGTCACATCACAGCTCCTCTCACACTCTGAGGAAAACCCAACTTGCCTGGGAAGAATCATCCGACTCGCTTTTGAAAGGGCAAACGGGGCTGTAGTCCATGCCCTTTTATTTTCTTGTAGTACCAAGAGACAGACAAGAATTGAAAAAATGCCACATTTACACAGGTGGTCTGGCCTGAACAGCATGAATTAGTGCGTTGTTGGTGTGGCTGGAGCCACCTGTTGTGCTATGGGAATGCAGCAGCGGTACAAACAGCCACAGGTTTTAGTCTGACAGGTATACAGGTGTGAGTGAGTGGCCCTGAATGCACACTAAATGTGTTTGGGGCCATACACTTTCACCCATATACCTGTCAAATTAGGACCTGCAGCTGTATTCATACTGCCTGCAAATAGCTCCAAGTGGCTCCAGCCACATACACAAATCAGCAATTCACACTGTACAGACCACAGAACCCATGTGAATGAGCCTCAATACCTCATTCACATACAGAGCTTTTTTTTATTAATACAGTTTTATCTATTTGATTTAGCAAGAATTTTTGTTGTGTTTGTGTACACTAATAATTTTTTTAATTTATTTTTGCAAAAATATAATTTTGATATTTTCTCTGGCAGCAGGGGGGTGATTGGGCCCTGTCAAGTAGGCTGTATGCAGCCCCGTGATATCTAACAGCGGCCCTGACCATGACTGTTCCAAGAGCTGGTTGCCAGGCCAAAATTAGCTATCGGGGGAGAAGGGCCTTAGAGAGGTGATCAAGAACCCAATGGTCACTCTGACTGAGCACCAGAGATCCTGTGTGGAGATGGAACAGAGTTCCAAAAGGACAACCATCACTGCATTTCTCCACCAATCTGGGCTTCTCCACCAAGCTGGAAGCTTCTCTTCACTGCAAAACATATGAAAGCCTGCTTGGAGCTTGCAAAAAAAAGACTGTGTGAGGGATGTCCTTCTGGAATTTTGTCCCATCTCCACACAGGATCTCTGGAGCTTAGTAGGACAGGTGACCAAGAACCCAATGGTAACTCTGACAAAGGCTCCCCCCCCCCCCACGATTGCTCAGTTTGTCTGGGCAACCAGCACTTGGAAGAGTCCTGGTTGTTGCAATTATTTCAGAATTATAGAGGCCACTGTACTCTTGGGAACCTTCAGTGCAGCAGTGTTGCCTTCCCTAGATTTGTGCCTTGCAATAATCGTAGAGAGGTGTGTGCCTTTCCAAAAAATGTCCATGGACTCTAATCAAGGTGTAGAAACATCTCCGCAACGATCAAGAGAAATTGGAGGCACCTGAGCTAAAGTTCAAGCATTACTTATGCCAATGTGATATTTCAGTTTTTACTTTTTTTTATATAAATTTGCAAACATTTCTAAAATTCTGTTTTCATTATTGGGAAAAAATTAATTTAAACACTTCCAGTCCACTCTATAGCAGATATACTGCTTTGTAAGTTTGCCCACTTACGAAGAAATGAAGGGTCTATAATTTTTATCATAGGTGCATTTTAAATGATAAAAAAAAAAAAATATTTTGTCTCTAATTTCAGGTACTTATATAGAGCTGTCAATTTACGCAGCGCTACACATATATTATACATTCATATATTATACATTCACATCAGTCCCTAACCCTCAAGGGGCATACAATCTAAAGTCCCTACCTCACATT
Source organism: Staurois parvus (assembly GCF_062004578.1). Lineage (NCBI taxonomy): Eukaryota > Metazoa > Chordata > Amphibia > Anura > Ranidae > Staurois > Staurois parvus. Next base: position 3,299,823 of record NW_028317945.1, read on the forward strand.
CATGTACAAGGGCCAATTTAGACAGGATCCAATTAACCTACCAGCATGTCTTTGGAGTGTTGGAGGAAACCAGAGTACCTGGAGGAAACCCACACAGGCACAGGGAGAACATACAAACTCCAGGCAGGAGGTGCCGTGGCTGGGATTTGAACCAACGACCATAGTACTGCCAGGCGGAAGTGCTAACCATTTAGCCACTGTGCTGCCCAACCAAATATATCCAGAAAATATATCCAGAATATCAACCAAAAGTCCAGAAAAAAACACATGATAAAAATGTTATAAATTGAGTTGCAGTTCAGTGAGTAAAATAAGTATTTGATGCCCTACCAACCAACAATAATTCTGTTTCCCACAGATTGGCTCTGTGCTCATATGGTACACAGATTAGTCCTGTCAATTTAAGAAGGCGCTCATAATGACAACTCATTATGTGTATAAAAGACACCTGTCCACAGAATTTCTTTCTTCCATTCAAAGCTCGCCAACATGGGGAAATGACCAAAGAACTGTCAAAGGACATCAGGAACAGGATTGCAGACCTGCACAAGGCTGGAATTGGCTACAAGACCATCAGTAAGAAGCTTGGTGAGAAGGAGACAACTGTTGGGGTGATTATTTGCAAATGGAAGAAATACAAAATAACCATCAAGAACCCTCGGTCTGGAGCCCCATGCAAGATTTCGCCTCATGGGGTAACGATCATGAGAAAAGTGAGGGATCAGCCCAGAACTACATGGGAGGATCTTGTGAATGATCTCAACGCAGTTGGGAACACAGTCAGGGGCGTATAGGGGCGTATTCACCACAAGGCAAACAGGACAGTTGCCTAGGGTGGCATTTTTCAGGGGGCAGTGGGAGAAGGGACAGAAGATGGGACACGTGGCATAAGGACCACATGGGATCCATGAGAGGCTGTGGGCTGCTTGACTGTGTATGCAGAGCCTGACTCTCATTCCCGGGCATGTCCGGAGTTGTGAAGGTGTTTCTCTCGCCGGGGGGGGGGGGGCAGTGGAAGACTCAGCCGGATTGTGTCGTCGGTGTCAGACTCTCTTTGCAGTGGATGGGGGGTATTTTTGCATTGCCTAGGGCAGCACAAAACATAAATACATTATTGACCACAGTCGCAACAAACAAACAAACCATTGGTAACACAATACGCTGCCATGGATTGAAATCCTGCAGCGCCCGCAAGTTCCCCCTCCTCAAGAAGGCACATGTACAGGCCCATCTGAAGTTTACCAATGAACATCTAAATGATTCAGAGAAGGATTTAGAGAAAGTGCTGTGGTCAGATGAGACCAAAATTAAGCTCTTTGGCATTAACTCGACTTCCCGTGTTTGGAGGAAGAAAAATGCTATGAGTCTAAAAACACCATCCCTACAGTCAAGCACGGCAATGAAAACATTATGGAAGGGGCCAAGTATTGTAAAATCTTGAACGAGAACCTTCTTCCCTCAGCCAGAACACTGAAGATGGGTTGTGGATGGGTCTTCCAGCATGACAATGACCCAAAAAATACTGCCAAGGCAAGGAGTGGCTCAAGAAGAAGCATATTAAGGTCTTGGAGTGGCCTAGCCAGTCTCCAGACCTTAATGCTATAGAAAATTTATGGAGGGAGATGAAACTTAGAGTTACCAAGCAACAGCCAAGAAACCTTAAGGATTTAGGGAAGATCTGTAAAGAAAAGTGGACCAAAATCCCTCTTGAGATATGTGCAAACCTGGTAACCAACTACAAAAAACATCTTACCTCAGTACTCGGTGGATAAACTCTTGTTGGCAAGTACAAAGTCAAGAGATTCTGTGGACAGGTGTCTTTTATACACATAACGTGTTGCCATTAGGAGCTCCTTCTTAAATTGACAGAACTAATCTGTGTACCACATGAGCACATAGCCAGTCTGTGGGAGCCAGAATTATTGTTGGTTGGTAGGGGATCAAATACTTATTTTACTCACTGAACTTCAACTCAATTTATAACATTTGTATCATGTATTGTTTTCTGGAATTTTGGTTCATATTCTGTCTCTATCATGTAAAATACAACTATGATAAAAATTATAGATCTTTCATTGCTTTGTAAGTGGGCAAACTTACAAAATCTGCAAGGGATCAAATAATAATTTTCCCCACTGTATTGACATGATTTTGCACTTCTGCTGTAGGGGTCGCACAGCAGAAGCCGATCAACAGGTGCTGGCCAATGAATGAGCGCCAGCACCCATTTATCGCTGAGGAGACTGACAGGACACAGCACTTCCTGTAAACAAGGCAGAGCTGTGTTCTGTCAGCGGTGATCTGCTAGATTTTCTTTCCCTGCAAAGCAGGGAATAAAATCTAGTAGATTGCCTAGTAAAACAGCACATAGTAAACAAAACACTGTCTAGGCAAACAGTTAACCCTTTGATCACCCTAGATGTTTAACAGTGACAGTGTATATTTTAGCAATGATCACTGTATTAGTGTCACTGATTCCCACAAAGTTCAAGCCAGGCTCACATTGTCACTGTAAGACCTGGTCTAGGATTAAAGCAAAATTAAGTCCAAAACCAAAAATGTAAAATATAGTGCAGCTTACCAATCATTAAATGTGATGGCTGCTTTCGTTTTCTTTTTCTAGGCTTTTTCCCTCTGTTTTCACCTTGTGATCTGGACATTAACACATCCTGTATTACAGTACCTCCACTCTGAATGAATGAGCACAGAGGATACATTTGGACATCAGCATTGTCAGTATGGGAGAAGGGGAATGTTAGATGTACTAGCATATTTAAATACACTAACCAACTGAAGCTAAACTCCAGCTAATAGTTTATAAGCACAGCAGTTTTTTTCCTTTTGCGATAAAGGTTTTACATGAATAAATACAAGCTGATCATTGTAAGCACCGTTGGCAGTGTTTGTTTGTCTCATTCCTGTAACTGATGCATTTGCAAGAGGGCTTGTTCTTTTGAAAAACAACAGACCTACTGGCCAGATCGCCAAGTGAAAATAGAAGAAAGAAAGCCTAAAAAAAAACAAAAGCCACCTCCTCTAAGAAATGGTAACCAGAAATATATTAAATGGCTGCTTTTGGATTTATTACTGGTTTAAGCCCTCCTCACAATGGGGTGGGCATCCACACTTGTCAGAGTGGGGGGATGCTTGCCTGGCTTCATGCCCATTTGGTCTCAGGATATTTCAGAAGTCTAGGTCCAGAAGTAGACCATTGTCTCTGTCCCAGAAAAGGAGAGGTCTAAGGGGTTCTACTCAAACCTGTCCAGATGCTGAATGGGGCAAATGCTTCATTTTGCCTCAGGGACAGTGAAGATTTTAAACTGGTTCCTTCAGGCTTGAAAATTCTGTATGACACTAAGCCGTGAAGCAGACTATGGCTACGACTTTAAAGTAAGCCTTAATGCACTGTTTGATTGGGCAACTATGCGGCAAATGATGTTGTATGCTGATAAATGTAAAGCTATACAATTGGGGGATAAAAGCATGCATGTAACATCCAGCACTGTTAGTCTGTTCTCAAACTACACTAACAAACTGTAGATTGCCTTTCATGTGTTGTTTTATTGGCCAAATGCTGTAGCCACTCTTATTGTTAACCACATTCTCACATCAAAAAAAATGTATGTGTCATACATTCTAGGGGGAGACTGGGGGAGTCAATGGTCAGGAAGGATTTGGGAGTTCCTGTAGATCATAGACTTAATAGCATGCAATGCCAATCTGCAGTTTCTAAAGAAAGCAGAATGCTTTTGTGGACTAAACTAAGGGGGTCTTCTATGGGTGGAGAACTGAGCTGAAGTCAATTCTCATTATCTTTTACTATTTTAGCTTTACAGTCTGCAGAACCCGGGACCAGGCACAGTTTTTTTTGTAGTCTAAGCAAAATGCTTTCTTCTATTAAAAGGTATAGACTCCAGAGAGGCATAATTTTGTTCCTGTACAATGCATTAAGAAGATCTCATCTGGAATATGCAGATCAGTTTTGGGCACCAGTCGTCGCCCCCCCCCCCCACAAAAAAAGAACATCCTAGAACTCAGGGCATTTCAGTTGTCTCTGCAATGTTGGACCTCTTGACGTCAAGGTGACCCATCCAGGACACAGGCAAACAATGCCACAGCAGATGCAGGGCACCAAAAGTTGTGCAGTTCAGAAAGAAGCAAACCTCATTCTACCTTTGATGAAACTCCATTTTGGCCCTGTCCACAGTGCACATTCCAGGCATGGAAAATTGACAGGCAGACTTTCTCAGTCAATGTCTGCTTCCAGGGAAATGCTCTCTTCATCCATCCTGCTTCTCATTGCTGGCTTTAACAGACTTTGCTGTTAAAGCCCAAGTCCTGAGGAACAAGGGCATGCTGGATTCAGTTATCCCTTTGCTTCTGAAAAGTAGGAAATTGACTTCTCATAAAGTCTTTCATCACCCAGAAGGCCTACTTTGTGTGATGTGAAGCTAGGAAATGCCATCCCAGGAATGGAGGATTTTTCTTACTAACAATAGAGGAAGAAGCAGATTTAGAAATAGATGATGTATTCCCAATAAAAGGGGTCCTCAATCCTCAGATAGTGAGGAAGATAATGCCCATAATAACAAATCTTTTAATTTTTTAGACATGTCCAATGGGAACCCAGAACAGGGGATAAGACCAGATCAAAATACCCAAGGAACTACCAAAAACAAAGAAAATGGAAACAAACCCACCATATTCAAAACCGATGCAATAGGACGGACCAGAAGTCAGAAGGCTCAAGGAGCTCTGACAACCTTATAAATGAGGAAACAGAGGACCTTAAAGTAATAAATCTATCTGAATTTCAACTTAATCCTGACCACAAAAAACTATTGGAAAAAGGCTAATCTTTCTCTCCAGCGGAAACAGTGAGTGAGTTTGAGGTTTACAAAGATATAAACCCATTTTTGAGAAAATTTTTGATTCATCTGAATCACAAAAAAGTAAGCCAAGATCAAGATGAACAAAACATTCAAACCCTCATTGATCTACTGGAAGAGAACGATTTAAATAAAATCGACTCCTCTGACTGTGAAACTAATAAATGGAAAAGGAAATCAAGACTGTGGATAAAATCCCAAAAAACGCCCAATGTTAATGATAACCAATGAACCAGTCTCTTCTTAGAACTAGTACATACAGACCTCAAGAAAATAAACTGGAATAGAAATTTCCCAGATAATTTAACCAATCGAGAAAAAAAGGCCCTGAGTTAAAAAATGCCCCTAATATAGTTATTAAAAGAAGTGATAAAGGAGGTAATGGTGTTACTGAATAGTAAGGACTACGAAGAAGTTAAAAGACAACTTAACGATAATAATACTTATATGAAACTTCCAGGTAATCCCTTTGAAAGGATAATTGAGATTCTAAATAAAACATTTTTTTATGCCTATGAGGCAAATTTACTAACGAAATTGGAATTCAATTTATTCACAACAGAAATATATAATATCCCTACTTTTTATATTATTCCAAAAATTCATAAAAATCCACAGAAACCACCTGGTAGACCGATTGTATCAGCAGTAAATGGTCCCCTGGAAAAAATAGGTAAGTATGTTGAAGATCTAATTAAAGATATGTTAACTTTATTGCCTTCTTATGTTCAAGATACTAGAGATGTCCTATCTAAAATAAGAAACTTAACAGTACCAGAAGGAACCCTTTTGGTAGGAATTGATGTAGAATCACTGTACACCTCTATCCCACATAAATGGGGAATAATATTATTATTTCTATACAGTATTTATAAAGCGCCAATAGTTCGCTCAGCGCTGATAATAGCGGTGTCTAATGGGTTGCATTGTTTAAAACATCGTTATATGTTACTGCACACCTCATCTGAAATTTTACAATTTATTCTCAGCTTTACAACACACTTGCCATGATGCTTATCAGGAGGAATACCCAGAAGGGATAAAGATATCTACATATTTTCACAATATATGGAGGCTTCAACCACACAGTTTTCAAGCTATAAAGGAACATGGGACAGTATGAATAGTTCAACACTCTACAATTCCCATGGGAACTCCTTCTTGCATTCTACAAATGGACATAATCATTTCTTTTTTCAACTAGCATTTTCTTTGCAGTATTCATGCATTCAATGATCATGATCATGCATATCTAGCTATATACTTGGCTAATTTTTTGTCTCACTGCTAACATTGTATATGCAGGATATACAGTTGTGTTCAAAATAATAGCAGTCAGACATCACTAACCTGATCAATCACTGTTTTTGGTAGAAATGATATTTCTATATGGCAAATAATTTACTAGCAGGTGTAGTAGAGTAATAGAAATCCAACAGACCCAACAGTCATGACATGCATGCTGCTGATTCTGTGTAATTGAATCACTAATCGAAAGGGGCATGTTCAAAATAATAGCAGTGTGGAGTTCTGTTAGTGGGGTCATTCATTCTTTGAAAAACAGGTGGCAATTATTGGCCTTATTTAAGGAAGGAAGGCAGCAAATGTTGTACATGCTGGTTACAGTGCATTTCTCTCTGAAATTCTGAAATGGGTCGTTCCAGACATTGTTCAGAAGAACAGCGTACCTTGATTAAAAAGTTGATTGGAGAGGGGAAAACATATAAAGAAGTGCAGAAAATGATAGGCTGCTCAGCTAAAATGATGGCAAATGCTTTAAAATGGCAACCAAAACCTGAAAGACGTGAAAGAAAGCTAAAAACTACCATTTGAATGGATAGAAGAATAGCCAAAATGGCAAGGACTCCGCAAACAATCAGCTCCAGGAAGATCAAAGAAGGTCTAAAGTTACCTGTGAGTACTGTTACAATTAGAAGACGCCTATGTGAAGCCAAGCTATCTGCAAGAAGCCCCCGCAAAGTCCCACTGTTGAAAAAAAGACATGTGCTGAAGAGGTTACAATTTGCCAAAGAGCACATTGACTGGCCTAAAGAGAAATGGCGCAACATTTTGTGGACTGATGAAAGTAAGATTGTTCTTTTTGGGTCTAGTGGCCGGAGACAGTTTGTCAGACGACCCCCAAACACTGAATTCAAGCCACAGTATACTGTGAAGACAGTGAAGCATGGTTGTGCAGGCATCATGATATACTACGGTGTTGGGCCTATTTATCGCATACCAGGGATCATGGATCAGTTTGAATACATCAGAATACTTGAAGAGGTCATGCTGCCTTATGCTGAAGAGGAAATGCCCTTGAAATGGGTGTTCCAACAAGACAACAACACCAAACACACCAATAAACGTGCAACATCTTGGTTCCAGACCAACAAGATTGACGTTATGGAGTGGCCAGCCCAATCCCCGGATCTTAATCCAATAGAAAACTTGTGGGGTGACATTAAAAATGCAGTTTCTGAGGCAAAACCAAGAAATAGAGAAGAACTGTGGAATGTAGTCCAATCATCCTGGGCTGGAATACCTGTTCACAGGATGCAGAAGTTGGTTGACTCCATGCAACACAGATGTACAGCAGTTCTCAGAAACAGTGCTTATACAACTAAATATTAATTAAGTGATTCAAAGGAAAGCAAAATCTTCAAACATTTTTCAGTTTATATAGTGAATGTTTGAGTTTGTAAAGAAGAATACAAACACTGCAATTTTTTTGAACAGTCTAATATTCACTTTTCTTCAATTTTTTTAGAGGAACAACACAAATTTGATGTATTTTTCTTCATGTTTTGATTTGGAATAGAATGTGTAGTGTTCTATTCCAAATCAAAATAGTGGATTGCTTGTTTTTAATATGTATTCAGTGATTGCATATGTCACCATCCACGGATATTATCTTTTCTCCTAAAAAGGAATAATAAAAATATGTGATTTTACATATAAGCTACATTGCTTGGGTGTTTATTACCTACTTCGGTAGTTGGCTCATGGCAACTACTACTTTTTTGCTTCATAATTTTTTGGTTCACACCCACACTTTTAAATAGGTGCGATCTTTGAGCTTATTAATAGGCTACCCCGCCTAAAGTAATACAGTGGTACACTCATATTTCTCAGCAGGGCTTTTTTTCTCAGAGGAAAGGTGGTGGAACTCCCCCACCCAAACCTGGCCACGCCCCCATCAAACCCTAGGACCACCCCTTTAGAGAACAGGAATGCAAGTAAAATTTGGGAGGGGCTATAAAAGTAAATGTATGGAATTAACACCGCCCCCCCCCCCACATTAGTAAGAATAGCGAGTAACACTGCCCCCCCCCACATTAGCAAGAAAAGCGAGAAAAATTGTATCGCCGCTCCTTACCTGATGCTGACGATCCGCGCTATGGTAGGATCGACGAGCAGAGGGCGTGATGACGTCAGCGCGCACCGCCGGGTGTACTAAGATACACCTTTCCTATGGGGGTGGCCGCGCGCCCCCGATGTTTACACGCTGGCGGTAGAGGGGGGGGGGTGAAGCGTGCATGTCCCCGCTCACCGGCTGTGAGCAGCGGCAGTGACAGGTGCCGGGCACGCGCAAGCATGACATAAACAAGCCGCGTCCGGCACCTGTCACTTTCGCTGCTCTGCATAGCTTGTCAGCTCTGCAGAGGCAGTCGGTGAGCGGGGACAAGAAGAAAAAGGTGGCGGAACGCAGTACCGCCGCGTTCCGGCAGAAAGAAAGCCCTGTTTCTCAGTGAATGAAGCCCTGAGCTTTTACTGGAGGAAAGAGACACACCCCTCCCCTCACAGCACACAGAGAACATGCACAGCTGTGACTGTCAATCACAGGCTGTGTACTGGAGCTCTCCTCCCCCTTCACCTTTTTTTTTTCTCTTGGTGTTTGGAAATCCTGTCAGAGGTGACTCATCGCTCTCTGCTGCCTCCTTATTTGTTATAAGCATGACACTCTAGATTAGATAGAGACAAGTACATCGTATACTGTAGAAGGAAGTGCTTTGTTTATATTTCGTGTCTGAGGTTTACAGCCACTTTAAGTGTCAAATTTTGGCCCTAGTTATTCTTTTCAAAACACATCTTGCTCATTGGTGAAAGCTTTTGTGCAGGGTCACTTTGCTCCCTCTTGTACTCAGCCTGGTTTTGCCAGTTCTAAACAAATCACCCTTCGAGTCTGTTAAGGGTGTCCCCGTCTCCCCTCACAAGTATGCCTTTCTCCTTACTATCACCTCTGTGCAACGTGTCTCAGAGTTAGTAGCCTTATCCTGTAAGAAGCCCTGCCAAGTGTAACACAGGGATAAGTTTGTCTTGCCGGCAGTGTTGGCAACCTGCCAGATTGAAATTCACTGGCATGACTCGCAAATTTTACTGGCACAGTCAGGTTTTTACTGGCATTTCTAAAAGTTAAAAAATTACAGTTTTAAGTGCAAATTTCAGTATTTAGGCTACAAACAGTATAATATGCAAATAGAAATGTGATTTAAGGTAGATATTAAAGTACAATTAAAGGCAAAACTTTTTTTTATTTTTGAATAGAGTGGAGAGGGTTTAGAATTCTTGGCAGTTTTTATTGCTGTCTGCACTACCGTTAGGGAGATTCACCCTCTCTATTTGTCCTGTTTACCATTATCATTTAAATTGAAAGTAAAAGAAAATCCCAAATTTTGGGTTGTCTCCAGAAAAGTAATAGAGGGGAAAGTATCCAATAAGGACACTAGTTCCAATGACCTGGGGGGCCCCCAAGGACTTCTCTTAATTTGCAGGGATTTCCTTCCACTTCTTATATAGCTATGGGACAGGAAGTAAAGGGAAATCTATGCAATGGGACACAGATGGCGAATAAATCTGACAGCGGTTATAACCCTTCTTTGCTCTATCCAAAATGAAAAACAGTTTTGCCTACAGTTCTAATTTAGGGCAAAAAAAAATTCTAATTTTATTTTCAATATACACTCACCAGCCTCTTTATTAGGTACACCTGTTCAATTGCTTGGTAACACAAATTGCTAATCAGCCAATTACATGGCAACAACTCAATGCATTTAGGCATGGTGAAGACGACTTGCTGAAGTTCAAACCGAGCATCAGAATGGGGAAGAAAGGGGCTTTAAGTGATTATGAACGTGGCATGGTTGTTGCTGCCAGACGGGCTGGTCTGACTGCCAATCTACTGGGATTTTCGTGCATAACCATCTCTAGGGTTTACAGAGAATGGTCTGAAAAAGAGAAAATGTCCAGTGAGCAACAGTTGTGTAGACGAAAATGCCTTGTTGATGTCAGAGATCAGAGGAGAATGGGCAGACTGTAACTCAAATAACCACACATTATTACCAAGGTATGCAGAATACCATTTCTAAACGCACAACATATTGAACCTTGAAACAGATAGGGTGCCACTCCTGTCAGCTAAGAACAGGAAACGGAGGCTACAATTTGCACAGGCTCTTTGCACTAGCAAGGTGTACCTAATAGAGTGGCTGGTGAGTGTAGTAACTAAGTAGCTTAGGGACAGGACTCAGGAGAGCAAGAAATTATAATGGGCAGGCATGCACACATAAAATTGACTTTCACAGTATCACTGACAGCAGTGTGCAGCAGCACAGATGATAACACCTCACCGACATTACACGTCCCGTCCGAAGTCACAGTGACAGTCTCTCTCTATGCCAGGTGGTCCCTTCAGTCCACTCAAGTCCAAACAGCACTGACAGTCCCAATCCCAATATGACACAACAAACTCCGGCACCGCCTCTGCCAGACCCGTACGCTGGCGCTTCCCGAACACACTGTAGCAGGCACTCGAATGGTCTCGGCTGGTCTAAGTTTAAGACACTGTTTTGTAATGCACATTTAAGAGAACAGATTTTTTGACTTGCCTGTAAAATCCTTTTTTTGAAGTACATTACAGGACACAGGTCCCTCTGCTCTCTTCCTTATGATTCACTCATTGCTTGCTACCAAACTGAGGCTTGATGGAAGTTGGAGGGGTTATTCTAGAGCTGTCCTTACAGCTTTGTTTTCCAGTATCCAATCACCTGAAGGTAGCTACATAACCCATGGTCTAAGACTATGCTCCTATGTCTTGTAGTGTACTTGAAGATTACAATGAAAAAAATTATTTACAGGTAATCAAAAATTCTATTTTAAGGCCTTCTGTATTCCTTTTGTGACCCTGTACTGTTCAGCTGGTACCATGGCAGCATGCAGTCCCTACACAGTGTGCTAAGTATATGTAAACCTAATCACTAATATCTTATATATGCTTTAACATATTAATGTGATTTTAGAAGTCATTTTAAATCTGCTGCTTTCATTAAAATTAAATATAGTGATCCTGCCATGTAGATCCTGGTTCAGACACTTCCTGTTTTGGATTGACAGACAAACACACATGATGCACATTACTCGGGCATGTTTTACTATTGTCACATTTAGGACACCCTCAAAGCAGCCACTAGTGGAGTACTTGCATTCAGACAGAAGAGGCTGCAGGAGATATGCAGCAGGTTGCGGGATGTAACAAAAGATGAAAAAGTTGATAATTACTTTATATGAAAAAAGGGAAAGTGTTTGTTAAACTACTTTAGCAGACTAAAGCCATTCATTTGCATTCATTTGGGCTTTACATCTACTTCAATGTCATAAACAAGGCTTAACTAGCATGGTGTGTGTGGGGGGCTGCTTATTTTCCATCCAAAATACCTGAGACCATCCATACTTAAGAAACCAGGAGAACTATTTGGAAGTGATGCTCTTGGAAATTGTGAGGTACACCTTTTTACGCCACTGAAATGTTCTGCAAAAAACAATAAATGGAACACAAACAATACCTACAAAACAAAAAAATGATTATAATTGTGAGGTGAATTGTTTGGTGTTCATGGTATTTTTTGGCCAAAACGCTGCTGCTAGGTGGAGGCTTCCAGGAGAGTTAAAAGAAAATGTCAGTGTGCATGAAGCCTAATACAACAATCTTCTTCAGTGCAGAAGACACGAATAAACTGAATTTCTTCCACATTGCAATTTTACTTAAAAAAAGAAGTTTCTAATCCAAAACCCTAATTTGATGACATTGGCTTTAATAGTGAGGAGTGACTGAGTACAAAGCAAAACCTACAACAACAGTTTCTATTCCAGTGTTTCCCAACTGCGGTTCTGCCACTGGAGGTGGCAAAGCAGCTAGAAGAGAAGCTACAGTATAGGCAGTGCATGTGTGTGCAGAGGGCTGGCTATGCTTCAGTGCTTGATAGTAGAGACAGTGACTTTACTGGAGGAAGAGCAGTCAGAAATCTGAGAAACCAGGAGTGAACAACCCACAAGTATTGCTTTGGGACATGATTGAAGCATTCGGGCTGGAAGCATGGAGCTAAGAGTTTTCTAATTTTAGGCCTGCTTTGATGCAAGTCAGTGCCATGATTGAAAAACTAAAACTAACTATAAGTGGATTGAGATTTGGTCCCTTCAACAGGGACTAGTCGAATTTTGATCCATGTGTACCTGTTCGTGTTTGACAGATATCGATCAATAGAGCGACATCTGTCCAAAGGCAATGTTGGAAAACATTTGTTGATCAGCGGTTGCAGCCAATGATTATTATGATTTGTATTCTGACAACAGAGAGTCCTACTGTCTGACACAATGTCCTTGTGATGACAACGGTCTCCAGGAGAAAAAAATAACCATGGGTCTCCCCAGCAGCCCAGTCAGGACATCAATAACAACCCTGAGGAAGGTTATAACTCTTCTCCCTAGAAAAAAACGTTTGGCTGCAAGTTTTGATACCTGTTACTGTTTTAGTTATGCGAGTAATGGACCAGATTTACAAAAAATGGTACAAAGAAAACTGGAGCCAAAAGAGACTAGTTGATGTGGGTAAGAGCTCCACCTTTGCTTAAGTTTTTCTTTGTTCATTTTGTCATAAACAAAATTATATAGACATGCAGGGATAATCAGCACTATTGTTCACATCCCTTTTTATTTAAGAGAATCTGTCTCTTCAGTTGTGGTTATATCCAGGACAGTAAGCCAAACTGATTCACAGTTTGCAATTAAACTAAAAAAAATGTTTCTAATCCAAACTCATGAACTACCGACAGTGGCATCAGCAGCGAGAAGCAGATGGAAAACTTGGCAGCACAACAATGCCTCAAAAGACTTTTTAACTTTACATACAGATTTTCAAACATATGCAAACTATAGACCAGCCATTATAGTATCTGCTGTCAAAAAAGACAGACAAATGCTTAGATGACATAAAGAAAAAAGAACAGCAAGTACTTTAATAGTTTGTAAAAGTCCACAGTGGGCCAAAAAAAAAGTGTTTAATTTTCATTTGATAGAGCAGAGTTCTTGTTTTCTGACTTCTGCAGTGCTTCTCTGAGTGCAGCACTTCTCTGCTTATCAATAATTTCCATCTCTCGCAGCTTCTGCAAGAGAAACAACATTGGTATGAATTTCTGGCTTTTCTACAGCATGTTCCTTCCCAAAAACTTGTTACACTGATTCTCCTGACATTCTTCCATAAGCTCGTTACCTGTGAAATTTCTGTGTTAATATTGTTGTAATATTGTCTTCCTCGACCCAAAGCTTCCATTTCTGTCAAGAAATCCCATCTCTCCTGGATTTCTTCCACCACTGTAAGGAGAAAACCATCAGCAATTTCTAATACTGCAACATTAGCACAGCTTCTTCCTACTTCAGTGCACGGTACTTACACTCATCAAATCTGTCCCTTTCCTCTATTTCAGTCTCCTCTATTTGTACAGGTGCTTGGGGGATGTCTGGCAGATCCTTCCCTGTGGCCATAATGCTTTGTAACCGTCTTTTTTCCTTGTTCAGGTCTCCTGCGGATCGGATAATTTACACACAGTCATAAGAGCATCTTAAAGAGACCAAATCAGGGGGTAAAATATACTGAAAGAAATAAACTGCAAAGAAAGCAGCATTATATTTACCCCTTTGGCAACCCATTCGCGAAAGCGCCACTGTGTAGCAGAGCTCACAGCACTCCTACTTGATTCCCTAGGCTGGTTGGATAGTGGGTTGTCCCACTTGCCATTGTTCCTTCTGCTGACTCCAAGTCAATGCAGGACACAATAGTAACATTGCGCCCCTTTAATTATACTTGTTTTAGGTATAGGCTTCGCACTTGGTTTCTGTTGTTTGGTTTAGTGTAGCAACAGGGTTTTGTTTTTTCCTCGCAGTGCAATGCCTACTCCTAATTCCCAAAATGTTCTTCATCTGAGTTTTATGGGCTCTTTAAGTGACTTGGACCCTGATGGATATATTTTTTCCGGAAACAGGATCTCCTACTTACCAACACTATCTCTCCATTAGGATGGAGTCATTTAAAGTGTTTTTCCGCTTCTGCAGCCAAATTGGTATAGCACCTACTTTATATTTGTTATATGTCCTCATTCACAAAACATAATTAAAAAAAAAAATTTAAAAACTGCAATTTTTTTTTTTTTAGATGCTCTGTTCTTGACCCTCCAGGAAAGAAAATATCTACATAGTGCTCTTTATTTGTGAGTGGGCTGGACAGCGGTGTTTGCTATAATTAACCCTGTCTGTACTGTGCAGGCAGATCTTAATTATTATTAGCTTTAACTAGACTTATACACTCGGTCTTCCCAAAGGGTCAAAAATGTAGAAACCACCCTCCTGCATTGTATCTTAATCAGGACAGATTTGGGACAGGTTCACTTTAACCCCTTGGCGCAGGCACCTTCCGGCCCTTTAAGGGTTTCAGAAGCCGGGTAGCGGGGCGGGGTTTTAGGGTCATGTGATTCACCGTCACGTCGGTCACATGATCGGGAAAGGTCCCGATCGAAAGAGATCGGGACCTTTCTGTGAGTACCAGACATGTGTGCTGGGAGCGCGCAGGGTGCGTGCTCTCAGCACATATGTCTTTCTTAATTGCACGCAAATGTGCGGACACTCGGCATCAAGGCCCAGACGCCGGGAGGCTGCACAAGAGGTTAACATTGTCCAAAAAAACTTGCAGTCAGCCATGACATCTAGGAAACATCTATAAGGTAATAAATATTTTTTTTTAAATGTAGGTATGCTGTGTGAATGGAAACAAACGTGTTTTTTTTTTTTCAAATTTGAATGCAAAAGTGGAAATATGCTTTCAAATAGTTTTGTGGAATGTCAAAGGAATAAACAATAAGTTCAAGAGAGCAATGATTTTTTCAATATCCTAAACCACTTAAGCAGAATATCATCTTCTTGCAAGAAACCCACATGGACAGCGGGAAAGCCTTGACTTTACACCTTGACTTTTATGGATTCAGAGAACTATCCATGACACCTACTCCTCCTATGCCAGGGGTATTTCTATCCTTATTAGTAAATCTATACCTTGTACCTTCCCATCAGGTGTTTCTTGATCTGGGAGCTGCTATGTGGTGTTGGTAGTAGGTGTTAACACACATAGAATGGCTTTAGTCAATCTGTACATACATTCCTCCTTTTCAGTCACAATTGTTGTTTGTGAATATTGGGAAAGTGGCTTCTTTCTAGCAGTAAAAGAGTTTCACTATTGGTGCACACTATGGGTTGTCTCTGCATGAGCGATGCACATCATATCATAGTGGAGGAAACAAGGGAAGAAAAATGCAATTGAGATTGATATTATTTGCCTTTAAAGGGAAAGCACTTCTGACCTGCTGTTGGCGCAGTAGTAATTTTTCTGAGGTGAGTGCTAATACTGTATGTGTGGTGGTGGTTTGGCACAGTGGTGACAATCAAAGAAGATTTGAAGACCTTTATTGTATATATTTTGGATTTTTAGAACTCTCATTATTCACGTGGAGAATTGATGGACAGTTTGATCACTTATATATTTGGTTGTGCTACACTGTTATATTTGTTTAAAAAAAAAAGAAGCTCTGCTGACTCTTAATGTTGCAGATCAGTGGTCTCAAACTAATGTCCTAAGCTTTCGAGCCCCTGATGATTCACTTTCTACTGATCTCACTGTTACATACATTACACATTGATAGCCAAACAACCCATTGATTGCCCCTATATGGTAACCCTGTACATACAGATAGACACAGCATATCAATAGGTACCATGCCCCTGATGACATCATCTTTGACGAAACTAGTAGGGCAGAGACAGAACATATGTGGCTACGCATACATAATTCCGTTGCAGCCATCTTGGATTTTGGAATATGAGTTGTTTATATGATATGAAGTGCCTGATTGTCATCTTTTCATTCTAAGAGCATTTACCACATTAAATTGGTGTTTTAATCAGGAATACACTATGGAGAGCCTGTCTTTTTCTTTTTCATGATACTATGTCCAACTGAGTATATACTGTATGCACAGTGATCTGATATAACGTAACAGTACTATCGTTTGACATGTGGTTTTGAGGAAAGCTGGATATCTTGGATTGATATACAAGTGCTGGTTGACCACTCTTAACTGGGGGTCATATGATTCTGGTAAGCCTCCCTTTGTTGTACACCGAGGTTCTATGTGGTTCATTATTAAGAAGCTTTAGTGGCATTTGACATCCACATCTGTCATTTCCCTCATAATCAAAGAACCACTGAATTTAGTATTTGGCTTCACATTTGGATTCCTTTATGTTTGCAATTTGTGGTGACACATAAGAGTTTGATATAATTTGCATTGCACTTATGTATTGCACTATTGTTTTGTAATGCTTCATGAGTACCAATAATCATTACTTATTTATTTCCAAAGCATAACACACTGGCCTTATTCTTAATGCGCTGAGCTTCACGGCTGTCTGACAACAAAGCAAGCAAGAGGACAGCTAGTGGGATAGATAAAAGTGGGACACACAGTGGAATAAGTAATTTGTGTGTTGCATTTGCAGCAAAAGTAGTTGCATGCACTGGAAACTTTTAAGTGTTTTACTGCACTTGTTTTTGCTGAATTTTAACTTGATTGGTTGTATTTGCACATAGAAAATTTATGCTGAAATTTCAATATGCGCAATTTACAGTGGGATGACATAAAAGTGATGTATACAAGACATAAATGTAATGGTATAATTTTATATAAAAAACTTCTAATAACACCGCGCTATGGAAATTAACATGAATACACACCTTAATAAATGTTAACATATACTGTAGTGTTGAACAAATAATTATCTAATTACTCTATATCTGTGCAAAAAAACTTCTGCTATCTCCTTTATAAACACTTAAGTAACTCACAAGAAATCAAATAATGTTAATAGATTTCCGAAGACGCTAGAGCAATACTGAATACACAATACATCAAGCCATAAAGTTAATAAGTAAGTCCATACAAAAGTTCCACACCTATTATGAATAGTGAATAACCGTGCTTCAATCATGCACGTGCAGGAAAAATTATAAGATTACCCCACTCCGCGAAGAACCACCTCTTGTGTTTACCCTATCTGAGTCTCACTCACAAAAAAGAGATGCCTCACATGTGAATGCTCGGCATGAATCGCTCAGA
Source organism: Staurois parvus (assembly GCF_062004578.1). Classification (NCBI taxonomy): domain Eukaryota; kingdom Metazoa; phylum Chordata; class Amphibia; order Anura; family Ranidae; genus Staurois; species Staurois parvus. The sequence continues at coordinate 3,317,203 of NW_028317945.1, forward strand.
ATGCACCACTCTCTGAAGGGTCTTCCTATACACTAATAGAATAACGATCTGGTGGTTTAGCTTTGACTGGAACGCCACTTTAACTCTTGCCCTGGGGTACTCTCAGACATTCACCCTGAAACACTGTGAACTCAAAAAATGCAAACCTTTAAAGGAAACCTGTAATGAAAGAATATGGAGGTAGCCATTGTCAACTTCCCTGTTTTTCCCTGTCTGTTTTTTTCCTAGTATTTTGAGGTACTGACTTAGAACAACTATGGAACTACTGGAAAGAGAGGTCAATCAGAACTTCTGCTCTGCATAAATGTTGCAGGTTGTTGACTTGGACTGTATTGAAGCCTTTGGATCTATGTAAACAGCTAGGCAACTAGCATTTTTAAAAGGAATGTTCAGTAGTGGTAGCCTATGTATTTTCTAAGTACATGTTTCCTTTGAGTACACGATATAAGGCAGGCTTCACTAAATGTTGGATAGAAGTCTAGATACAGCCAGCCCCATCTTGTTATGCCATTTAGAAGCCGGGTACTCCCCCAGCCATCACCGCTCTCATCACACAGCTGACAGCAGAAGGCAGGTCAGTTCTGGATGGAGGACAGGAGCTGTCTGAGTTTACTTTTCACGTTTACAAGCAGGTGAATGGTTGCTAGGATGCAGGGTGTTCCTAGCAACCAATCACCAGCTTGCAACTCCCGGCCACCGTCCAGACCTACTGTGCCTCCCGCCCTCTGATTTTTATGTGTAAAGTAGGACAGGATGGGGAGGATAGGTCAGCCCACTCACTTTTAATGGGCTGTACTACCTGTGAGAAAAGCTGAGAAAGAAGTCCCCAACCCTTTTTTAGAATTCTCCCACACCAAGCAGCATGGTAGTGCAGCAACATGTGGTTTGGTGCATGTGAAAATGCACTAGAGGAACCGACGTGCATCTGCTACGCGTTCCTCTGTGGGTTGGAACATGTGTAATATCAAGTGTGTTCCTCAGCTGCAGAGATGGTAACCTAGATTAAGAGGAGGGGACTGTGATGTGAAGGATCGGAGTCATCGCACAAACATGCAATTTGGACTTCTGCAGGAAGAAAATTTTGTTAACCGGACATCTGTGAATTTTAATTCAATACCCCTGATATAAAGGTGCACAATAGCATGCCATCCTCTGTATGTAAAAACAGTATGTGAACATTGTGTCCGGCTGTCAAACTGCCAAACAGAAAGAGGCCATTGCTGCATCTGCCATTCATGCCCTTGACTGTCCACCAAACCATCTTAATACTGAAGAAATATATTCCACTTGCACACCTATCCCCATTTGCTATATTGCAGACATAGAATATGGCAAACTCCTATAAGCACACTTCAATCAGTTAGTATGGAAATGAAGTCAGAGGTCTATTAAAGCTGGACTCTGGAGGGAAAAAAAATATATTTGTGGTGGGGCTCCCCTCACACTGCAAGAGTTAAAGCAGAACTCCTGTTAATTTTATTTTACCATGCAGTGGGGCTGTGCTCTCACGGCATGGATCAGCTGCTCATTTTTTCTAGGGGTGAGAACTAAGCTCATATTCGCCTGACTCACCGATCCTATGGAAAAGTGCGCTCCCCCACGGTCCAACAATGGACTATTCCTGTCTGTGGAGTGTGCTTTGAGCATGCTGACATCACCAACAGCCCATTTACAAGATCGCTGGACCGCAGGGGGCAGGACCAGTCTTGTGCTGGGAGTTATCGGTGGGTCAGGTGAGTATATCTTATCCTCTCCTCTTGAACAAAACAAACATTTAACGCGTGCAGTGCCAGCAAAGCCCCACTGCACAGGCAAAAAAAACATTGTTCCCGGATTTCGGCTTTAAATGCTTGTATAGCCCCAGAGAACAACTAAAATGTATTTTTTACATATCTCCTACCTCACTTGCATCTGTGTCCACTGTGCCAAATGTGGTGAGTTCTGCTGTATCCACTGTGCTGAGTGTGATGCGTGCATCTGTGTCCACTGTGCTGAGTGTGGTGAGTTCTGCTGTGTCCACTGTGCATATGGTGCATATGTGCTATGCATGGTGTGTATTCTTCACAGTGTGCTACAAACAATGTCTACTGTTGCTATGGATGCTGTTGTGTGTTGCACCCACTGAAGCTAAGTACTTTCAGGACATCGCTAAGTGAGACCTAGTCATTACTGCTCACCCCCACCATCACAGGAGTAAGTTTTTTCTCTGATTCAGACCCCCTCACATGCTCTTTCTCTCCCCTGATGTAGTAGTTCTGAGCTCAGCGCCTGATAGCTCACTCCTGTGATGGAGGAGGTGAGCAGTAATGACTAGGCCTCACCTAGCAATGTCCTGAAAGTACTTAGCAACATCCTGGGAGTATTCTAGTCAGGCTACATGAGGTACATAAATGGCCTACACTGATAGCAAGGGTATTATTCAACTTTAGTCAGAGCTGCACAGTTTGTTTTTATGTACAGACACCCCTTATTTGCATAGGCAGTTTTTTGGTAAAGGTGAAGGTTTAAAAAGCCATCACTGGACCCCACCAACCTGAACAACTTAAGACCCATCTCGCTGCTCCCATTCACCTCTAAACTTTCAGAACGCTTAGTCTACAACCATCTTAGCTCCAACCTCACTAAAACAACCTTCATGACCCCTTACAGTCTGGCTTCCGCTTGCAGAACCCACAGAAACTGCCCTCATATAACTCACTAACGATTTACAAACTGCTAAAATCAATGACCATTACTCCATACTTTTAATACTAGATCTCTCTGCAGCCTTTGATATTGTTGACCACTCACTCCTTCTCAATTAACTCAACTGCCTTGGTCCCCGAGAGTCAGCTCTTTCCTGGTCCTCCTCCTACCTATCACAGCGCTCCAGTGTTACCTATAACTCTGTCTTCTCCTCTCCACTTCTGCTTTCTGTAGGGGTCCCCCAAGGCTCTGTTCTTGGACCTTCTCTTCTCTATCTACACCTCCTCTCTTAGTCAACAGATAACCTCCCATGGCTTCAAATACCACCTCTATGCCGATGACACCCAAATCTATCTCTCTACTCCTCACCTCACTCCTTCAGTTTCCTTTCACATTACTAACTTACTGTTGTCACTCCACTTCCTTAAACTAAATCTCTCTAAAACTGAGCTGATAATATTCCCCCCCACTCGTGTCCTCCTGTGTGACTTTTCCATCAAGATCAATAAGTCCCTCCTCTCAAGCCAGGGTACTATGTGTAATCCTAGACTCTGACCTATCCATTTGGCCTCAAACCCAATTGCTGTCAAAAGCTTGTAGACTTCACCTCTAGCATCTCTAAAATGTGCCCCTTTTTAACCCTTTGAGGACCTAAGATTTTGGAATGCCAAAAGAATCAATTTTTTTGTTTTTAAAGTTCGTACACTTCAGTTGCTGTAACTAAGCCATTTCATGAAATAATTGGCAAAAAGCTAGATCCATTTGTTGTTTGTTGATAAGAAATAATATTTTTACTCAAACCAAAAAAAAAAAAGTTTTAAGTTCTTAATCAGATGATACACGCAATTAAAAACATGGGACAAATACGTCCCTTGGTCCTCAAAGGGTTAACTAAACCCAACAAGCTACTCATTCACTCCCTTGTTATCTCTCACCTTGACTATTGGAATTCCCTTCCCATAGGTCTACCTCTCCGTAGGCTATCCCCTCTTCATTCTATCATGAATGCTGCTTCCTTACAAACCACTCAGTGTCTGCCACCCTCTCTGCCAATCCCTCCAGTGGCTTCCGATTGCCCAGCGAATTAAATTTAAAATACTAACAACAATATACAAAGCTATTCACAACTCTGCCCCAGCTTCATCACCAATCTTGTCTTCGAATATCACCCAAACCACCCTCTATACTCCTCTCATGACCTCCTGCTCTCAAGTTCCCTTGTCTCTTCCGCCCATGCTCTACCGCAATCTTTTTTTTTCTATTTAAATATTTATTCATTTTCCATGTAAAATACATGTTCCATCATTACTCTCATATAACATACAAAACCATCAGTTATATCCCTTTCTAGCATTATTCCCATTACCCCCTCCTCCTATCTAATACCCCCTCCCACCCTGAAACCTACCCCCCCCCCAAAAAAAAAATAAAACCAGCCACTCTTCAATTCTCCATTACATCTTTTCCTAAGTAAGGGTTACTTTCACATATCCCACTATACTGCTTCATATATTTCACCTTAGGCACCAAATCTTCCCATTTTCCCCACCTCCTATAATATAACCCCATCTTGTCTTCTTGCATATAATACAGTTTTTCCATCCTACATATCTGATTCACTCTTTCCACCCAATCCTCTTCTCTCGGCACCTCTGAGCTATGCCAAAACTTAGGTATCAAACCCTTTGCCGCATTTACAGTTGTGTCCAAAATTATTCAACCCCCAATGCTGTAAAGGGGTTTAGGGACTATAGTGTACATTTGGAATTGTATTCAGAATCAAATCCTACAAGGACGTTGTAACTACCCAAATGCAACTAAAATGACATCAATTGTTTATGTAATACAGTAGTAAATGGTTCTTATGTGGTTTCTTCATTGCCACAATTATTCAACCCCTTAAAGACTACCACTCTGAAGAACAGAGGTTCATACAGGTGCTTTCCATCAGGTATTGAAAACACCTGTGGATGTCACCGAGCAGCAATCAAGCATAATAAGCACCAATTAGGCAGCTTTAAAATGACTGTGATACTCAGCTCCTTCTAGACATTTACTGGTGTGGTTACAAACATGGTGAAGGCAAGAGAATGGTCCAGGAAGACAAGAGAAGAGGTGATTTCTCTTCACAGGAAGGGCAATGGCTATAAGAAGATTGCAAAGATGTTAAACATACCAAGAGACACCTTAGGAAGCATCATTCGCAAATTCAAGGCAAAGGGCACTGTTGAAACGCTACCTGGTCGTGGCAGAAAGAAGATGCTGACTTCGACTGCTGTGCGCTACCTGAAGCGTAGAGTGGAGAGAAGTCCCCGTGTGACTGCTGAGGAACTGAGAAAAGATTTGTCAGATGTGGGTACAGAAGTTTCAGCCCAGACAATAAGACGCACACTGCGTAATGAAGGCCTCCGTGCCAGAACTCCCAGGCGTACCCCCTTGCTGTCTCCAAAGAATAAGAAGAGTCGACTGCAGTATGCCAAAAGCCATGTGGACAAACCACAAAAGTTGTGGGATAGTGTTCTGTGGACTGATGAAACAAAATTAGAACTGTTTGGGCCCATGGATCAACGCTATGTTTGGAGGAGGAAGAACAAGGCCTATGATGAAAAGAACACCTTGCCTACTGTGAAGCATGGTGGAGGGTCAATCATGCTTTGGGGCTGTTTTGCTTCTGCAGGTACAGGGAAGCTTCAGCGTGTGCAAGGTACCATGAATTCTCTTCAGTACCAGGAGATATTGGATGGAAACGTGATGCAGTCCGTCACACACCTGAGGCTTGGGAGACGTTGGACCTTTCAACAGGACAATGATCCCAAGCATACCTCCAAGTCCACTAGAGCATGGTTGCAGAGGAAAGGCTGGAACATTTTGGAGTGGCCATCGCAGTCACCAGACTTAAATCCGATTGAGAACCTCTGGTGGGACTTAAAGAAAGCAGTTGCAGTGCGCAAGCCTAAGAATGTGACTGAACTGGAGGCCTTTGCCCATGAAGAATGGGCGAAGATACCCGTAGATCGCTGCAAGACACTTGTGTCAAGCTATGCTTCACGTTTAAAAGCTGTTATAACTGTAAAAGGATGCTGTACTAAGTACTAAGATTGAATGTCACTTGGGGGTTGAATAAAACTGATAATGCTGTGAGCACAGAAAAGACATTTGTGGTTATTTCATTATAACTGTTATGTTATATTTGTCTGACCTACAAGTGCCTCTTTAATGTAAATGTAAGCAAGATGACTGAATGATCAAAAGCAATGTCAAACTGGCCAAAACACTCAATTTCAGTGGGGGTTGAATAATTTTGGACACAACTGTAGATAATACCATATACCCGAATCCTTGTATTTGTTCACTGATAGCTCTGTACTATGTAATAGACACAACTCTGGATCCAATCCTATCTTTATCCCAGAGATTATCCAAATTAAGCGAACCATCTTTGGGCACTCCCACCATATGTGATGTAACGTACCTATCTTTCCACACCCCCTCCAACACTCTGGTGCATTCTCCCCACTTATCTTGTATTCGACGTTCGGTGAAATGTGCCATCTTGTTATACACTTATAATTTACCTCCACCTCTCTCATGCTTACATTCTCGTGTGTTAGTCTATATATTTTCCTCTGTTTGTCTTCATCTATCTCTATTCCCAAATCCCTTTCCCATTTTGCTATGTACATTGGCTTTGTGTGTGTGTCTAACTCAGTGAGAATCTTATAAACTTTTGCCGTGCCCCTTTTCCCATCTCCACGTGATTCCAACAACCTCTCAAACAAATTCCAATCCTTTCTCAATCTCAAAGGTTTTGGAAGACTCCCAAAAAAGTGTTTTAATCGGTGATATCTCCACTCATCTATCTTAATGAAAAGTTCCCTTTTATCCTTTTTCAAGTCCTTAAGTGTTCTCAATTCCTGCCCTTCCATAATATCCCTCAATTGAATATTCTCCTTTTTAAACCATTTTCCTGTGCTCTCCTCCCTAGCTGGAGGAAAATACTCCGTGTTCCTCAGAGACATTAATTGTGAATTAAAATCCCACTTCATAAGCTTGTGCAGTTTATCCCAAACCCTTAAAACATTTAATGTATAAACACTTGTGGTATCTTTTAATCCTCTATATTGTGCTGGTACCCATATGATTTTACTCAAGTTAAGTCCGCTTAATTCATTTTCAATTTTAACCCACCTTTTCCCCTCTGGATTATGTGTCCAGTCATAAATTCTTGCAAGAACTGCTGCTCTATAATACCTCTTGAAATCTCGCACTCCCAATCCTCCCTTCTCTTTATTTCTACTCAACAAATCATAATATATTCTAGGTTTTTTATTTTTCCATATATATCTTGTTAACATCTTTTTAATTACCTTAAAAAAAACCTCCGGAAGTCTAATTGGGATCATCTGGAATTTATATAGGATTTTAGGTACAATTACCATTTTTATCAGATTTATGCGCCCTATCCAAGACAGGTTACCTCCTCCCAATTTCTTTAGTTCCTCCTTAATCTCATTTAAATGTGAGATGTAATTTAACTTACACAAGTTCGTATTTGAAGCAGTGAGTTTAACCCCTAGATATTTTATCTCTATCCTTCCATATAAAAGGAATTCTTTTTGTATCTTTTCTTTTTCACTGTTTGGAAGATTTACATTTAAGATCTCAGTTTTTGTTGGGTTGATTTTCAAATTTGATAGCTCCCCATAATCCTTTAAGCTCTTCATTAAATTTGGGAGTGTTATCCTAGGATTTGCCACATAGAACAACAGGTCGTCCGCAAAGGCTGCCACTTTATGTTCAATTCCCCCTATCTGTATTCCTTTTATGTCCATATTTTTCCTAATTGTTGCCAGTAAAGGTTCCAATGACAATACATACAACAATGGGGACAGTGGGCATCCCTGTCTTGTTCCATTTGACATCCCAATAGGTTCCGACCTCTCTCTGTTAACCAAAATAACCGCGGAGTGCTCTCTATACAATTTTCCTATCTACTCTCTCATTCTAACTCCCAATCCTAGAGTCTCCAGAGTGTCCATCATAAAGCTCCAATCTACTCTATCGAATGCCTTTTCAGCGATTGAAAGCACCACCGCCGGAGTTTTCCCCTTCCTAGCTTTCTGGATAAGCAACAAAGTTCTCAACCCATTGTCTCTACCCTTCCTCCCTGGTACAAATCCCACCTGGTCCCCCCGGATCCATTTTGGCATTAAATCTTTCAACCTATTTGCCAAAACCTTTGCATATAACTTAGTGTCTATGTTCAAAAGTGAGATTGGTCTATAGCTAGAGCACTGAGAAGCATCCTTCCCTTCCTTTTGAATAAGCACCACATGGGCCTGTAAAGATTCTCGCCTCATCTCCCATCTCCCCACCTAGGGCGTTCATATATTTCTTCAATTTCAGTATTAACAATTCACTATATTTTTTATAGTACCTCACAGTATAACCATCTGGGCCTGGGCTTTTCCCCATCATGGTACTTTTTAATGCTATTTTTATTTCCTCCTGCGTAATTTCTAAATCAAGGGAATTCAGTTGATCTTCACTTAACTTCGATAGTCCAGCGTTTTTTAGATATATCCTTCTTTTTTCTCTACTCGCATTTCCACTTTTATTTACTGAATCCCGGGAAGTAATATTATACAGCTTGCTATAATATTCCTTAAACACCTTGGCGATCTCATTAGTAGAATAAACCATTTCTCCCTTGGGGTTTCTTATTTTTTCTATAATTCCTGTTTTTCTTTTTCCTCAAGACTCTCATCAAATATTTTCCTGGTCTATCTCCCCATCTATACCTCTCACTTGCCACTTTATTAAAAACTCTTCTCCTCTCCTCTTCCATCAGCATCTCTAGTTCTTCTTTCTTTTTTGTTACCTTCTGTCTTGTCTCTTTTGTTATTCTATTTTTATGTATCTGCTCCAGGTCAAATATTTCTTTTAACAGCCCAGTAAGTTTCTCTCTTCTTTCCCTTTTCTTTTTTGCCCCGGACGCAATCAATATACCTCTTATGTAGGCCTTGTGGGACTCCCATACTGTAGCCACCGACACTTCCCCTGTCTCATTCTCCTGAAAAAATCTTTCAATCTCTTCCCTAATCTTCTGATCAATCTCCTGATTCATTCAACTTCCATCCTATACCACCTGTCACCTACCTCCCCCACCCTAATTTCAATGTAACAGGGGAATGGTCTGAGAGAGACATTGCCTCTATCTGTACTTTAGCCACTCTCTCAATAAGTTGATGGTCCACCAATATATAGTCCAGTCTCAAGTACATCTCGTGTGCGTTAGAGAAAAAGGTATAGTCTCTCTCTCTCTTTTCCATGTATTATTCTCCAATATCCACCAGTTGGCACTCATGCATCACCTTCTTTAAAGTTCTCAGAGACCTACCTCCCTCTCGCTGCACAGAAGAGGTTGTATCCATTTGTGGATCCATACAGAAATTCAAGTCCCCTGCCACTATCAAGCGCCCCTTTTTGAAGGCCATCAATTTTCTCAAAACACCTTTCAAATATAACTCCGGTCTCTTATTTGGGCAATAAATATTCGCAATTGTACATTCCATTTCCTGCAACCTACCTCTCAAAAACAAAAATCTCCCCTCAGGATCTATTTCTCTTTCCTCCAACTCAAGCCTTATGTTTTTGCAAACCCTATTGCTACTCCCTTAGCTCTATTAATTGGGGAATCTGCATAAAACCATGTTGGATAGTTTCTAGAATTCAACTTAATATTTGACTTAATCTCAAGATGTGTCTCCTGTAAAAAGACCACCGAAGCTTCTCTATGTTGCAACTCCTTGAATAGCTTAAATCTTTTCCCAGGACAATTCAACCCATTTACATTATATGTTATAAACCGTAGATCTTCCATACTTCTTGTATCTCTTTTTTTCTCCTCAATTTCCTCTTTTCCACCCTCAATTCCCTTGTACTTCCCTTCCTTACGCAGAGTGTTAACGTTAATACCCCCTCTCCATTACCTCCCACCCACCCTCCCCTGTTACTCCCCTTCCATCCCACACCCCTCCCCTCCCCTCCCATTACCCACCCCCCCACTACCCCTCCCATTTTTGGCCTCTAATTTGCCTATTAATCATTTGTGGGTCTATACCCACCCTGATTGAACCTTAGGGCTAAACTCCACACATGAAAGGCACTCCCTCCCTCCAACCACCCCAATTACCCTCCATCTATCTGTTTATTTCTATTAACTTTATTTTTCACGGTGCGTGAGGAAGAAGAAGAAAAAAAAAAAAACCCCACACCTCTCTACTCCTCCTCATTTCCCCGTTCTAACAGTCTGACAAACATCCTTTCCCCTAACATCCATTTCTCCCTCTTCTTTCCACCCACTAATAACTGTTCTATGTAATTCCAGTCTATTACAGAAGTCTCTCAGGTCCTCTGGAAATCTTAGATACGCTGTAACACCATTCTTCCATCCGATTAAACACGCTGGGTTACCCCATCTATAGTGTACATTCCGTTGTCTCATCTGCTCTAGCAGGGGTTTCAAAGATCTCCTTCTCCACAAAGTCTCAGGCGATAAGTCCGCAAAGATCTGAATGTTCATTTCTCAATACTTAATGATTGTTTTTCCTTTGATCCTTCTCCAAATCTCCTCCTTATCCCCATGCTTGTGCAGTTGAGCAATTGTATCTCTTGGTTATTCCTTCTCCTTTCCTTGGTGAAACTTTCCTGATCTATAGAAACCCTCCAACGTAACTAACTCTGTTTCAGGTCTATCCAGAATGGAGTTAAACATTTTACAAACTGTTTCTCTCAATTCTCCTCCTTTAAAGATTTCTGGGATTCCTTGTATCCTAAGGTTGCTTCTCCTATCCCTGTTTTCTTGTACTTCCATCTTATACAGCAATTTTTTCTGAGTGTTCCCAATAGTAGCAGTCCTTTTTTCTAAATCTAAGATATTTTGGGTATGGTTTTTAACTTTTCCCTCCGTTTCTTCCACTCTCAGTAACAAATGCCCCAAATCCTGTCGTATGGTTGTCATTTCTTGCTTTAAGGCTTTTTCCAGGTTTTTGAACATTTCTGCCATTTCTCTTTTATTCGGTACTTGTAAATCATTTTCCAGGCCCTTCCTTTCTATGTTTTCTGACATTTGTTGGCTACTACTAGTCAGGCCCAACGATAATCTAGGGCTGTTTTCCAGGCTAATTTCCATTTCCCCTTTTTCACTTCCACCTTGGGACCTTTCTGGAGTCACATTCCCCTGGGACGTATATTTTTTAATCGTACCCGTCTGGGACCCTTTAAGTCTGCTTCCTTTAGCGCCCTTAATCTTCATCTCTTCTGTGTAGCTGTTTCTCTTTAATCAACCTAGAGGGAGACTTTAGGATATATATTAGGGTGCCTTCCTTTCCTCCTCTCTTCCAGAGCCAGTAACCTCTTATCTTTTTCCAAAGTCTTAAATCCCCCTGGGAATCCCCCTGCTCTCCTTTACAGGATTTATAAATATACATCCCACAGTCCAAGACACCATACTTTTACATTTTGCTATTGACCTGGGCCGTCTTCACCCACCCTCCTTCATGAATTTCTCCTGTGAGCTGGCCCCAGACCATGGCTGTCCGCCTCTCTCTCCCGGAATGTGTCCCAAGGGGATTCCTTCAGGGTCCCTGCAGTCCCCTGCTGTCTGCCGATGGACGTCCGACCGCTGCCTCTGCTGCCCAGCAGGTTAGGGATTAGACCGGCATCTCCCTCTCCTCTGTGAGTGCCGGCCAGCTTCTCCCCTTCCCAATGCTCCTTTGCGGCTGACCACGTGGTCACGCCACGTCACTCCATCACCTCGGCAACCCCACCACCATCTCTTGGATTGCTGAGGGATTGTCTCCTGGGGATCAGGGCCCGCTTCCTCTTCTGCCCCTCTCCCAGCTCCAGCATCTCACAGCCAAGGCTCAGCTAACCCAGGTAGGGCTCCACGCACCGTTACATGTGGGTTCTCGGGGTGGTTCTATGGAGGTTGCTGAAGAGCACTCACAGCGAGCTCTCCTGCGCCGCCATACTCGGGCTCCGCCCTCTTGAAGCTGGTGATCTATCAACACTCGCTCTACCGCAATCTGTCCGGCTATCCCCTACTCCTTGATGTCTTTAGGCAATTCCTGAAAAATCATCTCCTCAGGGAAGTCTATCACATCTCCAGCTGGACATTTATCACTTTCATCAGCTCATCCCTCATAACTATAACCCTTTGTACCACTTGCCCCACCCTATTAGATTGTAAGCTCTTATGAGCAGGGCCCTCTTAATCCTCTTGTTTTTTATTGTATTTTATTGTATTGTAACTGTACTGTCTCCCTTATATCGTAAAGTGCTGTACAAACTGTTGGCGCTATATAAATCCTGTACAATAATAATAATCTCTCCAATGGTGCAGACATTGCAGAAGAAAAATTGAGAGGTTTTAACTCTTCTGCACTCTATCTAAAGATATTGTTTTTGCTTTAGATATACCTTAATTTCCCTTTTCATTTACAATCCCTCTAGAGGTAGTAGACATCAGAGGCGATAGGAGATGACATCATCTAAAGTTGGGTACACACTTGTTTATTTTGTCCGATGATTATTTTTGGCATTGTACCATGTCGTTCTCTGTGTTTATGTTGTACTGTAAGCTTGATGTTAATAAAAAAATTCCAGTTTGTTGAAAAAAAAAAAGTGGATACAAACAGATTGAAATTTAGCTGGTTCAGCGGGTATTGGCCGAATTTCAATCTGTGTGTAGCCCTCCCAGTTCAACAGAAGACCAATTTGTTAGATTCCTGTATCCATATCTCTTGTGTGGATGCAGAAATCTAAAAACTGAGAGTGTACCCAGCTATAGCCTTGAATAATATCAGAGATTATTACACTGAAGTTTCAAACAGTCTCACTCTAATTATAATTATGATGGCTTCCTGAGGGTCAGTTTTTCAATGGTGCAAAAAACAATCTTGTCAGTTGACCAAATGTTATATAACAACTTATCTTGAAAACAGCAGATATAGAGTACTCCAGGTAATAGATAACATTGTGTGTGTCAGCACTTACGGGTTGGTCGGGGTTGAAATTTCTCTCTGCTGTAAGCATCTCCTGCTCTGCATTTCTCTGCAGGGCGTAAGCCTGATCTGGCATTTGTAATGGTTTTTTTCTTTGGTGTAGATTCAGAGGTTGGAGGTTTATGTTGGGCAAGGCTGGAGCTGGGATGACATAGAACTGGCAGTGTATCCCCATCTATTAAAATGAAATATGAAGATGATTTGGCAGATAAAAATCATAAATTGGTTTAGCTTGACATTAAAATATATATACATGTTTCTTACCAACAATATAATTATTGTTGGTAAGAAACAGGAAATGCCACAGATCGTATCACAAAATAACACTGTTACAAAGTAAGCTGCCTAAAGTGGAACTTCACTCTCTCAGTCCTCATTCAATCTTTTTATTTCCTTATGCTGCTAGCATCAGTAAGTGGATAGGAAAGTATATCATATTTACTTGTTTTAAACTTATTTATACGTTTGTTCAGTTACTCCCTGGTTTTTGTGCCTAGAACAATGATGTCATACATCCCAGCAGTCTTCAGGAGAGAAGGGAGGGTTCTCAGCTCAGCCAGTGCCTGAGTTATGGGCAGGTAGATTCCAGGAAGTAAATGCTACATGAATCATCTGCCCTTATTCAAGATGGTCACTGCCAGAAATGCTAGCGGGTGAAGTCAAAGTGATTTCTTTGCAAAATAAAGCATGCAGACATGAATGGATGGGTGTGTTTGCTTTGAATATTACCAACAAATTAAATAGTATTTTTGGTTTGTGGTGCTCAGATGCAATGCAGTTCCATTTTAAAGAAGAAGTATCTCTTCATTTATGATTTGATGCTCCTTTCCCCTAGGTACAAACTACATCTAGCACTTTGGCCAATCTTTTTAGGAGCTGTAGAGTTCCAGTATGTGACAGCTCATTCCAAACTAAACCAATCAATTTTCTACCAAAAATGGGGTTGTGAGTTTAGTGTCTAACAGCACAGGCACTCTCACAGAAGTTTTGTCCCTGTGCTGCTCACACATACCCTGTCTGTTTACCAGCTGAGGGTAACAGCAGTGTCAGAACGAGGCCTTCAATAATGATTTTAACTTATTATATGTTATGAAAGTCCTGTCCTATGCTCTATGAACAATTGGAAGTGGGGCCTTTTTCTCACATCACTGCCGCTCCCAGCAGGTAAACAGACAATACATGTGCGAGCAGCACAAGAAGAGTGCTCCTGTGAGCCCCCCCCCCCCCCATACACACACACATTTAGAATTACAGTACTTTTGTCAGGAAAATGCAAAGAGGACAACACAAGCACGGTTAATCATACTTCTGACTCTTTTAAACATTGTGCCATGTGCACTGGATGGGTGTAGTGTGATGTGCAGTGCTTGCTGGATGGGTGCAGTGTGTCATGCAGTGTGCACTGCATTATCGCAGTGCGCCCATCCAGTGCGCAATGAATGAGTGCAGTGTTACATGCGCACTGAATGGATGCAGTGTGATATGCGTTGCATGCTGGATGGAAGCAGTGTGACGTGGGGTTTGCACTAGATGGGTGCAGTTTGACATGTGGTGAGCACTGGATGTGTGCAGGAAGATTGGGCAGTGCGCACTGGATGGGTGCAGTGTTCACTGGATTGGTGCAGTGTTAGCTGTAGTGCGCACTGGATGTGTGAGGTGTAGGGCACCTTCTAGAGCGTGCAGTGTGATGGGCAGTGTGTACTGGATTGGTGCAGTGTGAGCTGTAGCACGCATTGGATGGGTGCAGTGTGAGGTGTAGAGCACCTTCTAGGGCCTGCAGTGCAAACTGGATAGGAGCATTGTGACAAGCAGCACCATTAAAAGGGTGAAGTGTGACATACAGTGCGCACTGGATGGGACAGGCATAGTGTTACGTGCAGTACACACTGGACAAGTGCAGAGTGAAGTGTGCACTGGATGGGTGCAGTGTGACATGTATTGGGTACAATGTGATCTGCAGCATGCACTGGATGGGTGCAGTGGAACGTGCAGAGCACACTGGATGGGTGCAGCACAACATGCAGTGTACACTGTAGAAATAAAGTGCAAATGTGTAGCGCAAACTGCAATCCAGAGCACATTTACATCTATGCACATTTTAGAATGTGTTTTAATATTAAAACATTATTCCATCTATATAGGTGTACATTAGCCTATGTTCTAGATCAACGTTTCTCAATCTTGTTTCAGTCATGGTGCCCTTTCAGTCTCAAGAAACCCTAATGTAAGAGCTTGTTCACACTTGAAGCTGTGGGACAGTGAAAAAATGTGGTTGAGTTAACTTTTTACCCCCCAACTATTTTACCTTTAGCTGCAGAGGCAGCAGCCAGCCACCAGGGGTGTACACATGCTGTAGCTGTGATGCTTTGCGGCTGTGGTGATTCTACTCCCTGTTGCATTACCAACCCCAAACGCAACTCATTCAAGTGAATGGGACCACACTGCAACCGCCGCCACCCCCCCCTCCACCAACTACATTTAGGGTTTTAAAACAGATGGTGAGGGGGCAACATATCACCACCTTGCCACCTGTCAAATGCCTCTGAAGAGAGATTCGATCATGGATACTATACAGGGCTGAGACCAGAAGAGTGACTGCTAACAGTAATGTGCAGAGCAATTATCCAACCAGGATGCCACGGCACCCGAGTGTGTCTGCATGTCATGCAGGAATAGCCACCCAATGCAGTCCCACTGCATCTGGTGTGAATTGGGCCCTTAGTGTGAAGAAGCTGTTCTGTATGTGGAGGTTAAATCTCTTTTCCTCCAGACATAAAGCATGCCCCCTTGTCTTTTGGAATGACCTGAAAGTGAATAACTCTACACCAAGTTCACTATATAGACCACCTATGTATTTATACTTGTTGATCATACCCCCACTTAATCTCCAAATATTCAGTTTATCTAATCTTTCCTCATATCTGAGCTCCTCCATGCCTCCAGACAGTGTCATTTTTTCTTTCACTTGCATGTGCCCAGATTCCAACACTTCAGGTACGGCAATACAATGCAGCAATTCTGGTAGTGTTGCTAATGTATAACACAAGGAACCACTGAGTGCACTGGGTGACCAAAGAGATTGACGTTTCTGGAGTGTTGGTTTCTCAGTGGAATTCAGAAGAGGAATGTTTGGCAGTGTTGTTGCCGAGAGGGTAATCCATGCAATATAAATTTACCATAATAAAAGAAAGACTTATAGGGGCATTTTTCTAAAGCATTGCATTTGACACTAACCAAACATTCTGTGGTGGTGAATCAATCACTGTAATTTAAAGCACATACCCCAGGAAGATACACATGCAGTGAATGTTTGATGAATGTCACATTCAAAGCTTTCTAAATATACCCCTAACCAGAAATGCAGGAAGAATTTAGAGAACTCTTACTCTGTAAACGCTCTCTTATCTGACGTTGCTGGAAGTTTGTCAGTTTGGATTCCTGCATCATCACTGCATAAAAAAGAAAAAAAAAATCAGCAAAACTACAGAAGTGCATTGTAGGAAAATAAAGTAAAATGCAACCTTTGTGCAGTATTTCCAATCAGGAAGCAGAGCCTGTGGAGCAAATCTGGCAGCTCTCTGTACAGGCTGAGTGCAGGACAGCTATGATGTCACCACTACTTTTATAAGGTAATATATGGGTTCCTAGGACATTTGGTGCACACATAGTAGATTTACAGTCAGGTCTATAAATATTGGGACATCGACACAATTCTAACATTTTTGGCTCTATACACCACCACAATGGCTTTAAAATGAAACAAACAATATGTGCTTTCACTGCAGACTGCCAGCTTTAATTTGAGGGTATTTACATCCAAATCAGGTGAACGGTGTAGGAAGTGTGCAATTTGCATTTGGAATCTTTTGCTGTCAACTCTCAAGATGAGATCCAAAGAGCTGTCACTATCAGTGAAGCAAGCCATCATTAGGCTGAAAAAACAAAACAAACCCATCAGCGAGATAGCAAAAACATTAGGCGTGGCCAAAAGAACTGTTTGGAACATTCTTAAAAAGAAAGAACGCACCAGTGAGCTCAGCAACACCAAAAGACCCGGAAGACCACGGAAAACAACTGTGGTGGATGACTGAAGAATTCTTTCCCTAGTGAAGAAAACACCCTTCACAACAGTTGGCCAGATCAAGAACACTCTCCAGGAGGTAGGTGTATGTGTGTCAAAGTCAACAATCAAGAGACGATTTCACCAGAGTGAATACAGAGGGTTCACCACAAGATGTAAACCATTGGTGAGCCTCAAAAACGGGAAGGCCAGATTAGAGTTTGCCAAACAACATCTAAAAAAGCCTTCACAGTTCTGGAACAACATCCTATGGACAGATGAGACCAAGATCAACTTGTACCAGAGTGATGGGAAGAGAAGAGTATGGAGAAGGAAAGGAACTGCTCATGATCCTAAGCATACCACCTCATCAGTGAAGCATGGTAGTGGTAGTGTCATGGCGTGGGCATGTATGGCTGCCAATGGAACTGGTTCTCTTGTATTTATTGATGATGTGACTGCTGACAAAAGCAGAAGGATGAATTCTGAAGTGTTTCGGGAATATTATCTGCTCATATTCAGCCAAATGCTTCAGAACTCATTGGACGCCACTTCACAGTGCAGATGTACAATGACCCAAAGCATACTGCAAAAGCAACCAAAGAGTTTTTTAAGGGAAAGAAGTGGAATGTTATGCAATGGCCAAGTCAATCATCTGACCTGAATCTGATTGAGCTTGCATTTCACTTGCTGAAGACAAAATTGAAGGGAAAATTCCCCAAGAACAAGCAGGAACTGAAGACAGTTGCAGTAGAGGCCTGGCAGAGCATCACCAGGGATGAAACCCAGTATCTGGTGATGTCTATGCTGTCCAGACTTCAGGCTGTAATTGACTGCAAAGGATTTGCAACCAAGTATTAAAAAGTGAAAGTTTGATTTATGATTATTATTCTGTCCCATTACGTTTAGTCCCTTAACAAGTGGGAGGCACATATACAAACTGTTGTAATTCCTACACTGTTCACCTGATTTGGATGTAAATACCCTCAAATTACAGCTGACAGTCTGCAGATTAAAGCACATCTTGTTCGTTTCATTTCAAATCCATTGTGGTGGTGTATAGAGCCAAAAATGTTAGAATTGTGTCGATGTCCCAATATTTATGGACCTGACTGTATATATGTGGCTCATGAGGAATATATTTAAATTAAAATGTTCATGCCCAGTATGCACATTTAAATACAAACATGTTTACTGTTTTGCCTGCTAAAGGATTTGTAGTTTTATCCAGCCAGTCATCTAAACTACATATCCAAGATGGGTTGAATTTTAACTACTTCAGCTCCGGAAGGTTTTACCCCCTTCGTGACCAGGCCAGTTTCTTTTATACTTAGCACTGCACTACTTTAACTGATAATTGCGCGGTTATGCAGCGCTGTACCCTAACAACATATATATAATTTTTTCACAAAAATAGAGCTTCTATAGCATCTACAAACAATGGTATATATACTGGATTTTTTTACACTAATAATGGCAGTGATCAGAGACTTATAGTGGGACTGTGATAGTGCGGAAGGCAATCTGACACTAACTGACACTGGGTGGGAACTAACTGCCACTGACACCACCAGTGACATTAATACAGTGATCAGTGATAATACTATACACTGTTATTGTACTAATGACACTGGCTGGGAAGGTGTTAATGTGTAATGTGTGCTGCTTTTTGCTAAATATGAAATTGTCCAAAATGCTTTGGTATGTTGGCGCCTTAAGAGTTCTCTTCATTGGAGCTAATGGGCCAAGACCAACCCCAGAAAAACAACCCCACACCACAATCCCCACTCCATCAAACTTTACATTTGGCACAATGCAGTTAGGCAAGTACCGTTCTCCTGGCAGCTTCCAAACCCAGAATTGTTCATCCGATTGCAAGACATAAACGTGATTCGTCACTCCAAAGAACACGTTTCCACTGCTCTACAGTCTAGTGGCGACGTGCTTTACACCACTGCATCCGATGCTTTGCATTGTACTTATTGAGGTAAGGCTTGGATGCAGCTTACCTCAGCTTGCAGCTGCTCGGCCATGGAAACCCATTCCATGAAGCTCTCTATTATGCACTGTTGTGCTAATCTGAAGATCACACAAAGTTTGGAGGTCTTTAGCTAAACATTTAGCTGCAGACAGTTGGCGACTTCTGCGCACTGTGTGCTTCAGCATGCGCTGACCCCGCTCTGTAATTTTTTCCTGTTGCATGCTGTTGTTCCTAGTTGCTTCCACTTTGTTATAATACCACTAACATTTGACCATGAAATATTTAGTAGCAAGCAAATATCACAGATTGACTTATTGCACAGGTAGCAAACCTATCACGGTACTATGCTTGAATTCACTGAGCTCCTGAGAGCGACCCATTCTTTCACAAATGTTTGTAGAAGCAGTCTGCATGCCTAGGTGCTTGATTTTATACACCTGTGGCCATGGAGGTGATTGGAACACCTGAATCCAATGATCTGGAGGGGTGTTCCAATACTTTTGGCAATATAGTGTGTGTGTGTGTGTGTGTGTGTGTGCGTGCGTGCGTGCGTGCGTGCGTGTGTATTTATTTGATTCCCTGTAAATTTTGTAAGTTTGCCCACTCACAAAGAAGCGAAGGGTCTATAATGTTTTAGCATTAGTGTATTTTAAATGATAGAGACAGAATATTAACCAAAAATCCAGAAAAAACATGATATAAATTTTTAAATTGAGTTGCAGTTCAGTGAGTAAAATAAGTATTTGATCCCCAAGCAAAACATAACTTGGTACTTGGTGGAGAAACCCTTGTTGGCAAGGTTTGCACACATCTCAGGATGGATTTTGGTCCACTCTTCTTTACAGATCTTCTCTAATTCCTTAAGGTTTCTTGGCTGCCGCTTGCCAACTCGACGTTTTAGCTCCCCCCCGTATATTTTCTACAAGACTTTTACAATACATGGCCCCGTCGACTGGCCCCTCAAAACGGCAAAGTCGACCTGTACCTTTAGCAGAGAAACAGCCCCAAAGCATAATGTTTCTACCTCCGTGCTTGACTGTAGGGATCGTGTTCTTAGGGTCATAGTCAGCATTTTTCTTCCATAAAACACAGCAAGTTGAGTTAATGCCAAGGAGATCAATTTTGGTCTCATCTGACCACAGCACTTTCTCCTAATCCTTCTGTGAATCATTTAAATGTTCATTGGCAAACTTCAGCATGCAGGCGCTGCAGGATTTCAATCCATGGCGGCATACTGTGTTATCAATGGTTCGTTTGGTGACTGTTATCCCAACTACCTTGAGATCATTCACAAACTCCTCCCATGTAGTTCTGGGCTGATCCTTCACTTTTCTCATGATCATCCTTACCCCATGAGGCAAAATCTTGCATGGAGCTCCAGACGGAGGGTGATTGATGGTTATTTTGTATTTTTTCCATTTGCAAATAATCGCTCCAACGATTGTCTCCTTCTCGTCTTGTAGCCCATTCCAGCCTTGTGCAGGTCTACAATCTGGTCCCTGACATCCTTTGACAGCTCTTTGGTTTTGCCCATAATGGTGAGGTTTGAATGGAAGAAAGAGATTCTGTGGACAGGTGTCTTTGATACTCATAACGTTTTGTCATTAGGAGCACCTTCTTAAATTGACAGGACTAATCTGTGTTCCACATGAGCACATAGCCAGTCTGTGGGAGCCAGAATTATTGTTGGTTGGTAGGGGATCAAATACCGTATTTGCCGGCGTATAAGACGACTTTTTGACCCTTGAAAATCTTCTCAAAAGTCGGGGGTCGTCTTATACGCCGGTACACATGTTTAGGGGGGCTGCGGCATTAAGTACAGGGGTTTGCAGGGGCTGATGTCTCTTACCTGGATCCAGTCCCACGACGATCCGGTCCAGGAAGCGCGGCGTCTCCTTCAGTTCGGCCACTGGATGTTCGTGCGGCTGCTCGGCTCCGCCTCCTCACCGGTGATTGGCCACCAGAACTGTAGCTCAGGAAAGGCACACAGGCGGCCAATCACCGGCGAGGGGGCGGAGCCGAGCGACCCCGCGAAAATTGAGTGCCGGAGCAGCAGGTAAGTGTTCTGTGTAGAGGTGCTGCTGCAACCACATATGCTGGCTGCAGCAGCACCATACGAGAACAGGGTCAGCAAGTCTCAGTGGGAGGAATAGTGCCCCATCATTGGTGTCACTGATACCAATGATGGGGCACTATTCCTCCCACTGACACCAACGATGGGGCACTATTCCTCCCCCCCACTGACACCAATGATGGGGCACTATTCCCCCCCCCACTGACACCAACGATGGGGCACTATTCCACCCCCCACTGACACCAATGATGGGGCACTATTCCACCCCTCACTGACACCAATGATGGGACACCATTCCTCCCACTGACATCAATGATGGGGCACTATTCCTGCCACTGATACCAATGATGGGGCACCATTCCTGCCACTGATACCAATGATGGGGCACCTATTCCCCCCACTGATACCAATGATGGGGCACTATTCCTGCCACTGATACCAATGATGGGGCACTATTCCTCCCACTGACACCAATGATGGGGCACTGTTCCTCCCACTGACACCAATGATGGAGCACTATTCCTCCACTGATACTAATGATAGGGCACTATTCCTGCCACTAATGCCAATGATGGGGCACTATTCCTCCCACTGACATCAATGATGGGGCACTATTCCTCCCACTGGTGTGCATTGGAAGAGGGGTAGTCTTATACGGCGAGTATAGCCCAAACACTACATTTTAGCAGGAAAAGTAGGGGGGTCGTCTTATACGCCGGCAAATACGGTACTTATTTTACTCACTGAACTGCAACTCAATTTATACCATTTGTATCATGTTTTTTTTCTGGATTTTAGGTTGATATTCTCTCTATCATTTAAAATATACCTATTATAAAAATTATAGACCCTTCATTTCTTTGTAAGTGGTCAAACTAACAAAATCTGCAGGGGATCGGATTTACAGGGATGTTGAATTTGCATCGCCTGACGCCTGGGACATGTAGTTCCGGGGTCCTGCAGGTAACTTTTTTCAACAACATTTAGCCCTGCTGTGGTAAAGCAGCAGGGCTCACCTGTCAGGTGAAAGCATTCAGACGGCGGCGCTGCACAATCCACCACGGACCCCCACACTGCCACCCTCCCAGCTCAACAAGTCTACTGGGCTCCACTTGCCCACCTGCGGGTCCAAGATTGGCTCAGTGTGCGCCGGCGGCTAGAGGGGAGGGAGGAGAGCGGACACGTCAGCTCCTCTTCCCTTCTTGTCCTGACCCGGAAGTGATGTTTGATGTCACTTCCAGGTTCCCATTCACAGATTCCCAGCCATCGGAAAGGCTGGGAAAAAATTGAATGCAGTGTGACGTGCACTGCATTACAGTCAGGGGATCACAGGGGAGACATGTAGGGTCTTTTACACCCTGGATGTCTCATTAAAGAGAACCGTTCACCAAAAAAATCATCACATAGGGGACTTTTTGATGGAAATAAAAAGTCAAGTAAAAAAAAAAAATGTTTTAATAGTAAAAAATTTTAAGTTGTACCCAAGCACATAACAATGCCCCTCAAACCCCCCCCCCCCCCCATATAGACACGTACAAAAGTACAAGCATGCGCCGAGGGTCCTACGCATGAAAATGTTCATTGCGATACATATTTTACATATCACCGCGCATGCCAGAATGAGAGCAATAATTCTAGCATGAGACAATCTCAGTAACACTATACTGATGACCTATAAGGGGCATTAAAAGGATCGACTATAGAAAATATAGGGTACTGAAGTTTGTCGCCATTTCATGAGCGCACGCAAATTTAAGGTTTGACATGTTGGATATCTATTTACTCGGTGGAACCTCATCTGTTATATTTTTCAAAAAAATAGGGTAAGTTATTGCTTTCTTGTGCTCTAAAATTAATTTAAGTGTATTTTTTACTGAAATTTTGCATCTCCTAGACATTTGCAATAATATCGTGCCATATAAAAAATTGGAACTACCACTATTTTATTCTCTACGGTCTTTGCCTTCAGAAAATATATAATGTGTAGGGTATTTGTGCAATCTTTAAGCCTAAAATGATTTTTTAACGTTTGAAACAAATGCAAAAATGGCTCTGGCATCAAAAAGGATAAAGGATAAGCCCGACACTCCTCTTCCCTGACGAGCACCCAATCAGCTCATTACACTGCACGGTCTCTCCCCTCCCTGCTAGTTCCCGGGTGCGGTGCTGGAGACAGATAGGGAGGGGAGGAGGAGACATACAGTGCAATGTTAAATAAAATTAAACGTTTAAGTCGCCATAGAGCCCCTTTTGATTTTAACCACTAGCCTACAGGGCACTTATACCCCCTTCCTGCCCAGGCCAATTTCCAGCTTTCAGCCCTGTTGCAATTTGAATGACAATTGCGCATTCATGCAACACTGTACCCATATGAAATTTTTATCATTTTTTTGTGACAGATAGAGCTTTATTTTGGTGGTATTTAATCACCTCTGGGTTTTTTATTTTTTCTTAAACAAACCAAAAACCACTGAAAATTTTGAAAAAAAATTTTTTTCCTTAGTTTTTGAATAAAAATTTTGTAAAAGTGATTTTTCATCTTCATTGATGTGCGCTAATGAGGCTGCAGTGATGGGCACTGATAGATGGCACTGATTGGCAGCACTGATAGGTCGCACTGATGGGTGGCACTAAAAGGCAGCTCAGATGGGCACTGAAATGTGGCATTGATGTGGCACTGGCAGGTGGTATGGATGAGCACTGACAGCTGGCACTGATGTACACTGACACTGCTGGGGCTACACAGATCATCAGGAAACACTGATCATCAGTGCCCTGATGATCAGTGTACATGTCCCCTCTGAGGGATGCTGATTACCGGCTCGTGAGGAGAGAAATGCCGATAACCGGCATTTCCCTATTTACATGCGATCAGCTGTGATTGGACACAGCTGATCACATGACCGAGCCAACATCTTTGGCTCTTTCCATTGATCGGTGATCCGCTGTGTCCGATGGACACAGCGCAGCGCTGATCGCTGCACGCTCCCGGAGCCGGCATGCTCAGTTAGAATGGGAGGACGTCATATGACGTCCTCCCAGAATGAGAGAACCGCCTTGCCCGGTTGTCATTGTACTATATGGCGGGCGGGAGGCGGTTAAAAGTCCCAGACATTCCTAACCAACTCAGATTTTGGAAAATAGTTTTTTTTTTAATCAGGACAAGTAGATTGTCATGTGGGACAAGTAGATTGAGACACCTATTTAGTCCCTGGACAAGTAGTTTTTTCAAAAATTTCCATACTCTTGGTATATATATATATATATATATATATATATATATATACAGTCATGGCCGAAATTGTTGGCACCCTTGATATTTTTCCTGAAAATCATGTATTTCTCACGAAACGTATTGCATTAACACATGTTTTGCTATACACATGTTTATTCCCTTTGTGTGTATTGGGACAAAACAAAAAAAGGGAGGAAAGAAAGCAAATTCGACATAATGTCACACAAACCTCCAAAAATGGGCTGGACAAAAGTATTGGCACCCTTTCACAACTGCGGATAAATAAGAATGTTACAAGCATGTGATGCTCCTGTAAACTCACCTGGGGCAAGTAACAGGTGTGGGCAATATAGAAATCACACCTGAAAGCAGATAAAAAGGAGAGACGTTCACTTAACCTTTGCATTGTGTGTCTGTCTGTGCCACACTAAGCATGGACAACAGAAAGAGGAGACGAGAACTGTCTGAGGACCTGAGAACCAAAATTGTGGCAAAATATCAACAATCTCAAGGTTACAAGTCCATCTCCAGAGAACTAGATTTGCCTTTGTCCACAGTGCGCAACATTATCAAGAAGTTTGCAACCCATGGCACTGTAGCTAATCTCCCTGGTCGTGGACGGATGAGGAAAATTGATGAAAGATTGCAACGCAGAATAGTCCGGATGGTGGATAAGCAGCCCCAAACATGTTCCAAAGACATTCAAGCTGTCCTGCAGGCTCAGGGAGCATCAGTGTCAGCGCGAACTATCCGTCGACATTTAAATGAAATGAAACGCTATGGCAGGAGACCCAGGAGGACCCCACTGCTGACACAGAGACATAAAAAAGCAAGACTACAGTTTGCCAAAATGTACTTGAGTAAGCCAAAAGCCTTCTGGGAAAACGTCTTGTGGACAGATGAGACCAAGATAGAGCTTTTCGGTAAAGCACATCATTCTACTGTTTACCGAAAACGGAATGAGGCCTACAAAGAACAAAACACAGTACCTACGGTAAAATATGGTGGAGGTTCAATGATGTTTTGGGGTTGTTTTGCTGCCTCTGGCACTGGGTGCCTTGACTGTGTGCAAGGCATCATGAAATCTGAGGATTACCAAAGGATTTTGGGTCGCACTGTAGGGCCCAGTGTCAGAAAGCTGGGTTTGCGTCCAAGATCCTGGGTCTTCCAGCAGGACAATGACCCCAAACATACGTCAAAAAGCACTCAGAAATGGATGGCAAAGAAGCGCTGGAGAGTTCTGAAGTGGCCAGCAATGAGCCCAGATCTAAATCCCATTGAACACCTGTGGAGAGATCTTAAAATTGCTGTTGGGAAAAGGTGTCCTTCCAATAAGAGAGACCTGGAGCTGTTTGCAAAGGAAGAGTGGTCCAAAATTCCGGGTGAGAGGTGTCAGAAGCTTATTGATGGTTATAGGAAGCGACTGATTTCAGTTATGTTTTCCAAAGGGTGTGCAACCAAATATTAAGTTAAGGGTGCCAATACTTTTGTCCAGCCCATTTTTGGGGTTTTGTGTGACATTATGTCATATTTGCTTTTCTGCCTCTGTTTTATATTTGTTCCAATACATACAAAGGGAATAAACATGTGTATAGCAAAACATGTGTTAATGCAATACCTTTTTTGTGTGAAATACTTGATTTTCAGGAAAAATATCAAGGGTGCCAACAATTTCGGCCATGACTGTATATATATATATATTTATATATATACAAACATCGTTATTGACTATTGACCCTTGCCTTGTTTCTAGACTATGTTTCTGCCTGATTCCAACCTGTGGCTACTCGCTACTGACCTTTGGCTTCTGTTTGATCCTTACCTGGTTAATCCACCACTGGACCCTGGCTTAGTCATCTCCTGGTGGAGTGATCCTGAGGACTGGGACCTGGTGTTAACACGCAGCAAAATCCATCTCCACCATCAGGTGCTTTAGTGAACACCGGTTAGTACTGTGATAACTACACAGTCATATGACAACTTGCCTCCACAATACCATGAGTTCCAGAATGTCTGTGGTAAGAAAAATCATTGCCCATATGATTGTCCCATTGAGCTTCTCCCGGGGCAGAAATATCTTTTGGCCATCTTTTCAATCTGTCAGAACCTGAATTAAAGGTGCTCAGGGAGTGGCTTGATGAGAAATTAGAGAAGGGCTTTATTAGACATCAACATTTCCTGCAGGAGCAGCCCTGTTCTTTGTTGAAAAGAAAGACTCCACTTTTGCGTGCATGCATTGATTACATAGATATGAATAAAATCACTGTCAAAAACCGTTATCCACTCCCCTTCTTGGAAAAACTCTATTCTGCCAAAATCTTTATAGTTTGACTTACGAGGGGCTTATAACCTTGTCCACATTAATCATGGAGACGAATGGAAAACTGCCTTAAGAACCAGATATGGGCATTTTGAGTCCTTGGTTATGCCTTTTGGCCTTTGCAATGCTCCTGCAACTTTCCAACACTTCATCAACATTGGAAGAGCACCGCAAGCATGTTTGCACTGTCTTTGAAAGATTAAGGAAGAATCGACTTTACATCAAACTGGAAAACTGTGATTGAACAAACCCATATCCAGTTCTTGGGGTATATTATTTCTCCAGAAGGAGTGAGCACGGAACCTGAGAAGATCAAAGCAGTGGTAGATTGCCAGATCCTGGAAATGTTAAGGAAATACAACGATATGTTGGGTTTGCCAACTTCTACAGAAAGTTCATAAGAAACTTCTCTAAGGTGATAGTTCCAATTGTGCAGCTGACAAAGTAAGGGTGCCCTTTGTGTGGTCACCTGAGGCACAGGCTGCTGTCTTTGCAAAGCTAAAGACTCTTTATCACTTCTGCACCAGTATTGGTACATCCCGATCCTGAACTATCTTTTATAGTGGAAGTGGATGTTTCTAATTCTATTGTGGGAGCTATCTTTTCTCAGCAAAGCGGAGAAAAGATGCAGCTTCATCCTTGTGCTTACTTCCCTCATTTAAAGCAGAACTCCAGGCAAAAACTTCTTCACATGTCTTTGTTGTTGATTTCCTACCTTCACTGAATATGTCATCCATCTTCTTGTAAACTCAGTAGTTGCTCTGATATAGCCTGAAGATTTTCAAATCAGACCATTAATTCCCAGGGGTTTCCTGTTTGTAAGATCGGTGGCTGCTATTCCTCCTATTCCCCCAGCCATCGGTCTTGGCCCTTCCCACCTGAAGCCCTATCTCCAGGTAGCAGGAAGCAGGGATGTACTGCCGTCCCTGCTTGCTGTAGTGGGCACAGCAGGACTTAGAGACCACCGGTCTGTGACTCCCATGTAGGTGGGGTTCTAAAAATGACAGCCCCTGCCCCCCCCCCGGGCCGCTCTGAAAGGCTACACTGGCTGGAGCAGGAGGATACAACTGGGACAAAGGAGGACTGACCACACAGACTCATTACTCCTCTCACAGTGAGATAAAACAGTTCTGTAGAAGATAGTGAGGCTTGCAAGACCCAGGAGAAAGTCAGCTGTCAAAACTAAGTGGTGATGTCGGGGGTTGGCGGGACTGGAGTACCTGTCAAGTGTCAGTCAATGTAATGGGGACTGGGCAGGCCGCTACATTTTTTTGGGCTCTGCCCACTTTCTTAAACTGTCCAATCATTGGCTGGCCTTTGATGGCTGCTCCAGTCACGCCCACCTAGATGAGAGGGGTGGCAGGCGGCATATAGAGCAATTGATGCTCTGCACTCTCCTCCCTGCAGCTGCTGAATGCCTGTGGGAGGGAGAGGAGGAGAAGCAGGAATTCAGCTGCAGGAAGGAGAATGCAAAGCATAGGTTGCTCTATCTGCCGCCCCTCTCATCCAGCCTGTCATGTGTTTCTGGCAGCCATTGGTTGCGACCACTGCCAGCTCCGATCCTAGCTCCACCCGCCTGACTTGGCTGCTGCTTCTTGGTTCTCTGCCACAGCAGTGCCCAGCACTTTCCCAGCAGTATATGGTGTGTCCTCCTATCACACTTCTTCCCCCCTCTCCTGTCACACTGCCCCTTCCACCTGTAATACCGCCCCCTCCTCCTGTCACACTGCCCCCACCTGTTACATTGCCCTGTCCCTGTGATCCCACTGAAGGGAGACTTCCCCTCACTTCCTATCTCTGTGACCCCCATTGGAGGGGGACCTCCCCTCACTTCCTGTCCCTGTGACACCTCTGGAGAGAGACTTCCTGTTTCTGTGACACCAATGGAGGGAGACTTCACCTCACTTTTTGATCCTGGAACATGAACAGCCATAAAAACATTGTCAGAGGTTCAATGTCTTCCTTGCTGTACTCAAATGTGTTCTTTTCTGTGACCCCATGGGATACGTTTCAAGTCATCTCCTGTAGTATGGCTACAGTATCTGCTCAATTAGTGTATCTGCGTCACAGCCGGGAGCCCACTGCGCATGTGTGTGAATGGCCCCGTAGTCTTCTGGGACCAGTCACGTGTCCCAGAAGACTACGGGGAGGGAAGGAGGGAGGACAACTTCTGCTTCCTATCGCCTAGGCTATCGCAGCGGAAGTTGGAGCGGGTACCTGTCAAATTCAGGCACCCGCTCCCCAAAGGTGCCAATCCTTAACCACTTGCCTCCTCAGAATTTACCCCCCTTCATGACCAGGCCATTTTTTGCATGACGGCGCATCGTTATTTTAAGTGACAATTGTGCAGTCATGCAACGCTGCATCCAAATGAAATTTATGTCCTTTTTTTCCCACAAATTGAGCTTTCTGTTGGTGGTATGTGATCACCTTTGCGGTTTTTATTTTTTGCGCTATAATTTTGAGGAAAAAAAACTATATTTTGGACTATTTGCTATTAAACATGTCCAGTAAAAAAATTAAAAAAACAAATTTTGTCATAAATTTAGAGCAAAATGTATTCTGCTACATGTCTCTGCTAAAAAAAAATCCCAATACGTGTAAATTAATTGCTTTACGTGATAGTCAAATCCAAAGAGCTTGTACATGCATTTATCTATTAGGTGCTAAAGGGGTGTAGCCACATATTAACACTAGAAATCCTGGAAGAACCCTCTGCACACTACTAATTACCCTTTCCAACAAACTCTGCAATAAAAATAGGGATTTTTCGTTCACACATATTACAATACATGTTTAAACTGGCCAACTGCATCAAACTAATCCCTTTATGGCCAGTCCTACTCTGCTATGCCAAAGCAAATGCTATTGCTACTGTGGACACAATGCAATCCTGGGGCAAACAGACACAAAGTGGGGGAGAGCTACAAGGTTTAAGTCTGGCTACTGGCCTACTATGCAACAGAAACAAGAGATCCCTGTGCTCAAAGTCCAATAGCTTGTACATGCATTTATCTATCAGGTGCTAAAGGGGTGTAGCCACATATTAACACTAGAAATTCTGGAGGAACCTTTTCTGAATAGAGGTATCTGCTGGAAGGGGCTTATCATCCTGTAACTGTTTCTCATTGATCATATGAATTCATTTGCTCTGCCAAGAGATTGAATTATAGACAAGCACGTTGGTCTCTATTATTTTCCCAGTACAATTTTATTATCTCATATCAATCTGGATTGAGGGATGGTAAGGCCGATACCTTATCAAAGATGTTGTCTGAGCCTCCCCACTAAGGCAACTCTGAATGTACAATCCTACATCAAATGAACTTCCTAGGGGACAGGAGTTCTAAGACATTCTTGAATCTCCTCAGAGAGGGGTATGAGAATGACCCACTTCTCAGTCGTGCTCCTAGGTACATGAACCTTGAATACAAGAACAGTTTTTGGACTCATGCACATTATTTTTATGTACCTGAATCTGCTCAGGGTGAAGCCCTCAAGTTAGTTCATGACTCTAAACTTGTGGGGCATTTTTGGATTTCTAAGACAGAACTTTTATCACGTTCCTTATGGTGGCCTGGGTAAAAGAAAGATGTCGCGAGACCCTGTGGGTCTATTTCTTTGGACTTTGTGCTCAATTTACCTCCCTCAAAAGAAATGATGGTAGTCGTCAACCATCTCACTAAGATGGCTCATTTTATACCGGTTAAGGGGGTACCTTCTGCTGAACAAACTGCGGAGCTGATGGTTCAAGAAGTCTTTAAACTACATGGAATTCCTGATATGGTGTCTGACAGAGGAGTAAAGTTTACTTCAAAATTTTGGAAAAGATTTTGCTCAGCTTTAGGTGCAACAATTAATCTGTCCTCTGCTTTTCATTCTCAGTCTAATGGTCAGACCAAAATTGTACTGCTCCAATCAAACTTTGGAGCAGTACAATGTTTTCTCAGTTATCTTCAGGATGAGTGGATGGATTATCTTCCCACAGCAGAGTTTGCTTATAACAATTCAAAGCACAGCTCCACCTCCTAAAGCCATTTTTTCCTAAATACTGGGTATCATCCAGTTTTTATTCATGATCTCCCTATCTCAATTCCAGTTCCTGCTGAAAACTACATTGCAGGAAATTCAGAAGTTGATTGAGACTTTGAGGGAGGCTCAGGAATGTTACAAGAAGGCTGCCAACAGACTTCGCAGATCACTTCCTACCTTTCAGGTGGGCAACAAAGTTTGGTTATCAAGCAAAAATATGAAGGTTCTTGTTCCATTGGTAAAGTTGGGCCAAAAGTTTGTGTGACCTTTTCAGATTTCTGCTCAGATCAACCCAATCACCTTCCACTTAAAACTATGTGACAGTAATAAAATCTTTTAATCATCCTGTGATGAGGTCAAAATGGTATCTGCACGAGGATGTTAATAAGCAAGCAAATGTTTTGAGTATCCCCACTCTTTGTCAAGCTCAACTATTTGCACAAACATGCATAAACAATATTTAATTGGTAGTTCAAATGTGACACAGTGATTTATATAGGGGAGGGTAAGATTTAATCAGAACTTTATGTAAACCTATTCATTAAAATCAGCTGTTACTGTTTGACAGCTTCCAACATCACGTGTTTTCAGGCTGATTCTGAGGAGTCAGTTTTGGTGGGTGAAGAGGACTGTCAGGATGATCTGAAATGTAGAGAGCAGTTACAGGAGATGGATAACGAACTTAAAAAAAAAAATAGGATATCTCAAAAATTCGATAGCTACTGAACTTCAATTACATTAGCAGACAGAAAGGGGATATTGGATTTAAACAAACTTTATTCAGAACATTAAATCCTGATAGATCACTTCAGGCTGCCCCTTTGGCAGGTATAGCTAAGTAAAAAATTAAAAATAAGTGCATATTCTGTGTAAAATCCAGAAATACACATGCTTAGTTGCTCTCTATTCTCAGCAATAAACCTAAACTCAGATTCACTAGAGGCCGATCAGCTGACATCTTTAAGATAAAGGAGAAAGAAAGCACAGTCATGACACAGACTGTGCAGAGGGAACACAGATTAGGAAAGAGAAAAGAAAAGCAGTAGAAGTGACAGGACAAACCCTGCTGCCAAAGAGACACAAAAAAGCTAGACTTACATGGAAAGTGTGTTATCTTATCTCCCTGATATTCTCTTCTTTCTCCCTCATAGGCAGCCTGTGAAACTTCTATCAGCCTTCGGGTCTAGCTAAGCCAAGGCATACAATCAAGACAGGAATTATAAATATTGAAATTTTTTTAAACCAAAGTGGGGGGGGGGGGAGAGAGCTTCCAATAAGAAAGTGACTGCTCTGGGCTTCAAAAAAGGTGGCCTCCACCAAGAAGAAACAGGAGTAATGCTGGAGGCAATTTACAGCACACACTAATTTTGGCAGTGTAATTATTAATGTGGAATGTATGTTCTTTTGTTAAAGAACATTTATTGTTATCAAACTGTTATGGGTAAAGTTCTACTTTAGGAGAGTCAGTAAACAGTGATTTACAAGAACTCAATTATCAACTCAATACCATGCTTATAGAAAAGGCATTTTCAAGATTACCAAAAACCATTGGTGGCTGTGAGCTACGGCCTATCCAAATATCCAGGAGTTTCAAATGTCCCCAACACGAATTTCTAGAAGAAATTGGTCAATCTGAGATTAACTAGAGTAGGACAATTTTCAGAAACTCAGACTGAAGATTCCTCACACACTCCTAGCCTTATCATCTACTGTATGTCCTGATCTGCCCATGCAATTGCCTGTATGTTGGCAAAACAACACAAAAAAATCATAGACTGGATAGTGCAACATAGATGCTCTGTTTAATCCAAACAACTGGTTTAACTGTGTCTAAACATTTTTCAGAACATGAACATTCATATACCAGCCTGAAATGTATGATTTTAGAGGAGATCTCGATGAGCAGGAGAGGGGTTAATCACATAAATTACCCATAAGCAAACAGAGATTTGGTGTCTCAATAAACTATCTTTGTTACATCCACAGGGATTTAACAAGGATTATGATTTATATCTTAATGTGTGAAGTATTCTGTTACTAAATAACATCTTTCTACATTTGCTTCTCGAATTTCTGGTTTAAGCGGAACTTCATACTCTCAATCAATGACTATGCTTAATCCTTATGCTGCTATCATTAGTAAATAGATAGGAATGTTATAGTTACTTATTTTAAACCTTTTTTTTTATTTTACATTTCTTCAGTTACTTCCTGGTTTCCAAGCCTAGGCAAATGATGTCATACATCCCAGAGGTCTTTTGGAGGGAAGTGTTTGTTTTTTTTTCAGCTAAGCACACCCTCCTGCCTGCATGCCTGAGCTAAGGGCAGATGGATTTCAGGAACTAAATGCTGCATGAATCATCTGTCCTTATGCAAAATGGCCACAGCCAGAAATGCTAGGGTGTGTTTTTCAAAGTGATTTCTTAGCAAAATAAAGCATGGAGACATGGATGGGTGAGTTTGCTTTGAACATAAAGAATATTAAAAATTAATTCAATGGCATTCTGGCTGAGGGCTCTGTATTGTGGACCCACTGGCACGGTTTGTTATCTCTGTCGACAATCCTCCCCTTTTCCAATTCATAGGGGAACATGCCAGGGATGTCCTTTATCCCCTATACTTTTCATTTTGGCCTTGGAGCCCTTATTACATCTCACTAGATCCCACCCTGATATCAAAGGGGTTATAGTTGCTCAACAGTCAGTCATTCAAAGTCAGCGCATTTTCAGATGATTTGCTCTTGACCTTGACTCGACCACACTGCCTGTCCTTTTCCTATCCTCACATGCTTCTCCAACATTTCTGGCTTGATAGTAAATGAGGACCAATCACCGGCCCTAATATCTCTCTTCCCGAGGCAGAAATCACCTTACTAAAATAAAACTATAACTTCACCTGGCCCACTGCCCATTTAGATCATCTGGGGATCCATCATACCAAATCCTACCACACCCTCTATGCGGCCAATTACATCCCAACTTTCCGTTCCTTCAAAACCTTACTCATGTCCAAGTCTCGCTGTCAGGGAATGGGAAGATCGCCGCGGCAATCAAATCTGCACATGCATAGAATCCTGACAAGACATACAGGCAGGCAGGCAGGCACTAGGATCCAGGCGCGCCTGTCACCAATGACGGCGCCGGGCAGGCACTAGGACCCAGGAGCGCCTGTTAGGAGTCGGGCGGGCTATTTAAACCCAGCTCTTGCAATGCTCAAGTGCCGTATGGTCTTACCTGTTTCCTGAAGTTCCTGTTTAGTAGATTGTCTTGTTGCCGACCCTGCCTCACCCTGATTTGCTGTCTGTCTCCTGTTCTGATCCCTGGCTTGTCTGACCATTCTCCTGCTTAACCCTGCACGTTCTGATCTCCTGTTAACGAACCCGGCTTGTGACCTGTTTATTCCTCTGCCTGCTGATTTTGTACCACGCCGCCACCACTGTTACCGACCCGGCCTGCCTGACGCTGCTCTTGTGACCTCCTAACATCAGACTCTCACCTGCTATACACCTCCAACGGTGCTTCTACCACAGCTGGGTGAACTCAGGGGCCGCAACATGGTTTCGGCCTGCTCCAAGTCCATCCCCACCATCAGGGGCCCTGGTGAACAAACAGGTAGGGACTTAGATTCCGCGCCTTGGGGGAATCCGGTCTGTGGAGTGCTAGAGGCTACCGCTGTAGGATCCCTGACACTCGCCAACCCCTCTTGTGGATTGGCAGAATCAACGCAGTAAAGATGACTATTCATCCAAAGCTTTTATACTTATTCTGCATCCTCCCCATCCCCATTCCTTCTTATGCCCTAAAGTAATTTCAAAATTATGTTCTAAAATCTATCTGGACTAACAAGCAACCTTGAATTACCAAACACACCATGCTCATACATAGGAAACAAGGGGGTTTAGGAGTTCCCAACTGTTCCAAGTACTATGTGGCAGCTCAAATTGCATCTTTGACCTCTCTATACACTGCACAACAAGCACCTACAGTTGTGTCCAAAATTATTCAACCCCCAATGCTGTAAAGGGGTTTAGGGACTATAGTGTACATTTGGAATTGTATTCAGAATCAAATCCTACAAGGACGTTGTAACTACCCAAATGCAACTAAAATGACATCAATTGTTTATGTAATACAGTAGTAAATGGTTCTTATGTGGTTTCTTCATTGCCACAATTATTCAACCCCTTAAAGACTACCACTCTGAAGAACAGAGGTTCATACAGGTGCTTTCCATCAGGTATTGAAAACACCTGTGGATGTCACCGAGCAGCAATCAAGCATAATAAGCACCAATTAGGCAGCTTTAAAATGACTGTGATACTCAGCTCCTTCTAGACATTTACTGGTGTGGTTACAAACATGGTGAAGGCAAGAGAATGGTCCAGGAAGACAAGAGAAGAGGTGATTTCTCTTCACAGGAAGGGCAATGGCTATAAGAAGATTGCAAAGATGTTAAACATACCAAGAGACACCTTAGGAAGCATCATTCGCAAATTCAAGGCAAAGGGCACTGTTGAAACGCTACCTGGTCGTGGCAGAAAGAAGATGCTGACTTCGACTGCTGTGCGCTACCTGAAGCGTAGAGTGGAGAGAAGTCCCCGTGTGACTGCTGAGGAACTGAGAAAAGATTTGTCAGATGTGGGTACAGAAGTTTCAGCCCAGACAATAAGACGCACACTGCGTAATGAAGGCCTCCGTGCCAGAACTCCCAGGCGTACCCCCTTGCTGTCTCCAAAGAATAAGAAGAGTCGACTGCAGTATGCCAAAAGCCATGTGGACAAACCACAAAAGTTGTGGGATAGTGTTCTGTGGACTGATGAAACAAAATTAGAACTGTTTGGGCCCATGGATCAACGCTATGTTTGGAGGAGGAAGAACAAGGCCTATGATGAAAAGAACACCTTGCCTACTGTGAAGCATGGTGGAGGGTCAATCATGCTTTGGGGCTGTTTTGCTTCTGCAGGTACAGGGAAGCTTCAGCGTGTGCAAGGTACCATGAATTCTCTTCAGTACCAGGAGATATTGGATGGAAACGTGATGCAGTCCGTCACACACCTGAGGCTTGGGAGACGTTGGACCTTTCAACAGGACAATGATCCCAAGCATACCTCCAAGTCCACTAGAGCATGGTTGCAGAGGAAAGGCTGGAACATTTTGGAGTGGCCATCGCAGTCACCAGACTTAAATCCGATTGAGAACCTCTGGTGGGACTTAAAGAAAGCAGTTGCAGTGCGCAAGCCTAAGAATGTGACTGAACTGGAGGCCTTTGCCCATGAAGAATGGGCGAAGATACCCGTAGATCGCTGCAAGACACTTGTGTCAAGCTATGCTTCACGTTTAAAAGCTGTTATAACTGTAAAAGGATGCTGTACTAAGTACTAAGATTGAATGTCACTTGGGGGTTGAATAAAACTGATAATGCTGTGAGCACAGAAAAGACATTTGTGGTTATTTCATTATAACTGTTATGTTATATTTGTCTGACCTACAAGTGCCTCTTTAATGTAAATGTAAGCAAGATGACTGAATGATCAAAAGCAATGTCAAACTGGCCAAAACACTCAATTTCAGTGGGGGTTGAATAATTTTGGACACAACTGTACATGGGTCACCTTGGAAGCACTCTCCTGTCTTCCGGTTTCCCCCCACTCACTTTTATGGCTTCCTCCAAGATCTAGGGCCTCAACCATCAGCCCCCTAATGGCTCATTCGCTGTGATTATGGGACTCCACCAAATATTCCAGTGGTCTAATCTCCCCTCATCCACCACTTCTCCCTCTCTTGGGCAACCCCCTGTTTCCTCCTGGCCTTGAGTCTCCTAGAGCCTTCCTGTCAGGGACCATTGCGATGCATGGGTCTGCACATGCGTAGGTGTCTGTCAAAACATGCAGGCAGCAGGGCACTAGGACCCAGGCGCACCCGTCACCTATGACGGCGCTGGGCAGGCACTAGGACCTAGGCTGCGCCTGTCAGGCGCAGGGCGGGCTACTTAAACCAGCCCTGCACAGACACAAGTTGCCGTATAGTCAGATCTTGTTCCTGTGATCTGTGAGTTGATTCCTGACTGTTGCTGACCATTGCTTGAACCTGACCTTGCTGATATTCTCCTGCCCTGACCCTGTGGCTCGTTTGACTACTCTTCTGGATATCCCTTCTGATCTGAACTTCTGTTACCAGACCCGGCGAGTGACCTGATTCCTCTGTGCCTGCTGTCTTGTACCACGCTGTCCGCCCGTTACCGACCCATCTGACCACGCTATTGCTCAGCCATCCATCCGACCCACACGGATTAGCTGCTATTCTCCAGACCTGTCTGCCTCTTCACACCAGGCTCTCCACCTGCCATTACCTCTGGTGATTCTTCTACCTCAGGTGGGTGTACTCAGGGGCCGCGACCTGGTCACTGTCTGCTCCCAGCCCATCCTCACCATCAGGGGCTCTGGTGAACAAGCGGACTGGGGCTTAGACTCCGCGCCCTGGGGAATCCTGTCCTGTGGACTGCTAGAGTACACCAGGTGGTCCATAACACTTCCACTGGTGGGTTTCCCACAAACTTCATTGTGTCCACTCATTCCTCACTGGCCGTTCTATCTACATCTGGGCAGAAATAAGAGACAAATACCAAGCTCCTCACACTGAACTCTTCCGATTTCTACAAATCAAACAGGGGATGACATCAGTGCTCATTGACAAGGATCAGACGACCCAACTGTCCTTGTTCGAACAC
The DNA here is from genome assembly GCF_062004578.1 of Staurois parvus. Classification (NCBI taxonomy): domain Eukaryota; kingdom Metazoa; phylum Chordata; class Amphibia; order Anura; family Ranidae; genus Staurois; species Staurois parvus. The sequence goes on from NW_028317945.1 coordinate 3,354,383, forward strand.
ATTTGTCAACGAACGCCCTTCTCCCCCAAACTTATATCTATCCTTTTACTCACAGTTGAATAACCTTAAAAATCCCAACAATCACACTTACGTTTCCATATGGCAAAAAGACCTTAAAAGCACCTAAGACATGGGTTGCTGGTCACAAAAATGGACAACCTTAACTTTCTGTTCCATCAACATTCTATCACATCAGCTTTTAAAACTTTTACAAGGTGGTACCGGTCCCGTCCCATCTGGAGCACCTTTTTCCATCTGCCCCCGACACCTGTTTCTGAAGATGCGCTAATGCAGGAGACATCCTACATACAGTCATGGCCGAAATTGTTGGCACCCTTGATATTTCTCCAGGAAATCATGTATTTCTCACGAAACGTATTGCATTAACACATGTTTTGCTATACACATGTTTATTCCCTTTGTGTGTATTGGGACAAAACAAAAAAAGGGAGGAAAGAAAGCAAATTCGACATAATGTCACACAAACCTCCAAAAATGGGCTGGACAAAAGTATTGGCACCCTTTCACAACTGCGGATAAATAAGAATGTTACAAGCATGTGATGCTCCTGTAAACTCACCTGGGGCAAGTAACAGGTGTGGGCAATATAGAAATCACACCTGAAAGCAGATAAAAAGGAGAGACGTTCACTTAACCTTTGCATTGTGTGTCTGTCTGTGCCACACTAAGCATGGACAACAGAAAGAGGAGACGAGAACTGTCTGAGGACCTGAGAACCAAAATTGTGGCAAAATATCAACAATCTCAAGGTTACAAGTCCATCTCCAGAGAACTAGATTTGCCTTTGTCCACAGTGCGCAACATTATCAAGAAGTTTGCAACCCATGGCACTGTAGCTAATCTCCCTGGTCGTGGACGGATGAGGAAAATTGATGAAAGATTGCAACGCAGAATAGTCCGGATGGTGGATAAGCAGCCCCAAACATGTTCCAAAGACATTCAAGCTGTCCTGCAGGCTCAGGGAGCATCAGTGTCAGCGCGAACTATCCGTCGACATTTAAATGAAATGAAACGCTATGGCAGGAGACCCAGGAGGACCCCACTGCTGACACAGAGACATAAAAAAGCAAGACTACAGTTTGCCAAAATGTACTTGAGTAAGCCAAAAGCCTTCTGGGAAAACGTCTTGTGGACAGATGAGACCAAGATAGAGCTTTTCGGTAAAGCACATCATTCTACTGTTTACCGAAAACGGAATGAGGCCTACAAAGAACAAAACACAGTACCTACGGTAAAATATGGTGGAGGTTCAATGATGTTTTGGGGTTGTTTTGCTGCCTCTGGCACTGGGTGCCTTGACTGTGTGCAAGGCATCATGAAATCTGAGGATTACCAAAGGATTTTGGGTCGCACTGTAGGGCCCAGTGTCAGAAAGCTGGGTTTGCGTCCAAGATCCTGGGTCTTCCAGCAGGACAATGACCCCAAACATACGTCAAAAAGCACTCAGAAATGGATGGCAAAGAAGCGCTGGAGAGTTCTGAAGTGGCCAGCAATGAGCCCAGATCTAAATCCCATTGAACACCTGTGGAGAGATCTTAAAATTGCTGTTGGGAAAAGGTGTCCTTCCAATAAGAGAGACCTGGAGCTGTTTGCAAAGGAAGAGTGGTCCAAAATTCCGGGTGAGAGGTGTCAGAAGCTTATTGATGGTTATAGGAAGCGACTGATTTCAGTTATGTTTTCCAAAGGGTGTGCAACCAAATATTAAGTTAAGGGTGCCAATACTTTTGTCCAGCCCATTTTTGGGGTTTTGTGTGACATTATGTCATATTTGCTTTTCTGCCTCTGTTTTATATTTGTTCCAATACATACAAAGGGAATAAACATGTGTATAGCAAAACATGTGTTAATGCAATACCTTTTTTGTGTGAAATACTTGATTTTCAGGAAAAATATCAAGGGTGCCAACAATTTCGGCCATGACTGTATATGGTGGACATGCTCTATGCTCTCTCAGTTCTGGACAAAGGTCCTTAAACTCCTACATTCATTATTAACCTGTCCCTTCCCATGGGACCCGTGGCATGTCCTTCTACACCTGAAACCCCCGGGCCTCACTAAACACCAATTTAAGCTGGCCATATATGTACTATTGGCGGCAAAAAAAACCATAGCGAAAGCTTGGAAACAACAGGTCATACCTTTTACAGAAGTACACCACCGCCTAGACTTCTTCCTCCTTAATGAAAATCTCTCCAGCATTCTTTCCGATACTCATGAGAGATTTCTTAAAACATGGACTCCTTGGATCCAACATGCCCATCTTTCTATACCAATAAGCAGTTTTACATTGCTATAATTACAGAGGCTCCATAGCCCGTGCTTGAGCGCTTTTGACGTCCGTCTTTTGCTTAATGCTCGCTTTTTTTTCTCTTTCTTTTGTTTTTTCCGGCTCTCCTGCAGGGACAATTTGCGGTTTGTTTCATGTATTTCTTGGTTTTATTATATACTTTATGTATTTCATATATTAATTCCTCTTACGAATGTCTAATATCAGGCAATAGACGTGTGGATCCTCATTAGTTTCACACGTTGATCAATCGACAAAATATGTACTTTTTGACATACCATGTACTTTGTCAGTAGTTTCAGTTTTGTTCTTCTGTGCATGACCGCTTTTAACCGCTTCTCGGCCACCCTATAGCATACTGCTACAGGGTGGCACGGGTGCACAAAATCACATATATATACGTGATTTTGCACTTCCAGGTAGGGGGCGCACGCGCGCCCTACCCACCCGCCGTTCGCGGCTGTCAACTACCTGGTCCCGCCCGGTGATTACTTGTCGGCGCCCAGTGAGTGCCGAGCATCTCCGACAGGGAGGAGAAGTGTATGTAAAAAATACAGTTCTACTCCCTATAAGCTCGTGCACACTGCTTTGGATAGCTGTGCACAGCACAGCCATGCAAAGAAGTGTGATTACAGTGAAGCACAGATGTTGCATGACCACACAATTTTAAGTTAAAGTAACGCAGCACCGTAACACAAAAAATGGCCTGGTCAGGAAGGGGGGTAAATCCTCAGGAGGGCAAGTGGTTAATATGTTGGCTTTTGATATTGTAGGCTGTACACATGATAGTGGTTGCAATTGTTTCTTCTAAAATCCAAAATGTTTTCAATAAAAATTTATGGAAAGTGAAAAGCTAATTCAATGGCTGTACAGTGGGGGTATGTCAGCATACGCCTGATCAATGGATTAGCTCCCAGCACAGGCAAAAAACTGACCATGCTGTGCTCTCATGCCTAGTGTGGTAAGTTTTTCATAGAAAAGCAGAGGATCTGACAGGAACAGCAGGGCTTTCACACAAAGAAAGTAATGCAAAGAGAACAGGATACTTTTTCATACAAGTACATGGTACAGCAGGCACATATCAGGAATATCAAATATTGGGTTTATAAATTCTTTAAGGGATGAATAAAATATTTTCATTAAAGTAACTTCACAGAATCATATCCCATGTTTTCAGTGCATATTGTGTTTGTGGAGCCTTCTTGATGTCGATAACCATTTATGTTCCATGCGCACTAGCGGTTTTTTTCAAGCTCAAGAAACGCTGGAAAAAAACACTGGATAACAAACGCTGGTAATAGCGTCTTTCAGTAACATTTAAGTAGCGTTTAGAGGCATTTTGGAGAGTTTGGGAGCATTAGCATTTTATTAGAGTTTTTACAGTACATGTAGAAAAATAGCTGGAAAAAAGCTGTTAGGGAGTGTTTTTGTAGGGTTTAGCAGCATTTAGAGTTTTTTTCTGCTGGAAAAACGCCCCAAAAACTCTACATCTACTCTGCTCCTAGATGTTGAAGCTCAAAAAATGCTAATAGCCTAAAGTAGTGTGCATGGACACCTAGTTTAACACCATTTAGCTTCTAGGAGCTGAAAAAATATGCTGATAATAGCTTCTAGGAGCTTAAAAAAATGCTAGTGTGCATAGAGCCTTAAGCTGCTTTCACAATGATCCATTTTTCTTCCACTTATGCGTAAAAAAAAAAAAAAAAAAAAGAAGAAAAACGTGTGACCATGTATTGCCATGGAATTCTCCACACTGCTCTGTTGCGGGTCCTGCTTGTTGCATTTTTGGTGCAAGTTTTGTGCAGTAAAAAAAAAAAACACCCTAAAAATGCATCTCTTCATTGAAATCAATAGAAAACACATCAAGAACACACAAATGCGATGCGGTTTTGAGTCACATGTCCTTTTAAAAATGCACCAAAAACATGGTAAAGACGTAGTAAAAATGCAGCAAAAACGCATACTTGTTTTTGCTGTGGATCAGTGTTAAAGTAGCATTATAGAGGGAGTGTAATATAATGCATACATTCTACTTCTACTTTGAAATTCTACAGATTTTAGCAAAAACTGTGCTGCACTGCTGTCTTTAAATCAATCACATAAAATTGCTAATACAACATGAAAACAAAAATAAACAGACGTGCATAAATTTAAACTGTATTAATGTCCATGCAAAAATCCAAAAGTGTAATAAATCCAATCTCCAAGTTGCCTCCTTTTACAAATTGATATCACAAACCCACAGCTGGTATGCTCCTATCGGATACTGATGACATAATCCCAGTGCTGCAATAAATACTCTTCCCAATCTGTGCATACACTCATCCAGTAATAGTGGTTGTGCTATCACTGGATGGGTGTATGCACTTATTGGGAATAATGCACAAAGCTAGGTAGCACTGGCAGTGAAAAGTAATGCTGATGATTATACATCTCTATGGAGTTTTGAAAGTCCTTCAGGTTATCTTATGTCCTTCCCAATGCTTACGTTAAAAGAGGATAGTAAATACAAAATTATAGGTGACACTGCTTTAAGAATGAAGTTTAGTCCCAGCAACAATGATATTAACAATCATTTACTATACATGTAACATCACCTTTCAGCAGGTCCTGAGTTTCTTTGCTGTACTGAGCTGGTTTTGGACTGTTCCAGAAACCAGCACCGAATGGAACTTGAACATTCCCACCCTGCCTTGACATAGTGAAGCTGTGAAAAGCAGAACACAGGAAATATATTAGTTCTTTAATCTTCAAACGACATGTTGCAGCCTGTTTGCTAACAGTGAACCTGTACTTTTTCTATACTAATATACTGCTATTATTCGGCAATAGTTGAAATAGTAATAGTTGAGTTGCATAGCAGCACTATAAAGTGCATGAACCTACCTTACACACTCATTCAGTATCAGACCCATACAAAAGCCCTGGGTCACCCAGAGTAACAGAGCTCCACCATATTTTGAAGTACTGGTGTTTTTCAGAGCTAGTCGTGGGGAATTGTGAGAAAGGAAAGACGGAAAGACAAGCAACAAAGAAAATAAGAAATAAAAAGTGTAATTTTTTTAAATTATATATATATATATAAAAATAAAACATCACAAAAGAAGAGAAAAATATATTAAGAACATCTGAGACGTTACCACTCATCACATCAACACTGCCACTAAGTCCCCATGTGCACTGGGCGTTTTAATAACACTGGTAACGTTAGCTGTGTAAAGTCACGTTAAAAACATGAGTTTTTCAGCATTTTTGCATTAATGTTTTGCTGCTTTTTTTGCAGTTTTAGTGTTTTTTTTACAAAAAAAAGTCCACAAACGCCACTTTGCTGCGTTTTACCGTGTTTTTCAGCGTTAGAGTGTTTTTACAGCTAAAAAACTCCTCTAGAAACCCACTGGTTCTGGGTTTTGTTCCAGCCAAAAAACGCTGACTACAGTCTATGTGTACATGGACACATAGGATAACATGCTGGGGAGTTTACTGGCTGTAGAAAAAAACCCGCCAAAAACAACTGTAAATTTTCCAGTGTGCATGAGGACTAAATCTGAAGTCAGAGACTGAAGACCTGTAACTGAACATACTAACTTATGGTCCTGTAAAACACATACAAGAAACCTTCTGGAAGGTCAGGGCTTACCCCTTTTCCCCTCATCATTTGTAGATATTGATGGTGTATGGGGAAAAAAATGTTCATTGTATTATAGAGTGGCTGTAAATCACTGAGCATTGAACACGTGTAGCTTTATTTTTCATTAAACTCAAGAACACAAATGTAAAATATTCCAGCTTACCAGTCTTTAGATATTATGTGGCTGTGTTAGTTTTCATTTTTTTCCCCTTTATTTATATCTGGTTATCCTGCCAGTAACACACTTCCTACTCTAGGGTTACAATGCTCACTCACCACACTGTATTTATTGAGAAATAGTGTTGTCATCCTAGAACAGGACTACACTGACCTTTTCCCTCTACTCTTCTTCATACCAAAGAGAGGAGGGACTCTGTAGTTTTCAGAGATGCCCATGAATAATGTAACTAATAAGAGAGTAGCACAGACAGAGAAAGTTATCAACTGACAATGAAGGATATACAGGTATTTTTGTGCTTAATAAACAGATATAACAAAAACACGTTTAATGATATATTTAGCAGATAAAAAGGGAATAAAAAATAACAGTTCAGGAAAAGAGATTTAATCTCCAAATATGGAAAGGTTTCTTCACAGTATGAGTTGGTTCTGGCCAGCTCAGTAGAATGTTTTAAGAAAGGCCGGGATTCTTTCCTAGATACACAAAATATAACTGGATACTAATATTTATAGGTAAAGTTGATCCAGGGAATATCCGATTGCCTCTCGGGGGATCAGGAAGAAATGTTTTCCCCTACAGGAGCAAATTGGATCATGCTTTATTGGGGTTATTTGCCTTCCTCTGGATCACCTGTGGGTATTGGATAGTGTTTCTAGAGGTTTTCTGTTTGTGTGTGTTTTTTTATATGTTGGTTGAACTGGATTAACTATGTAACTATGCACTGTAAATTCACTGTTAGAATTTACAAACCGTTTCATCTTTTTCCCATAAAGTAAAAAAGAGGTTTATACTTACCTGCCTTGTGCAAGAATATATGATCCATTTTCTCCATCTTCTAGGGTCCCCCCTCCGGTGCTCCACACTCCTCATTTTCTGTGTGTTCTACCATAGCAAGCCACTTGCTATGTTGGCACAAGCAGGGGCGCACTCCCAAGTTGGGCTGTGTGCATTCACAGACACACACAGTATGGCTCGGCCCTGCTCCTGCTCCCTCCTTACACGATTTGACAGACAGCAGCAGGAGCCAATGACTCCCGCTGCTCTCAATCTTGTCCTGTGAGTGGAGAAACAGAGACCAACGCTGCTGCAAACAGGCAAAAAGGGGGGGGGGGAGAGGAAGAAACAGCAAGTGGAAGGATTTTTTTTACCTTAATACAGGTAATGCATTAAAGTAAAAAAATGTTTGACTTTAGAACCATTTGAACTCCATACAAAATAAAAAAACACTAGTTAATGCAGTTATGTATTCATAAAAAATACATTACGTTGGAACTAAAGTCACACAAGAACTGTCAGTTTTGTAAAGCAGGACTGCATTATTTTTTGAATGTACATTAAAAATAAAATTGCCTTCATTCATATCTCTCCCTGCTCCATGCTTATCCTCTATACTCTGGATGATGTTTCTGGGGATGTGTGCGCCCTCTACTGTTTCTGCAATGACTTCAGTAGAGCAAATCAAGCTACTTTGTATTGACATGGCTGCCTCTGGAAGGCATAAAAGAGTGTCAATGTCATAGGAAAATGCCTTACTGATAAGATGACCAGCTAAAAATATAGCAAGCATATAAAAACAATTAAACTTTACAGAAGCATATGCAGCAATATATTTGGATTTATGTACAAAGGTCAACCTTTTTATAAATAAATGCTCTCATATTTCCAGGAAAAAAATGTGCAGCTACTGGTTCAAATCGGGGCACAGATCTTTGGTTGCAGGGCTGCAGGAAGTGTTCATAGACTATAATTGCAGTGATTACTGCACTTGTGTTCCTTTGATAAATACGAGTCCCTCTACCATGGTAGCAGACTGGGCTTGTAGCTTATTCGTTCATTTATCTCTGTGAATATGACAGGCCTGTGCTGGCAAAACCACACACAGACACACAAAATGTAAAAAGTGACAGGAGTCACAGGAGAGAAAAACCCAGACTCAGTTCACAGACTTGGAGGAAATACTTGGAGCAAATCAGGTGTGCTGCAGTGCATTGAGGCTAGAAAGGAATATGTTGGCTGAGGTCTAGAGTAGAGGGATGAGCTTATGTATCTGTTGCTGTTCATACACTGTCCAATAAGAGGCTTAGGGTAGGGAGGTGATCTGGCTGTAACTTCTATCATTTCAGAAGAAAAAAGTGAGGCCACCAACTTGGCAGTGCTCTCTGAATAAACAGTCCATGGTGACATCTGCAGTATTTGGAGACGTTACTGAAAACAATAGCACGAGTTTAACATGTATCAGCTGATTTTCATGTTTATTGACTGCACACACAGCAAGTCAAGGCTGAGGTACCATGGGGCAGCAGCAGATTGAAGGTGGCTATCGTCCTTAATGTCACCAGTATCTTCTTCTTATGGCTGTGCTCACTGAGTAGGCTGTTTAATTCGCAGCACTGGATTGAAAGATATACAAAACCTGTGGCAGCAGAAACAGCTGTCCAAGTTGAAGTACTTAGCAATAACTTGAAGCTCAGCTTTAAAAGGTACTTGGTACCTATGGATCTCCAATACTACCTTATTATTTAGAAAAAAAAAAGCTTTGTGTGTACAATAGATCGGTTCAAAATACCATTAGTGACCGAAGAATGGGGACACGAGGACGTGTCTACACATGTTCTGCCTCTGTCATCAGTATGTAGGGTTGCCAACATTCTCTAGCAAGCAATCTGTGCATGATTTCTGCATACATACAATAACCAGTGTTTTCAGTTCGACCAGTGGTTTCAGTTCTTGGGGAATACTTTATGTAGCCTATTTAGTTAGCAGTCCAAGGTACAAAGTGCTAACTTGTAGCAAAAAAATTTAGAATCCTCATGTTCTGGACCAACCTCAGTGAAATAAATGCTGGTAGGTTTCTATGGGTTCATACACTAAATTAGTATTTCTTTTGAATAAAATTGATGAATATGTGGAAACCCTATGATGTAGTATGTAAGGAGTTTGGAGGTAAGCTTTGTGCGCCTATAAATATACAAGTTCAGTAGTTTCATTCAGCAGCCCAGGTGGCAGTCACAGTAGTCAACTTTCTCTACTTGTCCAGTCTGTTGGACAGGTAAAGCTTGGGAGGTTCCAAAATGCCACACAATATTTGGTGGGCAGTGATATCTTCTCCTGTCCCACACAGTTCCAATTAGGGAAGTGGCCAACATCACTTAGCAGATCTTTCTTCTGCCAAGTACAACAGTGCCTCACCTTACTGCTCTCTCTCAGGCAACTATTGGGTATGCCGATGCTCATAATTATTTCAACCTTGGAGCTGACCACTAATGTACGGGGGCACGTTTACACTGACCACCAATAAAAGGGGACCATTCTCCACCAGGGTAAGAGGACCCTTCCCTACTGACCACCAATGTAAGAAGTCCCTTCACTAATGGCCACCGAGGTAAGAGGTGCCTTTTCCACTGGATACCAAGGTAAGGGGGCCCTACTTCACAGACCAACAAGGTAAGAGATCCCTTCCCCACTGACCATCAATGTAAAAAGATCCTTCCTGACCACTAATGTAAAGCAAGAATGGAGGAAATACACCTAATTTTACTACACCATCATCCCCTAGTATTCATGAAACATGTCAAGAGCTATATGTGGAAGAAGTTTTAAGGCTCATACACAGATAAACTAGTATCCATACAATGAAAAAATCATCAAAGTTTATTGTACAAAATCCTATAAAACAGAATAAAGCGCTTTAGGGCTGGCAAAAATTGCTCAATCCTCATAGAATTGTACATACAGTTGCAAGAAAAAGTATGTGAACCCCTTGGGATTACGTGGAGTTTTGCATGAATTGGGCATAAAATGTGCTCTGGACGTCATCTAAGTCACAACAATAGAAGAACACAGTCTGCTGAACATAATACTACACAAACATTAGATGTTGCCATGGTTTAATTGCACATAACATGTAAACATTCACAGTGCAGGGAGGAAAAAGTATGTGAGACCCTAGCTTAATGACTTCTCCCAGAGCTAATTGGAGCGAGGAGTGAGCCAACCTTGACTCCAATCAGTGTGATGTTATTGGATGTGTTGCTGACAGCTGTCCTGCCCTTAAGAAACACACACCTGTTTTGGGTTTACTGGTTTCAAGAAGCACTGTCTGATGGGAACCATGCCTCGCAGAAAAGAGCTCTCAGAAGACCTACGATCAAGAATTGTTGACTTGCATGAAGCTGGAAAGGGTTACAAAAGTATCTCCAAAAGCCTTGATGTTCATGTGTCCACGGTAAGACAGACTGTCTACAAATGGAGAAAGTTTAGCACTATTGCTACTCTCCCTAGGCGTGGTCGTCCTGTAAAAATGACTGAAAGAGCACAGCGCAGAATGCTGCATGAGGTAAAGAAGAATCCCAGAGTGTTAGCTAAAGACCTACAGAAATCTCTGGCACATGCTAACATTTTTGTTGACACATCTACAATAAGGAAAACATTAAACAAGAATGGAGTACATAGGAGGACACCACGGAGGAAGCCATTGCTGTCCAAAAAGAATATTGCAGCACGTTTGAAGTTTGCAAAAGAGCACCTGGATGTTCCACAGCACTACTGGCAAAATATACTGTGGACAGATGAAACCAAGATTGAGTTGTTTGGGAAGAACACACAACACCATGTGTGGAGAAAAAAAGGCACAGCACACCAACATCAAAACCTCATCCCCACTGTAAAACATGGCGGAGGGAGCATCATGGTTTGGGGCTGCTTTGCTGCCTCAGGGCCTGGACGGATTGTTGTCATTGATGGGAAAATTAATTCCAGAGTTTATCAAGACATTTTGCAGGAAAACGTACCATCTGTCTGCCATCTGAAGCTCCACAGAGGATGGGTGATGCAACAGGACAATGACCCAAAGCATACAAGTAATTCAACAAAACAATGGCTGCAACAGCACAGAATACGCCTTCTGGAGTGGCCCAGTCAGAGTCCTGACCTCAACCCGATTGAAATGCTGTGGCATGACCTTAAGAGAGCGATTCACACCAGGCATCCCAAGAATATTGCTACACTGAAACAGTTTTGTGAAGAGGAGTGGTCCAAAATTACTCCAGATCGTTGTGCAGGTCTGATCTGCAACTACAGGAAACGTTTGGTTGAGGTTATTGCTGCCAAAGGAGGGTCAACCAGTTTTTAAGTCCAAAGGTTCACATACTTTTTCCTCCCTGCACTGTGAATGTTTACATGTTATGTGCAATTAAACCATGGCAACATCTAATGTTTGTGTAGTATTATGTTCAGCAGACTGTGTTCTTCTATTGTTGTGACTTAGATGACGTTCAGAGCACATTTTATGCCCAATTCATGCAAAACTCCACGTAATCCCAAGGGGTTCACATACTTTTTCTTGCAACTGTATATATCTACACTCTATATTCCACATGACCTTACAAATAACAACAGATCTTGTGTAAGACATGACAACAGCTGTGTAGATAACCAACATGTTTCAATAATCTCTACTTCAGGGAAGAGAGTAGATATATAAGAGTACAAAATTTAAGAATTGTCAGCCATGTACATTAAAGGAAGTACATATATTGTCTGTCTCTTCGCCGAGTGCTGCCCCCACCCACAAGAAGCAAGGGCACATGGGCACATGTAAAGAGATATCTAGTCTCTAGAGCAGGGGTCTTCAAACACAGGCCAGATGTGGCCCTTTGCTTGCCTTTATCTGGCCCTTGGGGTACTATTACTTCCGCCAATATGAGGGGCTATTCCTTCCACTGACACCAAAGATAAAACACTACTCTTCTAAATGACACCAACCATAGGGTACTATTTCTCCCACGGACACCAGAGATGGGGAACTAATTCTTCCACTGACACAAACGGTAGGGCACTATTCCTTCCTCTAACACCAATGATATATTTTTTTTACTCCCACTGACCACCAAACCCACGGCATTATTTACTCCCTTCAATTCCAGGGCATTTTTTACTTCCACTGCCCACAGTCCGGCCCCCCTAAAGTTTTTAAGGGCAGTAAACTGGCTCTTTGTTTTGAAAGTTTGGAGACCCCTGCTAACAGCTAATATATGCTCAGATGTTAGTGTGGCGGCCCAAAAGGAAAAGAGGATATGTACAACAGACTGGTACCCAACGGTCTCCTTTCTATAAGCTGTTTGGGGGTCCACCAAGTGTATCATCAGGTGGTGTAATGGGATCTCCCGAGAAAATGGAAAGCTTTTATATGTTCAGGGACAGCTCAAAAGTCCCTCCACATAAAACTCTTCACATGTTTCACCAATGTAGCAGGGCATTTACACTAATCACCAATATAATGTAGGGGACAAGAGGGGGGATTCTTACATGACTGTAGAGAGAACTATAGTGGTGTCTAAAAGAAACTTTGTATCATATTAAAACCATATTTAAAAAGCTATATTTTCATACACATATTTCAGTGTGTTTTGGTATATATTTGGTTATACTGCACTCATTAACATGTTAAAACACATTAAATGAGTTAAAACACGCTAAGACTAGGTTCACACCATTGTGTTATTGCTTGATGTGTTTCTCTATTGAATTGCATCTCAATGACTGCATTAAAATGGAAATAAACCCATCAATTTAACGGTTTAAGGCCTCATTCACACCATACATGCAGAAAAACTGATGAAAACTGATGCGCAGATTTCACTTGCAGAGACATCAGTTTACATCAGTTTTCATGCACGCTACAATGAGTTCTATACACGTTGCAGATTCCTGTGCAGAAAAAAGCTGCACGTTATACCAGTGTTGTGGTGTGAACAGGGCACAAGGAGAACTGTTGATTTCGTTGTGCCCTTGCAGAACGTGCAGAAAAACCGACATTTCTAGACCAAGGTGTGAGCGAGCCCTAAAAAAAAGTTACATTCCCAGAATGTCGGGAATCCTAACTGTCACATATGCTTGTGTTCTCAACCAAACTGTTAAACCATCAAATGTCTGGTGTCATAACGGATCACATTTACGGAACCATGGCAGTTGCAAATCAAAAGGAGACTTACCCTCCGTTCACATCAAGCCCAACTTTGAAATCGTGTGACTTACAGTGAAGTCGCATGATTTCAAAGTCGGGGGACCTGCCGATTTCAGGTGCGATTTGCAAGACATCTGATACAGATGTGTATGCAAATCGCACAAAAAGTAGTGCATGTACTACTTTTGAAATCGGTGTGGCTTCGGCCAAGTCGGAACCGCACCGATATTACTACTCCAATTGCAAATAGTTTGTGACTTGGCATGCAATTTGCAAATCGCATGCCAAGTCGCATCCAGTGTGAACCAGGGCTTATAGGCCCCACTCACACGAGGCAGACTCTCCCTTGCTCAGCCGCGGACCTGCCTGCTGATCCCCTCTGAACAGGCAGATGACATGTTTGTGTCCGCTCCACTTAATCAGAGCGAACACAGACGTAGCTCGCTCTTCTCTGTGTGCGATTCCATGTAAACAGAGTGCCTGTCCATTTATACCCTACTGCCTTCTGATCCGATTCACTGGACGGAAGGGAAATGGATTCCCATCCGTCTGTTTTTGGTGGATTGGATGTACATGTTCGTTTACACCTTTCGCTCCATAGAGGAGAAGGGAGGTTCCGACTGAAAAACGCACAGGCAGACCTGATCGGAACGTTCGTGTGAAAGGGGCCTATGATGGCAAATCCATCACTATGCGTGTAAAAGCAACCTAAATTGTAACACACATTGAAAACACTCAATGCAAGTTAACGCACACTGACATGCGTTTTGATGCATTTCCATTGATTTTACAGAAAGACACATCAGGTGGAGAAGGTATAGGGGTGATTCCAGCCTGTAGCTCACCAAAACACTCTCCAGAAGGATGCAATGTAAAGGCTACATTAGGAAAGTGTTGTGGGCCCCACAAATATAATGCTAGGGGCCCTGAGATTTCATGACACTATTCCAGTCATGTGTATCGATCTATGGGGACACCGACTGCAAAATGTACTACATATCTATAAATTCACCAACAGTATCGAACAATTGAGATCTGAATAGAAACATCTAGAAAAGTGTGCATTGTGCTCCTCGCCCGCTCATACCTCTATTACTCCGAAATGTACGCAGTAAACTCTATTAGATAAGCCCAGGCTGATGTTTTCTGTTTCCATAGAGACACGACAAGGGCGGGATTAATGTTTGTAGGTGGGCGGGCCCATAAAGTAGGCTGCAGTATTCCGTTTCCTGCTCCAGGGAGAAGATCTGTCTCCCATGAAGATCTGTCCCCTGAAGCAACTGCGCATGTCATGGTTTTAGGCATAAGAAGCCGATCGCCGATCAACATCCGTAGCACAGAGCTGCCACAGTTAATCCCTGTTCTGCTGCACCGCTGTCTACACTTACTCGCAGCGCTAATCCCGCCGATCACTAGCCGCCTATGCTCCAGCAAGATGCATCAAAGATGCGTGTAGGGGAGCATCATGGATCGGAGAGAGGACAGTTACATGGGATGTGGGGGGGGGATTGTGACATGGGGAGTACAGTCACATGTGAGTAGGACAGTGAAATGTGGGGGGGTCAGTAACATGGGGGGCCATAACGTGGGGGGGGCAGTGACATAAAGAGGGCATGACATGCAGAGGACAGTGACATGTGGGGCAGTGACATGAAGGGGGAGGGGGGAATGACATGGGAGGACAGTGATGTGGGGGGGGGGGGGCCTGACATGGGGAGGACAGTGACGTGATGGGGTCAGTGACATGGGAGGACAGTGACATGAGGGGGGGAATGACATGGGGAGGACAGTGACATGTGCTGAGGTCAGTGACACGGGGGCTGTGACATGTTGGGAGGACAGTGACGTGGGGGGGGGGGCTTGACATGGGGGAGACAGTGATGTGGTCAGTGACATGGGGGAGAAATTACATGGGGAGGACAGTGACATGTGGGGGGAGGACAGTAGGGGGGGGGCTGACATGGGGAGGACAGTGACATGTGGTGGGGTCAGTGACACGGGAGGACAGTGACATGTGGTGGGGTCAGTGACATGGGGGGCCGTGACATGTGGGGGGGAAGTGACATGGGGAGGACAGTGACCTGTGGAGGGAGTGACATGTGTGGGGGTCAATGACATGGGGGGGCCGTGACATGGGAGGACAGTCACATGAGGGGGGAATGGCGTGGGGAGGACAGTGACATGTGGGGGGAGAACACTGGGGGGGCTGACATGGGGAGGACAGTGACATGTGGTGGGGTCAGTGACATTTGGGGGGGTCAGTGACATATGGGGGGGCTGTGACCTGGGGAGGACAGTGACATTGGGGGGTCAGTGACATGGGGAGAACAGTGACATCAGGGGGGGAAGTGACATGGGGGGCCATGACATGTGGGGGGGTCAGTGACATGGGGAGGACAGTGACATTTGGGGGGTCAGTGACATGGGGAGGACAGTGACATTGGGGGGGTCAGTGACATGGGGAGAACAGTGACATGAGGGGGGGAAGTGACATGGGGGGCCATGACATGTGGAGGACATTGACATGTGGGGGGGTCAGTGACGTGGGGAGGGCAGTGACTTGGGGGGGCATTGACCTGGGGGGGGGCTGACATGGGGAGGATAGTGACACGAGGGGGGGCAGTGACATAGAGAGGACAGTGACATGAGGGGGGGCAGTGACATGGGGGGCCTGACATGGGGAGGACAGTGACATTTGGGGGCAGTGACATGGGGAGGACAGTGACACTTTGGGTGGACAATGACATGGGGGGCAGTGGCATGGGGAGGACAGTGACATTGGAGGGGGACCATGACATGGAGAGGACAGTGACCTGGGGGGCATTGACCGGGGGGGGGTCTGACATGGGGGAGGACAGTGACATGGGGGGGGCACTGACATGGAGATGACAGTGACATGAGGGGGGCAGTGACATGGAGGGCCTGACATGGGGAGTACAGTGGCATTGGGGGGGGGGCCATGACATGGGGAGGAAAGTGACGTGGGGGGGTCAGTGACATGGTGGGGCCTGACATGGGAAGGACAGTGACATGGGGAGGACATTGACATGGAGAGGACAGTGACATGAGGCGGGCAGTGACATGGGGAGGACAGTGACATTTGGGGGGGGCTGACATGGGGAGGAAAGTGCAAAAAATTATGTGTCGCCAATACCATGTGAAACCCACAAGCATGAATACAAAATAGTAACAATATATGAAAAATAAAAAATATGAATAAACAAATCATGCAAGGTGATAATGACAAGTGCCACCTTGCGTTGCGTCGGCACGTGGTGACGCAGTTCCGGTCTGGACGCCATATTCCTTTAATAATGGTATTACACTATGGAAGTGTTTACTTATGTTTCATGATGGAATGATTGGCCGCCACAAAGGGTTTATTATACAGATTTAAGGTGTTATTCACCACACTGGACTTTTCATTTGCAATTTGTCTTCAATATATGCATTTAGTGGTATGCGTTTTTTCTGTGTTTTGATGCATGTTTATGTGATTATTTGTTGTTTATTATCACGCATGCACCAATTAGGTGCGTTATGTTCTGTGTCACATTGTTTGTTTCTATGTGGATTTGGGAATTTATGCCATAGTGCATTTTTATGTGCAGTCCTACTTTGGACTCCTTGTCATAAGGTATTATTTTCACATCACCTTTAGATCCAATTAGGATCTTTTTGGGCACTATTGATTCATTGGTCCCATTTGGACTTTTTCTTGGCACTTTCATTTTTTGTATTTGTACACACGTTCGTGTGAGTGGCACTTGTCATTATCACCTTGCATGATTTGTTTATTCATATTTTTTATTTTTCATATATTGTTACTATTTTGTATTCACGCTTGTGGGTTTCACATGGTATTAGAGCCACATCATTTTTTGCACTGTCCTCCCCATGTCACTGTCCTCCCCATGTCAGCTCCCCCCCCCCCCACATCACTGTCCTCCCCATGTCACTGTCCTCCCCATGTCACTGCCCCCCATGTCATTGTCCTCCCAAAGTGTCACTGGGCCCCCCACAGCACTGTCCCCCCCATGTCAGCCCCCCCCCACAAAGGGTTTATTATACAGATTTAAGGTGTTATTCACCACACTAGACTTTTCATATGCAATTTGTGTTCAATATATGCATTTAGTGGTATGCGTTTTTTTCTGTGTTTTGATGCACGTTTATGTGATTGTTTGTTGTTTATTATCACGCATGCACCAATTAGGTGCGCTATGTTAGTTCTGTGTGTCACATTGTTTCTATGTGGATTTGGAAATTTATGCCATAGTGCATTTTTTTTGGGGGGGGGGGGTTAGCACTTTTATGTGCAGTCCTACTTTGGACTCCTTGTTATACGGCATTATTTTCACATCACCTTTAGATCCAATTAGGAAAAAGTGCCACTTTTTCTTGGCACTTTCATTTTTTGTATTTGTACACACGTTCGTGTGAGTGGCACTTGTCATTATTATCACCTTGCATGATTTGTTTATTCATATTTTTATTTTTCATATATTGTTACTATTTTGTATTCATGCTTGTGGGTTTCACATAGTATTAGAGCCACATCATTTTTTGCACTGTCCTCCCCATGTCAGCCCCCCCCCCCCACGTCACTGCCCTCCCTATGTCAATGTCCTCCCTATGTCACTGTCCTCCCCATGCCACTGCCCCCCCCATATCACTTTCCTCCCCATGTCACTGACCCCCCCCACATGTCACTGTCCTCCCCATGTCAGCCCCCCCCCCCACGTCACTGCCCTCCCTATGTCAATGTCCTCCCTATGTCACTGTCCTCCCCATGCCACTGCCCCCCCATGTCACTTTCCTCCCCATGTCACTGACCCCCCCCACATGTCACTGTCCTCCCCATGTCAGCCCCCACGTCACTGTCCTCCTCATGTCATCCCACCCCCTCATGTCACTGTCCTCCCTACATGTCACTGTCTTCCCATGTCAGCCCCCCCCTCATATCACTGACCCCCCCACATGTCACTGTCCTCCGTATGTCATGCCCCCCCATGCCACTGCCCCCCCATGTCACTGTCCTCCCAAAGTGTCACTGCCCTCCCCATGTCAGCCCCCCCATGTCACTGACCCCCCCTCATGTCACTGTCCTCCCATGTCAGTCCCCCCCTCATGTCACTGGCCCCCCACATGTCACTGTCCTCCCCATGTCACTGACCCCAGCACATGTCACTGTCCTCCCCATGTCACTGACCCCCCCAAATGTCATGGCCTCCCCACGTCACTGTCCTCCCCATGTCATTCCCCCCCTCATGTCACTGTCCTCCCCACGTCACTGTCCTCCCATGTCAGTCTCCCCCTCATGTCACAGGCCCCCCACATGTCACTGTCCTCCGCATGTCATCCCACCCCTCATGTCACTGTCCTCCCATGTCAGTCCCCCCATGTCACTGTCCTCCGCATGTCACTGCCCCCCCACATGTTATGTCCCCCCATGTCACTGAACCCCCCCACATGTCAGTGTCTTCCCCATATGTGTGAACAGGGAGGTGCAGCGCTGTATAACCAAACAAATAATAATTACACAATAGTGAACAGTGACTGTAAATTAGTAATGCCACTATATGGTGGCTCTAGGTGAAGAGAGTGAAAAACAGTCCAGTGAAGGAGTGCTCTTAAGATCCAGGGTGATCTTCAGACGTCCAATATACAGGACCATCGGGTGATAAAATATAAAGACTGCGCACTCACCAGATACGCAATCTTTATGCGCATTTGTGTAAAATTATCACTAGACCTCCTGTATCATCATCCTGGTCTGGTCAGATCTGGTCAGCATATCCCTCATGGCCCGGTAACTGGATGGATGCAGCTGTTCCGTAGACTTGGCCGGTTCTCACCAGAACTCAAATAAATAGAAAGGGCCACATAGTGTAATATCCTCAGGTATCTTTATTGAAGGCACAGGATAGCAGAAAATCCAACTTACAAAAAATACTGACCCAGGTATGAATCAAAGATGGCCGCCGGGGCCCCTCGTGGCGCCGGCGGTGAAGCGTCCAACCTGCTGTAGCTATGTAAGGGGGCACTCTCAATGCAGACACCTGATGCAAGGTGGCACTCTTATGGGGGGGGGACACCTGATGTGATGAGGGGGGCACTCTGATGGCGATAACGCATCATATGTAAGGAGACACTTGGATAGGGATACCTGATGTAAGGAGGCACACTGATGGGGACAGTTGAAGTAAGGAAACACTCTGTTGGCATCTGATGTAAGGGGGCACTCTGATGGGAACTCTATGTAAAGGAGAAATTTGATATAAGGATCGGTTTAATCATCGTAATTTAATGATGTCTTAATACATACTAGTGTTACCCAGGTCATGAAACTGTCAGTGACTTGCAGATAGTGATGACATTGTGCTCCCCCTGACTTTATCACAGCACCCCAAGATGAGGTAACTAGATCGGGCCCTACTTGGATCTTGTGGATATCATGCCCAGGTGAGTGCTTTTTCCTTTAAGTAGACCCCATAAGATCGGGAGAGTTTGAGGAGCCTTGGATGATGCAAGTGATCTGACTTGAATCATAAGAGTCTGGATGGAATTGTATCAGGCATATATTGACCCCCTATAATTAAGGGGTCCAAGGATCTGGTAAGCCTCCAATTTGTCATCACAGTGGGGAAACACTCACTTTGGTGGTTATAGTGGAATGAAGATTTTCAACTATTCATCAGAGTATATGGAATAGTCCCCTTATTCTAAGGACTGACCTATGTCTACTTATTTGCACTTTAATTTCTGCCAGTGGTTCACTATTGAGCACTTTTTTTTTCTTCTTTATTGGATATATTATACATACATTTATATTTTGCTTAGTGCCACACTAGATATTTTTTTTTTTAAAAATCAATTTTTCTCTATGGGGGTCTGTTCATGTGATCCGGTGCGACCAGGCACCACAGAGAATAACTTATTTTTTTGAAGTTTGTGCATTTTTGGAGTTTCAGGCCTACAAATTGCTCTAGTATGAATACAGCCTAATACTTGTATGGGGCCTCAGTTTCAGGGGTTAGAAAAAAAAAAAAAAAGGGATAGCTACAGCAGGTTGGACGCTTCACCGCCGGCGCCATGAGGGGCCCCGGCGGCCATCTTTGATTCATACCTGGGTCAGTATTTTTTGTAAGTTGGATTTTCTGCTATCCTGTGCCTTCAATAAAGATACCTGAGGATATTACACTATGTGGCCCTTTCTATTTATTTGAGTTCTGGTGAGAACCGGCCAAGTCTACGGAACAGCTGCATCCATCCAGTTACCGGGCCATGAGGGATATGCTGACCAGATCTGACCAGACCAGGATGATGATACAGGAGGTCTAGTGATAATTTTACACAAATGCGCATAAAGATTGCGTATCTGGTGAGTGCGCAGTCTTTATATTTTATCACCCGATGGTCCTGTATATTGGACGTCTGAAGATCACCCTGGATCTTAAGAGCACTCCTTCACTGGACTGTTTTTCACTCTCTTCACCTAGAGCCACCATATAGTGGCATTACTAATTTACAGTCACTGTTCACTATTGTGTAATTATTATTTGTTTGGTTATACAGCGCTGCACCTCCCTGTTCACATATATGCTATTGAAGGTTTGATACGGTGCCTTTTGGGTGTACAGCTGCTGCTTATTATATATTATCACATAAGCGCTCACTTATCTTCTGTTTTTCTTGATTAGTGTCTTCCCCATGTCACGGCCTCCCCACGTCTCTGTCCTCCCCATGTCACTTTCCCCCTCTCATGTCAATGTCCTCCCCATGTCACTGACCCCCACACGTCACTGTCCTCCCCATGTCACTTCCCCCCTCTCATGTCACTGTCCTCCCCATGTCACGGCCCCCCATGTCACTGAACCCATCACATGTCACTGTCCTCCCCATGTCAGGCCCCCCCCCAGTCCTCCCCCCACATGTCACTGTCATCCCCATGACATTCCCCCCCACATGTGACTGTCCTCCCATGTCAGTTCCCCCCCCCTCATGTCACTGTCCCCCGCATGTTTTTCCCCCCTTATGTCACTGACCCCCCCACGTTAGTGTCCTCCCCATGTCACTGTCCTCCCCTCATGTGACTGTACTCCCCATGTCACCCCCCCCCCCCATGTAACTGTCCTCTCTCCAATCCATGATGCTCCCCAATATGCATCTTTGATCCATCTTGCTGGAGCATCGGTGGCTAGTGATCCGTGGGATCAGCGATGTGAGTAAGTGTAGACAGCGGTGCAGCAGAAAAGGGGTTAACTGTGGCAGCTCTGTGCTACGGATGTTGATCGGCGATCGGCTTCTTATGCCTAAAACCGTGACATGAGCAGTTGCTTCAGGGGGACAGATCTTCATGGGAGACAGATCTTGCCAGTACAAGTGGGCAGGGATGCGGTTTTTGGCTGCATTTGAATTCCAGCTGCCTGGATCTGGGGGTGTCCGACCTTCTGGCCTTCCATCGGGAGAAGACGAATTGTTTTGGGTCTACACATAAAATGAACAAAAAACATTCACAATTTTTAAGCGTGGGCAGAAATCATCACCCTCAGCCCATAATCCCGAGTAGCACCGCAGTTGCGGCAAAACGCACCACGCATGCTTCATACCTCCCAACTGTCACCGATTCCGAACAAGTCCTGTCCTCATTTGCCCCTCTGTCCCCCTGCCCTTCTGTCCTCCTGCCCCTCTGTCCTCCTGCCCCTCTGTCCCCCTGTCTCTCTGTCCCCCTACCCCTCTGTCCCCCTGTCCTTCTGTCCTCCTGCCCCTCTGTCCTTCTGCCTCACTGTCCTCCTGCCCCTCTGTCCCCCTGCCCCTCTGTCCCCCTGCCCCTCTGTCCCCCTGCCAGTCTCTCCCTCTGTCCCCCTGCCCTTCTGTCCTCCTGTCCCTCTGTCCCCATCACTCTGTCCCTCCATCTCTCTGTCCTTCTGTCCCTCTGTCCTTCCGTCCTTCTACCCCTCTGTACCCCTGTCCCTCCGTCTCTCTGTCCTTCTGTCTCCCTGCTCCTCTGTCCTCCTCATTTGTCCCTCATTCTGGTCTGATCTCTGTAGTTGTATATAAAATGTACTATTTATCAAAAAGTGTTTCCCAGTGCCAAATCTTTCATCCATCTTTTATTTGGAGGGGAGATTTGTGCTAGGAGGGGGGAATTGGGGGGAGGTTGTGCTTTGAGGGGTGATTTGTGTTAGGAGGGGGGATTGGGAGGAGTTGTACTAGGAGGGGGGATTGGGAGGGGTTGTGCTAGGAGAGGGGATTGGGAGGGGTTGTGCTAAGAGAGGGGATTGGGAGGGGTTGTGCTAAGAGAGGGGATTGGGAGGGGTTGTGCTAGGAGGGATTTGTGTTAGGAGGGGGGAATGAAAGGAGTTGTACTAGGAGGGAGGATTTGTGTTAGGAGGGGGGATTGAGAGGAGTTATACTAGGAGGGGGGATTGGGAGGAATTATAATAGGAGGGGGGATTGGGAGGGGTTGTGCTAGGATGGGGGATTTGTGCTAGGAGGGGGGATTTGGGGGAGGTTGTACTATGCATGGTGATTTGGGGGAGGGGGGATTTGTGCTAAGAGGGGGGATTGGGGGAGAGGATTTGTTCTAGGGTGAAACATTTGAGGGTAAAGAGCATGTGTGCTAGGAGGGGTGAAGTATAACTACAGGGGAATTTTTTTTCTTGGTGTTGGTGGGGATTTGAGCTAATAAGGGTGATTGGGGGGGGGGGGGATTTGTGCTTGGAGAGGGGATTGAAGGGAGGTTGTGCTAGGAGGGGTGATTTTTTGGGGTGGGAATTTGTGCTGGGAGAGGGGATTGGTGGGAATTTGTGCTGGAAGAGGGGATTGGTGGGAATTTGTGCTGGGAGAGGGGATTGGTGGGAATTTGTGCTGGAAGAGGGGATTGGTGGGAATTTGTGCAAGGAGGGGAGATTTGTGGTAGGAGGGGGGATGGGGAGGGAATTTGTGCTAGGAGGGGGAATTTGTTTCAGGAGGGGGGGATTGGGAGGGGTTGTGATAGGAGGGGGGATTTGTGCTAGAAGAGGGGATTGGGAGGGGTTGTGCTAAGAGGGGGGATTTGTGCTATGAGGGGGGGGGGGATTGGGATGAGTTGTCTCCATAGACCTGCATAGTTGCCAAATCTCATGAATTGCCCAGGACACTTTTTGAATGCTGTCCTGAGAGGTCCTTGTCCCAGGCAGCATCCCAAAAATCAAAGCAGGTCACAGACAGTGAAGCGCTGCGGGTGGCTCCTGCACCTACGTCCAAATAACAGACACATGGGGCAAGCTGCGACTGTGTGCTCCGTCCGCACTGCCTAGAGGAGTTCGCTTTCATGCTGACACTACTCTCCGGGGTCCTGAAACAACCCACCCTCCCCCACCAGCAATCCTTACCGATATCTCTACATTGTATGCAGAGGGAGGAAAGAAGATTTCTGCCTCCTCCCACCATGCTCTGTAAACTCTGGATGGCTTCAGCTGGAGGGGTGAGTGTGGAGGGGAGCAGAAATGAAGCTGCTGAAAGCATGTTCCAGGATCTGGCTTGCAAGCAGAGAGTAGGCTGGGATGGCTGAGCCCCATGCAGCTGGCTTCAGTTGCAGTATGTTGTTGTCACTGCAGCTCAGGGGGCAAGTGAATCCGCCTCTCCCTCCCATTTACAGACATATCTGCCCAGCCATTTCTGTCCATCACCTCCAAGGGCTCTTTCACATGGGGGCTGCTGAGCCGTACTTTTACCGCCACCCCTGGCTGCATGCCCAATCATGCTTTACTCTGCAGCTGCTGCATGTTGAAGACTGCAGAGTCTGACAGCTGGCATTGCTGGTCAAACTCTCCCATGGAGGAGAATGGGGCTGCTCTATACATGTGAGACAAATGCCCAGCTCACAGTCGCAGCACAGTCCTGCAATGTGAAACTGACATTCAGCAAAAAAATTTTTTTTAAAAAACAGGCATCAGGAGGTGGTGGTAGCACCCGCCTGAAAGCATCTCAGCTGTTGCTATACTGCCCTCTGAAAAGTGATCACAGATTGCTTTTCAGTGGGCGGCAAGCGTTACCAGAGATGTGAAAGAGATACAATCTGACATACAGGTGAAACTTTAAAAAATAGAATATCGTGCAAAAGTTCATTTATTTCAGCAATGCAACTTAAAAGGTGAAACTAATATATGAGATAGACTCATTACATGCAAAGCAAGATAGTTCAAGCCGTGATTTGTCATAATTGTGATTATGGCTTACAGCTCATGAAAACCCCAAATCCACAATCTTAGAAAATTAGAATATTACCTAAAACTAAAAAAAGGAGACCACACCCAGGAAGGAGCCTGACCATGGCTTGGAGTGGGAGCTCGATGTGAGGGCTCCCAGCTCCCAAGCACCTCCAGTGTCCTGCCAAGAAGGGGAGAGATGTGCGGGAAGCCCTGGAGAGAATAGCCGGGGAGAGAGGGGGCTTACCTGGCGGGGTATGTGGACCGAGGACCACCGGGAGTGGTGGCCATTGCGGTGGGTCTTCCTGTGCTCTCGGCCCAGCGTTGTGTGTTCCGCGCAGCTCAGTGGACGCCGGGCGATCAGGTGATGTGCCGCAAGGGAGTCAGCCAGCGTTTCTTGGAGCAAGGAAGACTCCAGCTCTCTTCCTCCTGCACACAGGACTGTGGCAGCTGGAGACACGCGGAAATGAGCTGGGTGAACCCCCGCCCCCCCGCAATCCACTCATTGTGTGAGGGGAATGTCGAGTGCAATGTTTCCCAGAAGAGAGTACCTGGAGCCGCCTCACCCCTCACTTGGAGTAAAGGAAGAGATGTCCTAAAGTGCGGGAAAGTCTCTCAGAGAAGTTCAATTTCTATAGAAACCAGTGATCTCACATGGGGGAGAAGTATTCCTGTTTTGAGTGCGGGAAATGTTTTTCAAGTAAGTCCTATTTCTATACATACCAGTGATAATACAAGAGGGAGCAGCCATACCCTTGTTCAGAGTGCGGGAAATGTTTTTCACAGAAGTCCAGCCTGCATATATATCAGAGACCTCACAGGAGGAAGATGCTATAACCCTGTTTTAAGTGCAGGAAATGTTTTCTCAGACAAATCTAGACTTTACATATATCAGAGATCTAACACAGGTGAAAAGCCATATGTCTGTCCTGAGTGTGGGAAATACTTTTCAGTGAAGCTTAGTCTTCACACACATCAGAGATCTTACATGGAGGAGAAGTTGCATACCTGTCCGGAGTGCCAGAAATGTTTTTCATGTAAATCCTATTTTTATATATACCAGTGGTAACCAGGGGCGGACTGACAACTCATGGGGCCCCCGGGCAATAGGGGATCATGGGGCCCCTGTGTCCTTGCCCAAACTCAAAAAAGCCTATGAAAAAGGTACCAGGGGCATCTCATGGGGCCCCCTACCGACCCCGGGCCCTCAGGCAGTGCCCGAGTTTCCAAATGGTCAGTCCGCCCCTGGTGATAACACAAGAGGGATAGCCATACCCTTGTTCAGAGTGCGGGAAATGTTTTTCACAGAAGTCCAACCTGCATATATATCAGAGACCTCACATGAGGAAGATGCTATATTCCTGTTCTATGTGCGGGAAATGTTTTCTCAGACATAACTAGACTTTACATATATCAGAGATCTAACACAGGTGAAAAGCCATATATCAGTCCTGTGTGCGGGAAATACTTTTCAGTGAAGCTTGGTCTTCACACACATCACAGATCTTGCACAGAGGATATTGTATATTTGCCGGAGTGTGGGAAATGTTTTTCATGTAAGTCCTATTTTAATATATACCAGTGATAACACAAGAAGGAGCAGCCATACCCTTGTTCAGAGTGCGGGAAATGTTTTTCACAGAAGTCCAGCCTGCATATATATCAGAGACCTCACATGAGGAAGATGCTATATCCCTGTTCTAAGTGCGGGAAATGTTTTCTCGTGAAGCTTAGTCTTCACATACATCAGAGATCTTACATGGAGGAAAAGTTGTATACCTGTTTGGAGTGCGGGAAATGTTTTTTCAGAGAAGCCCTTTTCTTCATATATGACAGAGATCTCATACGGGGAAAAGCCGTACTGGGGACAAGAGGGTGAGTGAGAGCAGCAAAAGTACTGATTAATATATTGCATGGGAACTGAATTGTATGTATTGAACTATATGTTTAAAC
The DNA here is from genome assembly GCF_062004578.1 of Staurois parvus. Classification (NCBI taxonomy): domain Eukaryota; kingdom Metazoa; phylum Chordata; class Amphibia; order Anura; family Ranidae; genus Staurois; species Staurois parvus. The sequence continues at coordinate 3,380,612 of NW_028317945.1, forward strand.
TAAGGAGGAGTTCACCCAGGGGGTCTTAGAGGAAAATCAGAAGGACAATGTAAAATAGATAAAGACCTAGAAGAAGAGGACCCGGGTAGATGAGTTCGGGAATGGGGGGAGCGAAAAAGGAAGAAAAGAACTGAAAGGGGGATACCCATGGAAGACAACAAATTTTTATATCAAAAATAGACCTCCCCCCCCCAAAAAAAAAACAGAACTGTGGAAAATTGAAATAGTCTCTGACTGCATAAAAACAAAGTATGAAAGGGAGGAGGGCCTAAGGCTTCCCAAACAGGGTCAATTAAAAAATATATACCCTCACAGGAGAAACAGACTCCAGAGAGACAACAGGGAATAAGTGTAAGAGGTGAGAGGGAAAACGGCGGGGAATGTTCCAGACTATCCCTGGGAATAAACAAACTAAAAAATCCCAGCGCCAATCAAAGAAAGTATACAATTATGCAGCTGTGCACCAGTGAAAACCACCAATAATGAATAACACAAAAAACAGCGCAAAAATTAAATAAATAAAAATAATCACAAATAAATAAATGTCCGTGCAAAAATATATATATATATATATATATATAATATTTCAAACATAAGTCCTTATTTTCCCAAAAGGATTTTCAAGACAATGTTCCAAAATGTGCTTCCACCTAATCACGTGAAAAATAATATTGACCGCACTCACCAGATGGAGGTGAGTAATAAGCCTCATAGGGGGTGGGCTATAGGATCCCTTATATCCTATGAGGCTTATTACTCACCTCCATCTGGTGAGTGCGGTCAATATTATTTTTCACGTGGTGATTAGGTGGAAGCACATTTTGGAACATTGTCTTGAAAATCCTTTTGGGAAAATAAGGACTTATGTTTGAAATATTATATATACCATATTTTCCGGCGTATAAGACGACTGGGCGTATAAGACGACCCCCTACTTTTCCTGTTAAAATATAGGGTTTGAGCTATACTCGCCATATAAGACTACCCCTCTTCCAACGCACACCAAATAAAAATGAAAAAACATCAGATTTGATTTCAATATGGTATGGTATTTCAGTATGGTATTCCAATGATGGGGTGCTATTCCTCCCACTGACACCAATGATGAGGCACTACTCCTCCCACTGACACCAATGATGGGGCACTATTTCATCCACTGACACCAATGATGGGGCACTATTCCTCCCACTGATACCAATGATGGGACACTATTCCTCCCACTGTCACCAATGATGGTGCCCCATCATTAGTGTCAGTGTGTGAGGAATAGTGCCCCATCATTAGTCAGTGGGAGGAATAGTGCCCCATCATTAGTCAGTGGGAGGAATAGTGCCCCATCATTAGTCAGTGGGAGGAATAGTGCCCCATCATTGGTGTCAGTGGGAGGTATAGTGTCCCATCATTGGTGTCAGTGGGAGGAATAGTGCTCCATCATTGGTGTCAGTGGGAGGAATAGCGGCCCATCATTGGTATCAGTGGGAGGAATAGCACCCCATCATTGGTATCAGTGGGAGGAATAGCACCCCATCATTGGTGTCAGTGGGAGGAATAGCACCCCATCATTGGTGTCAGTGGGAGAAATAGCGCCCCATCATTGGTATCAGTGGAAAGAATTGCACCCCATCATTGGTGTCAGTGGGAGGAATAGCGCCCCATCATTGGTATCAGTGGCAGGAATTGCGCCCCATCATTGGTGTCAGTGGGAGGAATTGCGCCCCATCATTGGTGTCAGTGGGAGGAATTGCGCCCCATCATTGGTATCAGTGGGGAGAATAGTGCCCCATCATTGGTGTCAGTGGGGAGAATAGTGCCCCATCGTTGGTGTCAGTGGGGAGAATAGTGCCCCATCGTTGGTGTCAGTGGGGAGAATAGTGCCCCATCGTTGGTGTCAGTGGGGGAGGAATAGTGCCCCATCATTGGTATCAGTGGGGAGAATAATGCCCCATTGTTGGTGTCAGTGGGAGGAATAGTGCCCCATCATTGGTATCAGTGGGGAGAATAGTGCCCCATCATTGGTATCAGTGGGAGGAATAGTGCCCCATCATTGGTATCAGTGGGAGGAATAGTGCCCCATCGTTGGTGTCAGTGGGGGAGGAATAGTGCCCCATCGTTGGTGTCAGTGGGGGAGGAATAGTGCCCCATCATTGGTATCAGTGGGGAGAATAGTGCCCCATCATTGGTGTCAGTGGGGAGGAGGAATAGTGCCCCATCATTGGTATCAGTGGGGAGAACAGTGCCTCATCGTTGGTGTCAGTGGGGGGAGGAACAGTGCCTCATCGTTGGTGTCAGTGGGGGAGGAACAGTGCCTCATCGTTGGTGTCAGTGGGGGAGGAACAGTGCCTCATCGTTGCTGTCAGTGTGGAGGAGGAATAGTGCCCCATCGTTAGTGTCAGTGGGGGAGAGGAGCGGCTGCTCCTTCTTCCAGTGCGGCCACTCAATTTTCGCGGGGCCGCTCGACTCCGCCTCCTCGCCGGTGATTGGTCGCCTGTGTGCCTTTCCAGTGCTGGCGCCCAATCACCTGTGAGGAGGCGGAGCCGAGCGGCCGCGTGACCATCGAGCGGCCGAACTGAAAGAAGGAGCAGATTCCTGGACCGGGTCGTCGTGGGACCGGAGCCAGGTAAGGTACAGCAGCCCCTCTGTCCACCCCTGTACTTAGTGTCCGTTGGAGGAGGAGGGGGGGCGGCGCCGCGCCGCCCCTCGAAAAAGTGCCGCCCTGACACCGGCTTGCACCGGCGTATGAGACGACCCCCGACTTTTCAGAAGATTTTCAGGGGTTGAAAAGTCGTCTTATACGTCGGAAAATACGGTATATATATATATTTTTGCACGGACATTTATTTATTTGTGATTATTTTTATTTATTTAATTTTTGCGCTGTTTTTTGTGTTATCCCTGGGAATAGCTAACAGTAGTCAACATATAGAAGAAGAAGTGGATATGGATAAAGTAGAAGAAAAAGAGGAGAGCTCACAGATGCCTACTAAAGCAGAAATAGTAGAAATGTTTAAAGGATTTGAAAGATCCATAAAACAGGAACTGGCAAAATGACATAAAGACCTGGGGCAAATCTTATCAAGGGTGGAGGAGACGAAAGAAAAACTAGATAAACATGCCCAAATCATACAGAAATGAGAAAAACAGGCTATGGAAATGAGAAAAGAACAAAGAAATATATTTATATTTATATATAAATTGGAAGACCAGGAGAATAGGGATAGGAGATGCAATCTAAGGATACGAGGCTGTTCAGAGATCTCCCAAGGAGAAGATTCGACAGGGATAATAACGAGAATGCTGAATACTATAATGGATAGAACTATAACAGAGCCTCTCAAAATGGAGGTTGTATATAGAATAGGAAAATACATACAAGAAGATAGAAAGGAAAAGCCAAGAGATGTAATAATGCAATTCATTATTTTTCGGGATAAAGAAGAGCTTTGGAAGAAGGTAAAAGGAAGAGCAATAATAAAATATAGAGAAATAAATATACAGATCTTTGCTGATTTAGCAGCGGAGACATTGATAAGGAGAACTCTGAGACCGTTATTGAAACAGATGAGAAAACAGAATGTTCAATATAGCTGGGGATTACCAGAGTGTTTGATCGGATGGAGAAATGGACGTTCAGCAAGACTGAGATTCCCCGAAGATCTGAGAGACTTTTGTGAGAGACTTGATATACAATAAATAAATATCCCTGGTTGGGAGGAAGAAGAAGGAGAAATGTGGGCTATGGAAAATGAGGGGAGGCAGGTAGCTCTAGGGCGAAATAGAGAGTAGGAATAGTAAAGAGGAATAAGATGGGAGGGGGTTCTCTTTTTTTTTTCTCCCTCTCTCTCCCTCCATTTCTGCCTCTCTCTTATGATCTTTGAAGTTTACTAGAGTATGGCAGGACACGGAGGATGAGACACGCTTATTGGGGAAAAGTTCATGGTCAGAGCTTCACCTTAAAAGCTGAATCAAAGGTGGGGTTAGGACCACAAATGATTCATAGGCAACATGTAAGCCTAAAGGGAGATATGGGGGGGGCAAGGTGGGAGGGAGGGACGGGAGGGTGGGTGGGTGGGAGGAGGGTATGGGGAGGGGATAGGTAGTTTAAGACTCTGCAAAATAGTGGGAGAAATATCAGTCTGGAGAAATCCTAGAGATCAAATGGGAAGATGTGGAGGAAAGAGGAAGAGAGAAGAGATGAGAGAGGAGAAGAATGGAAGAGATTCACTTTGTGACTTATAATGTTAGAGGGTTAAATAGCCCTGGGAAGAGATTTGGGATTTTTAAAGAAATCCAACATAGATTTTCTTCAGGGTTTTTTTTACAAGAGGCACGTTTGGTGCAAGAATCAAATGTGAAATTAAATTCCAGATATTATCCAATGTGGTTTTATGCAGATTCCCCAATTAAACGTGACAAGGGAGTGGCAATAGGGTTTGCAAAAAATATAAGGTTTAAGCTGGAAGATAGATTGGTAGATCCGGAAGGGAGATTTCTGATTTTGAAGGGAACATTACAGGAAATAGACTGTACATTAGCAAATATTTATTGCCCGAATTAGAAACCGGACGTATTCCTAAAAAATACTCTGAGGAAGTTAATGGATTTCAAAAAAGGCAATTTAATTGTGGCAGGTGATTTCAATCTCTGCATGGCTTCCCAGATGGATATGACGTCCCCTGTGCAGAGAGATGGTAGTAGGTCTCTGAAATCCTTGAAAAAAATATATAATAATGTCAACTTGTAGATATATGGAGAATTAAGCACAAAGGACAGAGACTATATGTTTTATTCTCATGCACATGAGATGTATTCAAGACTGGATTATATATTGCTGGACCATCGAATTATCAAGTCTCTGGTCAAAGTAAAAATTGAAGTGACTCAATATCGGACCATGCCCCTGTCACAATGCAATTATTATAGGGAAATGATCGGGAGGAAAATATGGAGGTTAAATGAGACACTTCTCCAGGATTCAGAGGTGGATCAAAGAATTAAAAAAGAAATAGAGCAATTTTTTGAGGTGTCCGTAGCAACAGCGTGGGAGGCTCATAAGGAATTCTGATAGCGATTGGAGCAAAATAGAAGAGGGAAAGAAGAAAAAAATAAACACGCTTCTTAGTGAACTCTGTGAGTTAGAGCAGATACATAAACATAAAGTAACAAAAGAGATTATGCAGAGGGTAATAAATAAAAGTGATGAATTAAATACATTTCTGGAAGAAGATAAAAGAAGAGTGTTCAATAAAATGATAAGCGAGAGATACAGATGGGGAGATAGGCCAGGAAAGTATTTAATGGGGCTCAGAGAAAAAAAAAAATCTAGGAACTATAAAGAGAAAATAAGAGACCACAAAGGAGAAATAATGTATTCAACTAAAGTTATAGCTAAAGTGTTTAAAGAATATTATAATAAGTTATACAATATTATCCCACACAGTTCAATAAGTAAAGATGAAGTAGGAAAAATAGAAAAAAGACAGACATAATTAAAAAAAGCAGGATTACCAAAATTAAGTGAGGAGCAATTAAAATCCCTAGAATCAGCAATAACGCAGGAGGAAATACACTTAGCATTAAAGAGCACTATAGCTGGGAAAAGTCCAGGACCTGATGGATACACAGTGAGATATTATAAAAAATATAAAGAATTATTAGTACCTAAACTGAGGATATATATGAATGCATTGGGAGGAGAGATGGAAATGAGGAGGGAATCCCTACAAGCCCATGTAGTTCCCATACATAAGGAAGGTAAAGAAGATACTCACTGTTCAAGTTACAGACCGATTTCCTTATTAAACACAGATACCAAACTATATGCAAAAGTTCTGGCAAACAGGTTGAAAGACCTAATGTCGGAATGGGTACACATAGACCAAGTAGGCTTTGTCCCAGGGAGAGAGGGTAGAGATAACGGGCTGAGATCTCAGTTTCTCATACAAAAAAGTAGGAAAGAGAAAATCCCTGCGGTGGTACTCTCTATCGATGCTGAAAAGGCATTTGAAAGAGTAGATTGGGGATATATGTTGGATACATTGGAAGTATTGGGGATGGGACCTAGAATGAGAAAGTGGATAGGGAAGTTATATAGTCAACCCTCTGCAGCAATCATGGTTAATGGGGAATTGTCAGAGTATTTTGGGATGCAGAATGGAACTAGACAGGGATGCCCTTTGTCTCCATTGCTATATCTTTTATCATTGGAATCTCTTTTGGCAACAATAAGGAATAATATAGATATAAAAGGAATTTGGATATGAGATACGGAGCATAAGGTGGCAGCTTATGGAGATGACATGCTGTTCTATGTGGGAAACCCAAGAATAACATTGCCAAATTTAATGAAATTATTGAAAGAATATGGGGAGATGTCAAATTTAAAAATTAACCCAACAAAAGCAGAAATTTTAAACATAAATCTTCCAAACAGAGAGAAAAATAGGTTACAGGAGGAATTTCCCTTTGGAGAGAAAATGAATTGAAATATCTAGTAATAAAATTAACTGTATCCTCCAAGAACTTGTATAAATTGAATTATATCCCACTGTTAAATGAGATGAGGGATGAACTAAGGAAATTAAGAGGGGGAACCCCGTCATGGATAGGTCGTAGAAATTTGATAAAAATGGTGATTGTTCCAAAAATATTATATAAATTTCAAATTATACCAATTAAACTACCAGAAGTATACTTTAGATCAATTAAAAAAAGGTTAATAAGATTTATTTGGAGGAATAAAAAAACGAGTATAAACCAGGAAATGTTATGTAGAAATAAAGAGAAAGGAGGACTGGGAGTCCCAGATATAAAAAGATATTATAACTTGGTAATAATGGCGAGAATTGTTGACTGGACATATAATGCAGAGAGGAAAAGCTGGGTTACAATAGAAAATATACTAAGTAATACAAAATTAAGTGGAATTGTATGGTTACCTCCACAATAGAGAGGATTAGCAGACAGTACAAGTTTGTTCACATTTAATGTTTTGAGTTTGGGATATTTTACACAGATGGGATGGGAATATAATTCACTGTTAATGCCCTTAGGGTCCAGAGTTTTTCCCCCCGGGTAAAAAGGGTATCATAGGGAAGTGGATGAAGAAAGAAGATGCACAATTAAGGGATATAATGGTGGGGGAGGAAATAGGATCACTTAAGGAATTGGAATAAAAAGGCGAAGTTTTTACGAGAATGGATGAGTGGCGTTATTTTCAATTGAAACACTTTATAGGAAAGCTTCCAAAGCCTTTAAGAATAAGAGAGGATTGGAATCCTTTTGAGCACTTATTAGGTACATGGGAGATGGGAAACACAGAACCTCTAAAATATATAAGATTCTCACTGAAATAAATGCAGATATACAGTTGCAACAAAAAGTATGTGAACCCCTTGGGATTACGTGGAATATTGCATGAATTGGGCATAAAATGTGCTCTGAACGTCATTTAAGTCACAACAATTGAAGAACACAGTCTGCTGAACATAATACTACACAAACATTAGATGTTGCCATGGTTTAATTGCACATAACATGTAAACATTCACAGTGCAGGGAGGAAAAAGTATGTGAGGCCCTAGCTTAATGACTTCTCCCAGAGCTAATTGGAGCCAGGAGTGAGCCAACCTTGACTCCAATCAGTGTGATGATATTGGATGTGTTGTTGACAGCTGTCCTGCCCTTAAAAAACACACACCTGTTTTGGGTTTACTGGTTTCAAGAAGCACTGTCTGATGTGAACCATGCCTCGCAGAAAAGAGCTCTCAGAAGACCTATGATCAAGAATTGTTGACTTGCATGAAGCTGGAAAGTGTTACAAAAGTATCTCCAAAAGCCTTGATGTTCATGTGTCCACGGTAAGACAGACTGTCTACAAATGGAGAAAGTTTAGCACTGTTGCTACTCTCCCTAGGCGTGGTCATCCTGTAAAAATGACTGAAAGAGCACAGCGCAGAATGCTGCATGAGGTAAAGAAGAATCCCAGAGTGTCAGCTAAAGACCTACAGAAATCTCTGGCACATGCTAACATTTTTGTTGACACATCTACAATAAGGAAAACATTAAACAAGAATGGAGTACATGGGAGGACACCACGGAGGAAGCCATTGCTGTCCAAAAAGAATATTGCAGCACGTTTGAAGTTTGCAAAAGAGCACCTGGATGTTCCACAGCACTACTGGCAAAATATACTGTGGACAGCTGAAACCAAGATTGAGTTGTTTGGGAAGAACACACAACACTATGTGTGGAGAAAAAAAGGCAAAGCACACCAACATCAAAACCTCATCCCCACTGTAAAACATGATGGAGGGAGCATCATGGTTTGGGGCTGCTTTGCTGCCTCAGGGCCTGGGCGGATTGTTGTCATTGATGGGAAAATGAATTCCAGAGTTTATCAAGACATTTTGCAGGAAAACGTACGACCATCTGTCCACCAACTGAAGCTCCGCAGAGGATGGGTGATGCAACAGGACAATGACCCAAAGCATACAAGTAATTCAACAAAACAATGGCTGCAACAGCACAGAATACGCCTTCTGGAGTGGCCCAGTCCTGACCTCAACCCGATTGAAATGCTGTGGCATGACCTTAAGAGAGCGATTCACACCAGACATCCCAAGAATATTGCTACACTGAAACAGTTTTGTGAAGAGGAGTGGTCCAAAATTACTCCAGATCGTTGTGCAGGTCTGATCTGCAACTACAGGAAATGTTTGGTTGAGGTTATTGCTGCCAAAGGAGGGTCAACCAGTTATTAAGTCCAAAGGTTCACATACTTTTTCCTCCCTGCACTGTGAATGTTTACATGTTATGTGCAATTAAACCATGGCAACATCTAATGTTTGTGTAGTATTATGTTCAGCAGACTTTGTTCTTCTATTGTTGTGACTTAGATGACGTTCAGAATACATTTTATGCCCAATTCATGCAAAACTCCACGTAATCCCAAGGGGTTCACATACTTTTTCTTGCAACTGTAAGTCCTCCATATATAGAAAAATGGGAAAGAGAAATAGGAGTAACAATAGATGCGGAAAAACAGAGGAAAATGTATAGAATAATCCACGGAAATATAAATATGCAGGAGGTAGAAATGAATTGGCAAGATGTTATATCACACCGAGTGTGGCACACAGATTGAGTGGAGATAATTCACCTTTATGTTGGTGTGGATGTGGAGGTAGGGGTACAATGTATCACATATGGTGGGAGTGTTCTAAAATACAAGATTATTGGGGGAAAATAGTAAGCTTGTGTAACGGAAGCGCAGGCAGAACAGAGCACACGGAGAAGATGGGGAACACACAAAGCTTTATTGAAGCAACAAAAGGACAGACACTCAATGGGGAAATGGCAAGGAGGGTGATGTGTGCGCAAACCAGGGACGATTCCATTCACGGGGGGGGTCTGCAGCGACAGGCAGGCAGTCTCCCTCATAGACTTGGGGCCTCAGCCGAGCTCCCTCCGTGACTGGACAGCGGATTGGAGACTCGGGCAATAGGCGGCAACCTACCACTGGGCCTCGGGCAACAGGCGGCAACCTACCACTGGGCAGGGGCCTCGGGCAACAGGCGGCAACCTACCACTGGGCAGGGGCCTCGGGCAACAGGCGGAAATCTACCCCTGGGCAGGGCCTCGGGCAATAGGCGGCAACCTACCACTGGGCAGGGGCCTCGGGCAACAGACGGCAATCTACCCCTGGGCAGGGCCTCGGGCAATAGGCGGCAACCTACCACTGGGCAGGGGCCTCGGGCAACAGACGGCAACCTACCCCTGGGCAGGGGCTCGGGCAACAGGCGGCAACCTACCACTGGGCAGGGGCCTCGGGCAACAGGCGGCAACCTACAACTGGGCAGGGGCCTCGGGCAACAGGCGGCAATCTACCACTGGGCAGGGGCCTCGGGCAACAGGCGAAAATCTACCCCTGGGCAGGGCCTCGGGCAACAGGCGGCAACCTACCACTGGGCAGGGGCTCAGGCAACAGGTGGCAACCTACCACTGGGCAGGGGCCTCGGGCAACAGGCGGCAACCTACCACTGGGCAAGGGCCTCGGGCAACAGGCGGCAACCTACCACTGGGCAGGGGCCTCGGGCAACAGGCGGCATTCTACCACTGGGCAGGGGCCTCAGGCAACAGGCGGCAATCTACCCCTGGGCAGGGGCTCGGGCAACAGGCAGCAACCTACCACTCGGCAGGGGCCTCGGGGACTCAACGGGACTCTAGCTGTGGAGACTGGCCACAGCACAGCTCCCACCCAGCTTTCTAGGGTCATTGGATTCGCGGGGACTCAACGGGTAGCGATGGCTCAAGCACTCAGGGGCACCACAGGTAGCTATACTCCGGGCATGCCATCAGGACACGGGTGGTCAGTGCACACACAGCGGGTCAGTTCGGAACACGGGTGGTCGGTGCACACAGCGGGGGCAGTTCAGAACACGGGTAGTCGGTGCACACAGCAGGCACAGTTCAGGACACAGGTGATCAGTGCGCACAACAGGGACAGTTCAGGACACAGGTGGTTGGTGCACACAGTGGGGACAGTTCAGAACACGGGTGGTTATTGCACACAGCGGGGACATTTCAGGACACAGGTGGTCAGTGCGCACCACAGGGACAGTTCACGACACAGGTGGTCAGTGCACACAACAGGGACATTTCAGGACACAGGTGGTCAGTGCGCACCACAGGGACAGTTCAGGACACAGGTGGTCAGTGCACACAACAGGGACAGTTCAGGACACGGGTGGTCGGTGCACACAGCGGGGACAGTTCAGAACACGGATGGTCGGTGCACACAGCGGGGAAAGTTCAGGACACTCACGGTAAGCAGCTGGCAGACCCTCAGCGGCAGGCGGCTCCAGACAGGGACGACCAGCGGTCAGCGTTCCAGGGACAACCAGCGATCAGCAGACAGCAGCAGCTCCCAGGGCACTCAGCAGCAGACAGCTTCCAGGGACACGCAGCCACGGACAGTGTGCAGGGTCCCTCAGCAGCAGCTCCCAGGGCACTCAGCAGCAGACAGCTTCTAGGGACACGCAGCCATGGATAGTGTGCAGGGTCCCTCAACAGCAGCTCCCAGGGCACTCAGCAGCAGACAGGGTGCAAGGGTGCCCAGTAGACAGGCTTACAGACTGGCAGGGTCTCAGCTATGGGGTCTGACCTTTGAGGAGAAGGCTCATGCAGAGCTGTGGAGACTCCCAACCCTGGGGTATTGCAGATGGCTACAGTCCTGACCTTTCGGGGGTCTGCAGAGTGCACAGGGGGGATGGCTGGTGAGGCTCGGTCCCCCTCACCCGAGCCTCCCAGCATCTTTCTGGGAGCAAGATGATTCCAGCAGCATGGACAGGAACAAAAAAAGAAGGGCTGTTTCCTGTGTGGGTCTCTTGAAGATCATGTGGGACGCGGCTAGGTTGCCTCAGTAACGGCCGGCCCAGCCCTGTCCATGGAAGCCCCACAGACCTTGGAATGTACAAGGCAGAAGGGAGGGGTGGAGGGATATGGCGGGGGATGGGAGAGGAACTGGCAGTCCCTGACAGCTTGATTCAGAAAATTACAGAGGTTGATGTTCTAGCAGACCCAGAGATTTGCCTTTTTCATAGTACTAAGATCTCAGTTACAAAATACAAAGAATCTTGTTTATTGTACTATTTGATGCAGCAAAGGGACTAATATCGAAGTATTGGAGGAGACAGGAGGTGCCGAAAATAAAAGACTGGGTGGATAGGGTGGATCAAATATGTAAATGGAAGGAACTTTATCATTTGAATGAAGATAAGATGGAGAGTCACAATACAAGATGGAACAAATGGGAGGAATTCAAAAAGCCAAGGCTAGCCTTAGAGGTTATGGGGGATTAACATAGAATAATATGGAAACATATTTTGTTCTTTTATAGGAATTACGATCTCCAGAAATGAACAGGAAAATGCAGAGCAGAAGCGGTTAGGGATTGGATGGGGGTAAGTATTTAAATTAAAAAAAAAGAAAATTAGAATATTACATGCAATCAATAAAACAAGGATTGTACATAGAACAATATCGGACCTCTGTAAAGTATAAGCATGCATATGTACTCAGTACTTGGTTTGGGCCCCTTTTGCAGCAATTACTGCCTCAATGTGGCGTGGCATGGGAGCTATCAGACTGTGGCACTGCTGAGATGTTACGGAAGACCAGGATGGTTCAATAGTGGCCTTCAGCTCTTCTGCATTGTTCGGTCTCATGTCTCTCATCTTTCTCTTGGCAATGCCCCATAGATTCTCTATGGGGTTCAGGTCAGGCGAGTTTGCTGGCCAATCAAGCACAGTAATCCCACGGTCATTGAACCAGGTTTTGGTGCTTTTGGCAGTGTGGGCAGGTGCCAAGTTCTGCTGGAAAAAGAAGTCAGCATCCCCATAAAGCTCGTCTGCGGAAGGAAGCATGAAGTGCTCCAAAACCTCCTGGTAGATGGCTGCATTGACCCTGGACTTAATGAAGCACACAGTAGACCAACACCAGCAGATGACATGGCTCCCCAAATCAACACAGGCTGTGGAAACTTCACACTGGACTTCAAGCATCTTGCAGTATGTGCCTCTCCATTCTTCCTCCATACTCTGGGTCCTCTCATCAGAAAAGAGGACTTTGGACCACTGAGCAACAGACCAGGTCTGTTTTTCTTTAGCCCAGGTAAGACGCTTCTGACGTTGTTTGTTGTTCAGGAGCGGCTTGACAAGAGGAATACAACATTTGAAGCCCACGTCCAGGATCCATCTGTGTGTGGTGTCTCTTGATGTACTGGCTCCAGCTTCAGTCCACTCCTTGTGAAAGTCCCCAACACTTTTGAATGGCCTTTTCTTGACAATCCTCTCCAGGCTGCGGTCATCCCTGCTGCTTGTGCACCTTTTTCTTCCACACTTTTCCCTTCCACATAACTTTCTATTAATGTGCTTTGATACAGCACTTTGGGAACATCCAACTTCTTTTGCAATTACCTTTTGAGGCTTTCCCTCCTTATGGAGGGTGTCAATGATGGTTTTCTGCACAACTGTCAGGTCAGCAGTCTTTCCTATGATTGTGATTCCTACTGAACTAGACTGAGAGACCATTTAAAGGCTCAGGAACCCTTTGCAGGTGTTATGGCTTAATTAGCTGATTAGAGTGGGACACTTTGAGCCTAGAATATTCACCTTTTCACAATATTCTCATTTTCTGAGATTGTGGATTTGGGGTTTTCATGAGCTGTAAGCCATAATCATCACAATTATGACAAATCACGGCTTGAACTATCGTGCTTTGCATGTAATGAGTCTCTCTCATATATTAGTTTCACTTTTTAAGTTGCATTACTGAAATAAATGAACTTTTGCACAATATTCTAATTTTTTGAGTTTCACCTGTAAATTAAATTTATGTAATTTACTCCCAAAAATAAAGCTTTCTTTTGGTGGTATTTGATCACCTCTGCGTTTTTTATTTTTTGTGCTATAAACAAAAAAAGAAAGGAAAAAAAGATATTTTCTCATTTCTGTTATAAAAAAAATATCCTGTGGCCTAAAATTTCATCATAAATTTAGGCCAAAATGTATTTTGCTGCATGCCTTTGGTAAAAAAAAATCCCAATAAGTGTGTATTAATTGGTTTTTGTGGAAGTTATAGCGTCTACAAACTATGGTATGGATACTAAAATGTACGCAGCTTTTACTTCCTGACTGCCACATTTCTTGAGGTGCTAAAATGCCAGGGAAATACGAACACTGCCCCCCCAAAAGACCCATTTTCAGAAAGTAGACACCCTAAGATATTTGCTGAGAGGGATGTTCAGTCCATGGAAGATTTATTTCTCAAAACGTTTTTGGAAAATGAAAAAAAAATTTTTTTTTTTTACACAAAGTTGTCAATTAAATGGTATATTGCTCATGCATGCCACTGGTATATGTGAAATTACACCCCAAAATACATTCTGTTACTTCTCCCGAGTATGGGGGTACCACATGTGTGAAACTTTTTGGGAGCCTAACCACATACAGGAGCCTGAAATCCAATGACCACTTTGAAAGCCTGAAGGTGCGTAACTTCCTCATTTCACTTCCTCACTACCTATCACAGTTTCAGAGGCCCTGAAATGCCAGGATAGCACCAACGCCTACCCAATGACCCCTTTTTGGAACGTAGACACCCCAAGCGATTTAATAAGAGGCATGGTGAATATATTGCAGGTCTAATTTTTTGCCAAGTTTTTGAAAAAATAAAATAAGTTTTCCTTCCTTCACTTTGAAGGGATTTCCTCTCACTTCCTGTTTTGGCTATGGGACAGGAAGTGAAGAAACGTGTGTCAGGGGAGGCAGTTTTTTCTTTCAGGGATCATGAGTGACATGGATCTGCATCACTGGTGGATGTGGGAAGTAAATCTTGGGACATTTGGGTTTTTTTTTTCTGTCAAAAATTGTTTTTTTTCTATTTTTTTTTTTTTTTTTGTGAATGAGAAGGGTTACTTTGTACTCCACTCATTCACATAAGTGGGGCCAGTATCTGGGGCCCTTATTTTTTGAGGGGCCAGTATCTGGGGCCCCTTATTTTTTGAGGGGCCTTCCAGATTGTAATAAGCCACTTACCCACAGACCCCCATATTCACCAGGCTAGGGTCGTGGAGAAGAGGCCCGTGTCCTCATCGCATCCGTGGCAAGGTACCCCCCCCCCAGGTTGAGGGCATGTGGTCTAGTGCAGTTCATGGGGGAGGGGGGCCTTCTTGCCTCTCTCCTTTCTGGCCAGCCAGGCTGCATGCTTGGACAGTGGTTTGGAGGGACCCCACGCTTTCTTTGCATGACCTTGCCATTATAATTCATACCATGTACTGGTATGAATTATGCGGGAACCCCACGCTGTTTTTTTTTTTAACTATTTTTTTTTTAACTTTTTGCTAGTCATGTAAATGATTAGGTGACATCACTGCATCCTGCACCTGCTGGTGTCCTTAACAACCATTAACAGTGAGAAGCTGTCATGTCATACCGCTATTATACCTGATGCTAGACTCTCTTCGAAAGGTTAAATATTATGGGTGTTCATTGTCATCCCTAAATGAAACCATCAGCACACCACACAGTGAACAGAAGGTGCTGTGGTGACAGTCCCCTTGGGGGCTTGTCCGGGATGCACTGCAATGATCTTCTTAGTCTTCTTGGGCCCAGAGGAAAGTGGACATCTTGTGGCAGAAAAGAGGTATTGCAGGACTTCAGATTAAAGGTGAGTATTGCACCCTTGGCTGCACACAACTCTGGGCTTTTTTTTATTACAAATGGCCCCCTGCAGGTGTAAAAACAATGTTTTCTTGATGCCAACATGGCAGCATGCATATAGTCAAACGTCAGTGAACTTCGGCAGAATGACGGCTCAAGATTCCATGTCCATTGTAATAAAGTCTGATTCTTCATTATATCCCTCCCCGTTTAACTAGATAGGTATCATATTTATGACATACTGGTGTCAGGAAAACAAAAAATTGTGTAAATTGTACTACTTTGGAGAAGTGATCAGTATTTTTTTTTTCTTACACAATTTGATTGCTGAATTTGAAAGCCGAGAGATTCTGTCCCTTCATAACTAATTTTTCCACTCAATTTAAAGACGTGGCAAAAATTATAAAGAAACATTGGTGCATTCTAAAAAATGACCCTGTCCTGGGTAATTCTTTGCCTAACCATCCGGAAATCACCTATCGGAAACAAATTGGCCCCGAATGTGGTAAACCCTCCTAAACAGCTAACCTTTTTCTTTAACCGTAAAGGATTCTAACCGTGTAATAGGTGCATGCTGTGCATTCACAACGGCATCCATAAGAATCCTATCTACACTTTCTGCTCTAAATCCACAGGCAAACAATTTGATATCACTTCTGCCATCACATGTAATAGCCTTTACGTGGTCTATCTCCTTTAATGTTCCTGTGGCAAACAATATGTGGGCAGAATCTTAAGTATAGTTCATAAGGTGCAGTGTGACAATAGTGGTTCAATAAGTAACTATAACTTTCGGGACTCCTGTGGCTGTGAAGAATCAGCATACAATGCACTAACCAGATAGCACAAGTTCTTGTGCGTTGGAGTATATAAGACCTACTCCTAGGTGCTCTGGGGACAGGAACTCTGCATGCCGATGAAGTCATCAGGTGGGGGTGCATCACCAGATGTCATCCAACCAGGGCAGGTTGCCTCTCTCCAGCAGTGTGTGAACACATCAGGTTAACTATATCCTGCAGTACGGAATTCAGCCATCGGGGGGGGGGGGGGGGGGATCATACATTCAAGTGTGAATCCACTTTAAAAGCACCTTCAGGGGAAGGGGGCTCAAAATACCAAAAATAAGCCCAGAAGAGAGAAAACTCCAATAGTGAAGTATTTTTAATGGACAAATGGAGTAACATCAAAATCAGGTAAAAAAAAAAGGATCAACACTTACATCAAAGGTGAACAATAGGTCATGCAGTCAATAATCCATGATATAGGGGGGTCTTACTAACACGTTTCGTGTAATAACACATTTTCAAAATGTGTTCTTATACACTCCAACGCACAAGAACTTGTGCTATCTGGTTAGTGCATTGTATGCTCATTCTTCACAGCCACGGGAGTCACGAAAGTTATAGTTACTTATTGAACCACAATTGTCACACTGCACCTTATGAACTATACTTAAGATTTTACTTCAGTTGTGTATTAGCTTATCTGTTTATCATTTGCACATTTTAGCGCCACATTTTTACTGTTTTATTGGCATACTTTGGAGGCTTTGAGGTTTTTCCTCTTCTATGCTGGCTGCTTCCTTTCTCTATATTACCCAGCGCTCATATGCTACTGTTTATATTAATATGTGGGCAGGACCACGAGGAGGCTTAGAGATAGGCTACAGGAGCACTTAACTAATATTAAAAAAGGTTACAGAGAACATTCAGTTTCAACGCATTATCGCCAACAGCACAATAGGAACCTTCACTCCCTTAAATTTATGGGTATTGATATCATGCAAAAGCACTGGAGAGGAGTCCATAAAAGAAGGGCAGTATTGATGTTAGAGACTAAATGGATTTATTTACTACATACACAGTCTCCAGATGGTCTAAACATAGATTTAGACATCAATTGTGTCAATACTAGTTAGCTTGTGTTTGCCCCATTTCCTTTATTCGCATCATTTTTATCCCAGTATGTGCTACTTCGTGTCTGGTTGCTAATTTTTCCATTTTTTATTGTAATCAATTTTTATATATTTTTATTATCACTTTATACTGTTTTTATTATTTGTCTTATTATGACCTTTTATATCTGTATGGTAATTCCATACTTATATATTTACATATTTATAATTCCTTTATTGTTTTGATTATTTTACCTGTGCCTATTGCTGTGTCCCCACTAGAGGGATTTTAATGTGTTTGTTATTTTATACCTATGGATTTATTTGGTATGTAATCATTCACTTTATATGTTATTACCCATTTGGGATCCATTAGTGTTATACCCTTCTGCCTCACAAGTTTTACCAATTCTGTCCTGGCTATGCTCCTACATTGTGATGGCAGTATTTAAAATGTTACCATCTTACCTACTACTAATATCTGCCTATTTGTCCACTTTATATACTTGGGTGACTCATGGGCATTCAGTGTCAATTGATTATCCCTGTTTTATATATATTTTTCTTTTCTTCTCTGTTTTTTAGTCATCTCCCTGGTGATCCAGGTGTCATTTAGGTTTATAATTTTAGATCACCAGTAAAATGGCTGCCGTCGGCGCCTATCATGCACGTGCGATTGTCCCATTGTCAGTGTATATAACACTACATGAAAATGGCCGCGGCGCATTCAGACTGCGCATGCATGGGTTTCTCGCAATGACGTAGCGGGTATACACGGCGCATGCGCGCCGAATGATATAAAACTGTCTTTTTCTCTTTGCGCACTCCCTTTGAAAACGTGTATTACACACAAAACACACCAGGAAGGTGCCCCCCCAGCTGTTTTACCACACCGCATGGCCTGTATAGGACGGCCGGAGGCCATCTTTGATTCAATATGTAAGTGTGTTTGATTTTATTTGCAATATTCTTCATTAAAGCCTACTACACTATCAAAGCTCTTGTCTGGGGCTCTTTTTGTATGGGAGCCCCGGCCTTTTGAAGGTTTTCACCGTATCCTGCCTACCCAATACCTGATGACTGGGATGATCCCCCGGGTGGCTGATATTGGCATTTATGGAGGCCTTCTGTTGATCCTGGATGCATGACACCCGGTGGCTACATTAAAGATGACTGCTACCTTTCCAGTGTTCCATATCCAGAGTACCAGGAGTAGGTCTTAAATACTCCATGCGCAAGCACCTCATCTATCTGGTTAGTGTAATCTACACTCAGTTTCACCAACACATGAGTCACGGTTACTCTGCTGTACCAGTTTGACGCTTCACAGAAGTCACGTTTTATCTTGCACTTTCATTTATTGAATTTTAAGATGCATACTGTCATATTATTTGTTTATTTTATTTTAATTTAATTCATTATGGCAATTAACGCTGCATTTTATTGTTTCCTAGGTTATAGGGGCAGGGCTATATCATATGTATCCTGCCATGGATTGGCATCAGGAAAGGAAAATTATGGTATTGGATACAATTTTTTTTAAAACCAGGACACCCTTTAAATACTCAATATGGTTCATTATTTTAAACAGTTTACATAGGAAAATTAAAATAAATATACAGCAATCAACATCTGTGGCCATAAATACGTATAGTATGTAATGAGGAAACATGTAGCTCAATAAAACTTCCCTTTCGTGGGAAAACAAAATTACTAAAAAAAAATAAAATAATATAGGGTATTCAATTGCGACACGAGTCATATTGTAATTGAATGTTATTAAAAATGACCTTTCCTTTCAGCTGTAATTTTCTGTAAAATGCAATATGGCCACCTGGGGGTGTTCTGTACACAGATGATATACAGAACACCATTTCCTGCTTGGCTCACTTATTTTCCCAGAAGTCTGCACAAGACACAAGTCAGATTTTGGGCATCCCCTGCAACAAAAATGTCATTCTTGGCGAGATACTCCCAAAGGGAAATCACATCTAAAAGGGATGCAGACCCTGCCACCTTTCCTATAAGACCCCTGCAGGTGCAGCAGCCGATTGATAATTATACAGTCACTCCCATTCACTTTGCACATGGACACAGACACACAAACGGCTTTTTCTTCAGAACAGCAAAAGGTAGGAATCTGAAACAAAGTTTGCTAAAAAATATTGTAATGATGTGAACTTGTGAGCTACTATGGTGGTATATAAATACTTATAAATAATTAACTCCTATAAATATGACGGTGCATCAACACAAAAACACACTCATAATATTATGTGGAAATGAATAAATAAAATCTTAAATGTGTCGCGCTCCTCAATATTGTTTAGTAGTGAATAAATATAAGAAAATAATAAATAAATAAATAAAATTTAAATAATTCTAAATGGATCCATAGTGATAAAATTTAAAAACCCCTGGTGTTATAATAGGACTTTAATTTAACTTTAATAGGACGAGGGGAGATATCTACTTCCATCTATCCAACCCTTATAACACAGAAGAAAAGGCCATCTAGTGGAAGGAAAGGAATATTACAATCTACCTCAACAGCAATACATTTTCCACGTTTGGGACAATCATTTGTCACCTGAGTTAAGGATAACCAGTATATAGCTCTTATCACTATTTTTAGGCTGCACAAGTGAGAGTGAGCAAACTATATTATTTGTATTGTTTTACTATTATTTATTTATCATTTTTGATTTATCAATTTTTATATGAATTAGTATACCGTTTTTTATTACATATATATATATATATATTTTTTTTTTTTTTTCTACACTGTTTTATGAAATATTTTTGTATTTTTTGCACATATAAGTTTTGCACATAATATACCACTACGTATGGGTTTTTTTTAGTTTACCTGATTTAATTAATATTGTGTCCATATAATCTGAATTTATCAGCTATTTTCACACTATTAAATTTAATTTGTATGGTTAATTAAATATAACACCAGGGGTTTTTAAATTTTATCACTATGGATCCATTTAGAATTATTTAAATTTTATTTATTTATTTATTATTTTCTTATATTTATTCACTACTAAACAATATTGAGGAGCGCGACACATTTAAAGTTTGCTAAAATCCCTGCAATGTAGAGATCACCCAGAGGGGAGGGTTTTCTTCTCAGCAAAAGTGGAGTTACCCCTGGTTCACATTTATGTGGGTGGCGCCGCTACGGATCTGCACAAAAATCCGTGCATCCGCACCACCCGCACAGAGAAATGCAGACCCGTGGGTGGGTGTCAGTTTTAATGGCACACCGCCTGCACTGGGAAACGCTACCGTACTGGGAAGCTCGGCTGCATTTTCCAAAGTAGTGAAGGGACTTCTTCCCTGCGTGTCACAGGCACAGGAGTCCATTCAAATGAATGGGCTCTCGTGCCCGTACATAACGTGGACCACACGGCCGCATAGGTGTGAACCGGGGGGGTTACTCTTTAACAGTAGCTGTATTGATTCAGTACCAGAGTACAAAGATTTTGGTGTAAATCCGTTTTTTTTTTTTTAGCCTTTATAGTGTCTGCAGCAACAAGCTGTTGAATTGATACTGCGCTGGTGATGAGTACTGCAATAGTTTTGCTGCCTGCTAGTGTGATTCAACTGCCTACAACTATATAGGTATTGTATGATTGCAATGATGGGGGGGGGGGGGAAAGAGGGGGACTGTGCCTGGTAAAAATGACATACTCCATATATACTGCATGTAAGGCTTCCATGTAAGGGACTTGTGCCCATGTGTGAGGTCAGGTACTGATGCTGGATGTCCGATATAAAAGAAAAGCAAACAAATGCTGACACTCCTGTGCTGGATGATGGGCTCTACAATGTCAGTGTCCCCACATAGAATGCTTTTTAGGAATGCAAGCCTTGCTGCCCTCAATGGACCAGGGAAATCCAAAGGAACTGTGTGTAAAGAAACAAACAGAGGGCACACGGCCTAGTGCATCACCTTCTAAAAATTAGATTTATTGAATAAAAAGTAGTATACTCACAAAGAAATAAAATCAAAGGCACATCAAAAGAAAGGCAGCATGGTCCAATCTCTCTAGATGGTAGCCATTAGGGGCCTGTAGACCTCCAAATGGCTGACGTGTTTCGAGGCAGAACCTCTTACTCAGAGCCAAACTTCTACAGGGCGGCACCGATGCGCAAAATCACACTAATATATATATATATATATATAAAAAATTTGACACTTTGGGTGGGGGGCAAATGGAACACAGCTCACTTTGGAGAGGTGGGGAGACCCCTGTGTCAGCTCCCCATATCTCTCTTATGTGTAAGACACCCTGTGCCTGTTAGGGGTACAGGGTGACCTGTCCTAATATTGGCGTGGGGGGTTGGTGATTGTTTTATGCCATGTGGTTGCATCCCATTGTTCTATTGTGTGTCTGGTTTGGGATCAAACTATTATGGGATGTATGTGTTTGTGTGTTCTAGCTTAGTGGGGGTGTCTCCAGCAGCCCTCCCCCCTGATGGGACTGTCTGCTGGTGTGTCTCTTGTTACTGGGTGTGGATTGCCCCGCCCTGTGTCATTATGCAGGGGGGGGGGGGGGGTTGTTCCCTTGAATGTATAGGTCTTGTATCTGTGTTGAAATGAAGTAGTCTATTTCCTGGTTTTACTTCAATAGTGGTGTCTGTGGTCGGTGTTCGGAGTCTAACGGAAATACCCAAGTGCAGTCGGTCCGTTTCCACAAAATCACACATTATATAAATATATACAGTTGTGTTCAAAATAATAGTGTGTTGAAAAAAGTGAATAAAGCTCAAAATCCTTCTAATAGCTTTTATTTACATACACACAAATGCATTGGGAACACTACACATTCTATTCCAAATCAAAACATGAAGAAAAATATATCAAATTTGTGTTGTTCCTCTAAAAAAAATTGAATAAAAGTGAATATTAGACTGTTAAAAAAAATAGCAGTGTTTGTATTCTTTACAAACTCAAACATTCACTATATAAACTGAAAAATGTTTGAAGATTTTGCTTTCCTTTGAATCACTTATTGAATATTTAGTTGTATAACCACTGTTTCTGAGAACTGCTGTACATCTGTGTTGCATGGAGTCAACCAACTTCTGGCACCTGTGAACAGGTATTCCAGCCCAGGATGATTGGACTACATTCCACAGTTCTTCTCCATTTCTTGGTTTTGCCTCAGAAACTGCATTTTTGATGTCACCCCACAAGTTTTCTATTGGATTAAGATCCGGGGATTGGGCTGGCCACTCCATAACGTCAATCTTGTTGGTCTGGAACCAAGATGTTGCATGTTTACTGGTGTGTTTGGGGTCGTTGTCTTGTTGGAACACCCATTTCAAGGGCATTTCCTCTTCAGCATAAGGCAGCATGACCTCTTCAAGTATTCTGATGTATTCAAACTGATCCATGATCCCTGGTATGCGATAAATAGGCCCAACACCGTAGTATGTGAAACATCCCCATATCATGATGCTTGTGCAACCATGCTTCACTGTCTTCACAGTGTACTGTGACTTGAATTCAGTGTTTGGGGGTCATCTGACAAACTGTCTCTGGCCACTAGACCCAAAAAGAACAATCTTACTTTCATCAGTCCACAAAATGTTGCGTCATTTCTCTTTAGGCCAGTCATTGTGCTCTTTGGCAAATTGTAACCTCTTCAGCACGTCTTTTTTTCAACAGTGGGACTTTGCGGGGGCTTCTTGCAGATAGCTTGGCTTCACATAGGCGTCTTCTAATTGTAACAGTACTCACAGGTAACTTTAGACCTTCTTTGATCTTCCTGGAGCTGATTGTTGGCTGAGTCCTTGCCATTTTGGCTATTCTTCTATCCATTCGAATGGTAGTTTTTCGTTTTCTTCTATGTCTTTCAGGTTTTGGTTGCCATTTTAAAGCATTTGCGATCATTTTAGCTGAGCAGCCCATCATTTTCTGCACTTCTTTATATGTTTTCCCCTCTCCAATCAACTTTTTAATCAAGGTACGCCGTTCTTCTGAACAATGTCTGGAACGACCCATTTTCCTCCGAATTTCAGAGAGAAATGCACTGTAACCAGCATGTACAACATTTGCTGCCTTTCTTCCTTAAATAAGGGCAATAATTGCCACCTGTTTTTCAAAGAATGAAGGACCTCACTAATAGAACTCCACACTGCTATTATTTTGAACATGCCGCTTTCAATTAGCGATTCAATTACACAGAATCAGCAGCATACATGTCATGACTGTTGGATTTCTATTACTCTATTACTACACCTGCTAGTAAATTATTTGCCATGTAGAAATATCATTTCTACCAAAAACAGTGATTGATCACGTTAGTGATGTCTGACTGCTATTATTTTGAACACAACTGTATATGTTTATACGATTTTGCAGTTCCAGGTAGGGGACCCTACTCGCGCCTCCATTCGTGGCCTCGGCTGTCAATCACCGAGTCCTGGCACACAGTTAACCCTTTGATTGCCCCTCATATTAACCCCTTACTGCCCAGTGCCATTAGCACAGTGTCAGTGCTTTTTATTAGCACTGATCACTGTATTGGTGTCACTGGGAATGTCAGTGACACCGAGTCTGTCCCCCCCCCAGTGTCAGAATGCCCGCCACACTCCCACTATAAGTCGCTGATCATCGCCATTACTAGTAAAAAGGAAAAAAGAAAATCCCAGTATCTATACCGTAATTTGTAGACGCTATAACTTTCACATAAACCAATTCATTTACACGTCTTGGGAGGGGTTTTTTTTTTTTTTTAAACAAAGACATGGAGCAGAATACATTTTTGCCTAAATTTATAACATTTTATTTTAAAAAAATTTTTTACTATGTTTAATAGCCAAAAATAGTGTTTTGTCTTGTTTTGTTTATAGCGCATAAAATAAAAAAAATGCACAGGTGATCAAATACCACCAAAAGAAAGCTCAATTTGTGGGGGGAAAAAAAAAAAAGGATGTAAATCTCATTATGGTGCAGCGTTGCATGACCGTGTAATTGTCAGGTAAAATAACAGCGCCATATCGCAAAAAATTGCCTGGTCAGGAAGGGGGGGGGGGGGGGGGAATCCTTTGGAGGGCGAGTTAACAGCAATGTGGCTTCTTGAACAGGTGCAAATACCGTATATACTCGAGTATAAGCCGAGTTTTTCAGCACATTTTTTGTGCTGAAAAATGGCCCCCTCAGCTTATACTCGTGTCAACGTCTGCAGATGGCTCCCCCCCCCTTCCAACAGAAGGGAAACTACGGTAAGTACAGGGGTGGGCAGGGTACTGCTGTCTCTTACCTGGCTCCGGTCCCACGACGATCCGGTCCAGGAAGCGGAGCTGCTCCTTCATTCGGTTCGTCCACTGGATGTTCGCGCGGCTGCTCGGCTTCGCCTTCTCACCGGTGATTGGCCGCCAGAACTGTAGCTCAGGAAAGGCACACAGGCGGCCAATCACCGGCGAGGAGGCGGAGCTGAGCGGCCCCACGAAAATCGAGTGAAGGAGATGCAGGTAAGTGTGCCGTGCTTAGGTGCTGCTGCAGCCACATATGCTGGCTGCAGCAGCACCATACTGGAACAGGGGTCAGCAAGTGTCAGGAATAGTGCCCCATCATTGGTGTCACCGATACCAATGATGGGGCATTATTCCTCCCACTGACACCAACGATGGGGCACTTTTCCTCCCCTCCACTGACACCAACGATTGGGCACTATTCCTCCCCCCCCCCACTGACACCAATGATGGGGCACTATTCCACCCCCCACTGACACCAATCATGGAGCACTATTCCACCCCCCACTGACACCAATCATGGGATACTATTCCTCCCCCCCACTGACACCAACGATGGGGCACTTTTCCTCCCCCCCACTGACACCAATGATGGGATACTATTCCTCCCACTGACACCAATGTTGGGACACTATTCCTCCCACTGACACCAATGATGGGACACTATTCCTCCCACTGACACCAAAGATGGGGCACTATTCCACTGACACCAATAATGGGGTGCTATTCCCCCCACTGATACTAATGATGGGGCACTATTCCTCCCACTGACACCAATGATGGGGCACTATTCCTCCCACTGCCACCAATGATGGGGCACTATTCCTCCCACTGCCACCAATGATGGGGCACTATTCCTCCCACTGACACCCATGATGGGGCACTATTCCTCCCACTGACACCAATGATGGGGCACTATTCCTCCCACTGACACCAATGATGGGGCACTATTCCTCCCACTGACACCAATGATGGGGCACGATTCTTCCCACTGGTGTTCCCACCCTCGGCTTATACTCGAGTCAATAGTTTTTCCCAGTTTTTTGTGGTAAAATTAGGTACCTCGGCTTATATTCGGGTCGGCTTATACTTATATCTGAAAATGACGTCCTAAATGGTTTGACTGTCTTTTAATTTTTTTTTTTTTTAGGCAAATAGTGAACAAGTTCGTATTCATCTAACAAATCCGCCACTTTCTCAGTGCGACAAAGCAAGTGCAAATTTTTTTTTTTTTTAGGGAAAAAGAAGAGTAAAAGCAGGGAAAAAAAAAAAAAAAGGGTTTTATGTGTTATCTAACCTTAAATCTAAACCAGGTGTCTCCAAACTTTCTAAGCAATGGGCCAGTTTACGGTCCTTTAGGCCTCACCCTCAGTTCACACTAGGCGGGTTGGTTGCGGGTACGGGAATCGCATCTGTTCCCGCCAGGGCCGGTGCTTGCCCTAGGGCAGTGTTTCTCAACTCCAGTCCTCATGGACCCCCAACAGGTCATGTTTTCAGGATTTCCATTATTTTGCACAGGTGATTTGATCAGTTTCACTGCCTTAGTAATTACCACAGCTGTTTCATCTGAGGGAAATCCTGAAAACATGACCTGTTGGGGGTCCATGAGGACTGGAGTTGAGAAACACTGCCCTAGGGAAACTAGGCAGCCGCCTAGGAGCACTGCCACCTTGGGGCGCTTGGGCGCAACACAGGCTGGAACTGTGTGGGATGCTGACAGTGTAGCAGCTGCTGCTTCCAGTGTTCCTCTCAGACTCAGTCCCTTACTGAAAGCCAGCTGGTGTCTGCTGATCACTGTGGAGTTCAAGCCCTTCTCTTCCCATTCATTAGTGAAGGCGGAGCTGTGCCTGCTGAGGAAGGTAATGTCTTGACTCTGATGTCTCGTGTCTGTGTGACCCAGCCAGCCATCCACATATGTAATGTGTCAGTGAGTGATGACATCATCATGATCCCACAGCCTGCTCTTCTATTGTCTGCTGGGCCTTCTGATCTGTGTCAGTGTGTTGTGACAGATCTGCCACTGTGTGGGATCGCTCAGTTCAGCTGCCTGCTGTCACAGCGTTTTACCTCCCCCCATTGCCTGGGGAATTCCAGCCTGAGATCTGTCACAGTGTGGATCCATCATCCTCCACTCATTGCAACTGTCACCCTGCCACTGCCAGCCACAGATACAGTCCATTCGTGACACTGATCTTGTCTTTAATATTGGTGCTGGTAGCATCTTATGGCACTTATTTTTGTAAATTAAAAGAAATGTAATAGTTTCATATTTGATGGATTTAATATTTTGTACTGTTTTTTAACATTTACTGGGTGGGCACAAGTAGCTGCTCTTGCCTAGGACACAAAACAGTCTAGCACTGGTCTTGGTTCCCGCACCCGCAACTACCAGCAGCCAAATAGAGCTCCCCTTCATTTTGAATGGCGCCCCCACACATCTCAGCTCATACCACGAGTGCGGGAAACCGAATGGTCAAAAAGACCATGCCGTTTTTATGAGGCCACATTTTTAAAAAGGTGCATGCATTTTTGTGCGGAGACGCAGACACAACAGCCTATTTAAACGAATGGGCTGCTGTGACCGAGCAAACACAGGCTGCGCAGCTTTCAATAGTGTGAACTCAGGGTTGGGGGGGGGCAGACTGTGGCCACTGAGAGTAGAGAATGCCCTAGTTTCAGTGCCCCATCACTAGTTTTAATGGGAGAAATAGTGCCCCATAGATGGTCTCAGCAGGGGAATGGTGCCCCATCATTGGTGTCAGTTGGTGGAATAGTGCTCCAAGGACCAGATAAAGGCAAGCAAAGGGCCACATTCAGCCCTCGGGCCGCAGTTTGGAGACCACTGATCTAAAGTATAGATCTATAGTTATCCAAAGCATGTTTAAAGTCACTTAGGGCTCATTTAGACTTGTATTTGGAGGTTGTAAAAATTAGCCATTGAGCCTTGTTTTTAGCACCCCTAACTGCCACTCACCAAGCTGCAAAGGCAGCAAATGGGGTTTTATCACATCATGGTTGCAACGCATTGCTTCACGGCCACAGCAAAAACCATGCGGAGTTAACAACTTCAAGTCTGGACACTTTCACCCCCTTCCTGCCCGACCAATTTTCAGCTCTATCACACTTTGAATGACAATTGCACGGTCATGCAAAACTGTACCCATATGAATTGTTTAGCGATTGTTTTTTTGAGACAGATAAAACTTTATTTGGGTGGCATTTATTCACCACTGGGATTTTTTTTTTTTGCTATATAACTGAAAAAGTCCAAACATTTTGAAAAAAAAAAAGTTTCTCATAAAATTTTGCAAATCTTTCTTCATAAATCTTAGCAAAAATGTATTCAGCTATCTTTTTAGTTAAAAAATAACCCGAATTAGTTTAAAATTTTTTTTGAAAAATTATAGTTTTTGAAGATTTTTTTTTTCTTTTACACCGATTGCTTTTACACCCAGAAACGCTGTAAAAGCAATAATTTCTCCTCTCTGGCTGCATTCTTGCAGCCATTGAGAAATACTGTGCGAGCTGAGATTAGTCACAGCTTGTCACATGGTACAAGGCTGTTGTGAATAGCCCTGTACCATGTGATCTCTGTGATCATTCATAGATTTCACTTAGTAAGCAATGATGTCAGGAAGTGACATCTTGTTTACTACTGTTAATGTGATCACCGATTGGCCAATCACTGATCACATGAATCGGGACCTCACACAGAGGTCCCGTACAGCCATCGGTGTTCCAGACACAGCGGGCACTGATCACTGTATTGGTGTCACTGGGAGGTCAGTGTCCGTTAGTTCTCTCCCAGTGTCAGAATGCCCGCCGCAGTCCCGCTATAAGTTGTTGATCACCACCATTACTAGTATTAAAATTTTTATTTTTTTTTTAGAAAATTCCAGTATATATACCGCCATTTGTAGACGCTATAACTTTCACATAAACCAATTAATTCACAGGTATTAGGATTTTATTTTAGCAAAGACACGGAGCAGAATACATTTTGGCCTAAATTCATGAAAAAATTAGATTTTTTACAGGTTTATTGGATATGATTTATAGCAAAAATATTGTTTTAATATTCAAAATGGTCAGTCTTTTTGTTCATAGTGAAAAAAAAAAAAAAAAATTTGCAGAGGTGATCACATACCACCGAAAGAAAGCTCTAGTTGTGGGGGGGGGGGTACAGTGTTGCATGACCGAGCAATTGTCTGTTAAAGTAGTGCAGTGCCGTATCACAAAAAATGGCCTGGTCGGGGGGGGGGGGGGGGGGGGCGGGAAATCCTCTGCAGGACAAGTGGTTAACAGTAACATACCCCCCCCCCCCAAATAAAAATTGAAATACTTCCTTTAAAATGACATTTTATTCAGTGATGTTCACATGTCAAATCCACAAATGGATGTTTCTGGCTGTATTTTACATCTGCTGAAAGGGGAGCCCCCCAGACATTCAGTGTTTTCTGAAAGTAAATCATCAGCATTTCTCTAGTTGATCCTCAAAGGCCAGATTTTGTTTATTCCAAAAAAATGTGCCCCCTGAACTGGATGGAGATCAGAAAACGGAGCCAGCACATAGCACTGCGGATACAGTCGTAGTCAGGGAGCTGCTTGACGAGACCTAGATGGAGACAGAAATTGGATCAGAATTAGAAGACAGTTACTGGAAATAGCCTGCATTCATTAACAACATGTTAACAACATTTAACATATTAACATTTTTTCTTTGAAGTGTGGATGTACTTTGATTGCTCGCCATGTCTCCATTGGGAAGGATGACCCTCTCTGTTGTGACCTTGCACTACACATGCTCAGTTGCTCGCTATTTTCAGGCACTGTGCTGAATATGTAAAGGCCAATGTGCTGACAGCCTAAAGATTTACTGCTGCTCATGGAGCTCTGGGCTTCAGCAAAATGGCCACCTCCAGCAAGGAGAAACAGGAGTGATGCTAAAGGCAATTTACACTGCACACTTATTATGGTAGCATGATTATTAATGTAATATCTGTAGGGGGTCCAAAAGCTGTCTGTGGGGGATGAGGGTCCAAAGGCTGCTCTATGGAGGATGGGTAGTGAAAGCTGCCCTGTGGAAGTTTCACAATCCAGGAATCCTTAAAGAATATTCAGACTACAGACAGCACAATGAGCACAGACCACCATCGTGCACAACAGCCACCCCAAAGCTGAAAAAAACAAAACAAAAAAACAGCTTTGCACTTTCACTGAGGGATTCATTGGTCTTGCTCTTAATCCTGCAATTCCTCCAGGGTTAACATTGGGTGGAAAGGTGATAGTTGGGATGTTAGTCAGACACAACTCATCTTCTCCCTGCCCTGCCGCAACACCAGACTTCCGTGGAACCCTTTTTGAGAAGCCCTGCTGTAGGAGGGGGTCTGACAAGCAGCCCTAAGGAGGGGGTCTAACAAACTGCCCTGAAGGGGGCCAGAAAACTGCTCTGTAGGGCAGCTTTTCTCAACCTTTTAACCATCAAGAACATTTTTTTCTTTTAAAATAATTTCCAGTCTACAGCTCACAGTAGATTAGCACAATCAGTGAGTGTTCGGTATTACAAACAAATTCACCTTTTTAAACAAGAAGCTTTGTTTTGCAGAACAAACATTTAATTTATTAGCAAAATCCATCTGCATTGGGGTTTAGTGGCAAAAATGATAATTGGATTTCAGTGGCTAAAAATACTTCTATGAATCTGTACTTCCCTTGTGGTTTGTCGGCACTACCAATGAATGAAGGTGAATGTCCTCTCTGGTGCCATAGATTTTACTTGTGATAAATAATTTTTCAAAATTGTAACAAATAACGGATTATATTTTCTTCATTTGCGGTCCTGGAATTCTTATTAAAAAGCCCAGTGAAGGGAGTCCGACAACCACCCAGTGTAGGGGGGGGGGGGTTTCGGACAAACGCCCAGTGTAGGGGGTCGGACAAACGCCCAGTGTAGGGGGTCGGACAATTGCCCAGTGTAGGGGGTCGGACAAACGCCCAGTGTAGGGGTTCGGACAAACGCCCAGTGTAGGGGGTCGGACAAACGCCCAGTGTAGGGGGGTGCCGGACAAAAAGCCCTGTAGAGAAGTTTCTCAACCTTTTAACCATCAAGCCAATTTTTTCTTCTAAATTTCAGGGAACCCCTTAAATAATTTTCAGTCTGCAGCTCACAGTAGATTAGCACAAATCAGTGAGTGTTCGGTATTATAATAAACAAATTCACATTTTTAACTAGAAGCTTTGTTCTGTAGAACAAACAGTTCATTTAGTGGCAAAACACATCTGCATTGGGGTTTAGTAGCAAAAATGAAAAATTAGATTTCAGTAGCTAAGAATACTTTTATGTACCCTGTACTTCTCTGCGTCTTGTCGGCACGATCAGTGAATGAAGGTAAATGTCCTCAATGGCACCAGAGATTTTACTTGTGACAAATAATATTTAATGTTGTAACAAATAATAACTGGATTTATTTTCACTTGCTGTCCTGCAAACCCTCCCAAAGAGAAATCCTATTCCCATTATTATTGACGATTCAGAATGTTAATCATTAACCAATACTTTCTGAATTTGGGCTTTTAGTCAGTTTTCTATCCATTTACAAACTGATTTTTCCAAGCCTGTAGACTTTACCTTACAGCTGTGTGTGGGGAACTGTGTCAAACGCTTTTACAAAATCCAAGTATACCACGTCCCCCGCCACCCCTCCGTCCAAGTACGCCACAGCCACCCCTCCGTCCAAGTACGCCACAGCCACCCCTCCGTCCAAGTCCACCACCGCCACCCCTCCGTCCAAGTACACCACCGCCACCCCTCCGTCCAAGTACGCCAGCCCTCCGTCCAAGTACGCCAGCCCTCCGTCCAAGTACGCCAGCCCTCCGTCCAAGTACGCCACCGCCACCCCTCCGTCCAAGTACACCACCGCCACCCCTCCGTCCAAGTACGCCACCCCTCCGTCCAAGTACGCCAGCCCTCCGTCCAAGTACGCCAGCCCTCCGTCCAAGTACGCCACCGCCAGCCCTCCGTCCAAGTACGCCACCGCCAGCCCTCCGTCCAAGTACGCCACAGGGAGTCGCCAAGGTTGTTTTGTATTTCTGCACTCCTCTGCTTCACATTTCTACCATCCCAGCTACTACCATCCTACCTACGCAACCTGTAGTCTCCTCACCCCGCAACGCCACCCACAGGCGAGGGGGTCTGACAGAAGCCCTGAGAGGCCTCAGTATAGACGGACGGTTCCCTCAGCTCAGAGCCCTCAGTATAGACGGACGGTGCCCTCAGCACAGAGCCCTCAGTATTGACGGACGGTGCCCTCAGCACAGAGCCCTCAGTATAGACGGCTCGGTGCCCTCAGCACAGAGCCCTCAGTATAGACGGGCGGTGCCCTCAGCCCAGATCCCTCAATATAGACACACAGAGCCCTCAGTATTGACGGACGGTGCCCTCAGCACAGAGCCCTCAGTATAGACGGACGGTGCCCTCAGCACAGAGCCCTCAGTATAGACGGATGGTGCCCTCAGCACAGAGCCCACAGTAGACGGACGGTGCCCTCAGTATAGACGGACGGTGCCTCCGCCGCCCCTCCGCCCAAGTACACCCCCACCACCCCTCCAAGTACACCACCCCTCCGTTCAAGTACACCACCGCCACCCCTCCGTCCAAGTACACCACCCCTCCGTTCAAGTACACCACCGCCACCCCTCCGCCCAAGTACACCACCGCCACCCTTCCGTCCAAGTACACCACCTCTCCGTCCAAGTACACCACCGCCACCCCTCCCAAGTACACCACAGGGAGTCGTCGATGTTGTTTTATAATTCTGCACTCCTCTGCTTCACATTTCTACCATCCCACCCGGACACAACCGGTACTCTTCTCACCCCGCAACACCACCCACAGGCGAGGGGGTCTGACAGAAGCCCTGAGAGGCCTCAATATAGACGGACAGTTCCCTCAGCACAGAGCCCTCAGTATAGACAGACGGTGCCCTCAGCACAGAGCCCTCAGTATAGACGGACGGTGCCCTTAGCACAGAGCCCTCAGTATATACGGACGGCGCCCTCAGCACAGAGCCCTCAGTATAGACGGACGGCGCCCTCAGCACAGAGCCCTCAGTATAGACGGACGGCGCCAACAGCACAGATCCCTCAGTATTGACGGACGGCGCCCTCAGCACAGAGCCCTCAGTATAGACGGACGACGCCCTCAGCACAGAGCCCTCAGTATAGACGGACGGCGCCCTCAGCACAGAGCCCTCAGTATAGACGGACGGCGCCCTCAGCACAGAGCCCTCAGTATAGACGGACGGTGCCCTCAGCCAAGAACCCTTAGTATAGACGGACGGTGCCCTCAGCACAGATCCCTCAGTGTAGACGGACGGTGCCCTCAGCACAGATCCCTCAGTGTAGACGGACGGTGCCCTCAGCACAGATCCCTCAGTGTAGACGGGCGGTGCCCTCAGCACAGATCCCTCAGTGTAGACGGGCGGTGCCCTCAGCACAGATCCCTCAGTATTGACGGACGGTGCCCTCAGCACAGAGCCCTCAGTATAGACGGACGGTGCCCTCAGCACAGATCCCTCAGTATAGACGGACGGTGCCCTCAGAACAGATCCCGCAGTATAGACGGACGGTGCCCTCAGCCCAGATCCCTCAATATAGACGTACAGAGCCCTCAGTATAGACGGACAGAGCCCTCAGTATAGACGGACGGCGCCCTCAGCACAGAGCCCTCAGTATAGACGGACGGTGCCCTCAGCACAGAGCCCTCAGTATAGTCGGACGGTGCCCTCAGCACAGAGCCCACAGTAGACGGACGGTGCCCTCAGCACAGAGCCCTCAGTATAGACGGACGGTGCCCCCGCCGCCCAAGTACACCCCCACCACCCCTCCATCCAAGTATGCCACCCCTCCGTTCAAGTACACCACCGCCACCCCTCCGTCCAAGTACGCCACCCCTCCGTACACTACCGCCATCCTTCCGTCCAAGTACACCACCCCTCCGCCCAAGTACACCACCGCCACCCCTCCCAAGTACACCACCCCTCCCCGTCCAAGTACACCACAGGGAGTCGCCGATGTTTTATAATTCTGCACTCCTCTGCTTCACATTTTTACCATCCAACCCGGACACAACCTGTACTCTTCTCACCCCGCAACGCCACCCACAGGCGAGGGGGTCTGACAGAAGCCCTGAGAGGCCTCAATATAGACGGACAGTTCCCTCAGCATAGACGGACGGTGCACTCAGTATAGACGGACGGTGCCCTCAGCACAGAGCCCTCAGTATAGACGGACGGTGCCCTCAGCACAGACGGATGGTGCCCTCAACACAGATCCCTCAGTATAGACGGACGGCGCCCTCAGTATTGACGAACGGCGCCCTCAGCACAGAGCCCTCAGTATAGACGGACGACGCCCTCAGCACAGATCCCTCAGTATAGACGGACAGTGCCCTCAGCACAGATCCCTCAGTATAGACGGACGGTGCCCTCAGCACAGATCCCTCAGTATAGACGGACGGTGCCCTCAGCACAGATCCCTCAGTATAGACGGACGGTGCCCTCAGCACAGATCCCTCAGTATAGACGGACGGTGCCCTCAGCACACATTCCTCAGTATAGACGGACGGTGCCCTCAGTATAGACGGACGGTGCCCTCAGTATAGACGGACGGTGCCCTCAGCATAGACGGACGGTTCCCCAAGCACAGATCCTTCAGTATAGACCAGGGGTGAGTAACTGTGGTCCTCCAGCTGTTGTAGAACTACAAGTCTCATGACGCATTGCAAAACTGACATTTGCAAGCATGAGTCCCAAAGGAAGAGGCATGATGGGACTTGTAGTTCATCAAAACCTGGAGGGCCACAGTTGCCCATCCCTGATATAGACAAACGGTGCCCTCAGGACGGCGCCCTCAGTATAGACGGACGGCGCCCTCAATATAGACGGACGGCGCCCTCAGTATAGACGGACGGCGCCCTCAGTATAGACGGACGGCGCCCTCAGTATAGACGGACGGCGCCCTCAGCACAGAACCCTCAGTATAGACGGATGGTGCCCTCAGCATAGATGGACGGTGCCCTCAGCACATAGCTCTCAATACAGACGGACAGTACCCTCAGCCAAGAACCCTGAGTATAGACAGACGGTGCCCTCAGCCCAGAGCCCTCGGTATAGACGGACGGTGCCCTCAGCACAGAACCCTCAGTATAGACGGATGGTGCCCTCACACCACAGAGCCCCCAAGTATAGACAGATGGTCCCCTCCCAGCACAAACCCCCAGTCAGTATAGACGTACAGTTCATGGTACCACTTGAAACTGCCGTAGATGTACGTAAGGAAGTCTTCCAAGTGGTCAGTAACACTTTAACCACCCAAACTAAAACGTTTGGATGGAATAACCTTCGGGATGAAAAAGTCACAACTACAGGAAATGTTTTAAATTAAAAACGACCTACCATCTGCAGCTACAGCAGGACACTTGTCATAGATGTGCTTTGACAGACGTTCCTCAATGTTTTAGCACCAATGGCCTGCCGAGAGAAAAAAAAAAAAATCTTCAGTAATTTACACATTTATCATCATACATACACATTACAAAACAAAGCTGTTTTTTAGTACACACGGGTAGTGGCAGAGACATGAGTAACACTTTTTTCATGCCTTTACGTAAGACGCTCAACCCAAGCTGGAAGCCTTGCGATTTTCTAGAGTTTATTTAACCCTTTCACTGCCAAAGCCGTTTGTGTTGCCTGCACAAATGCTTAAATAAATAAATATCATTTTAGGCCTGAAGATTACATAAAATCCCCAAACATTATAAATATTTTCTGAAAGCAGACACCCTAGAGAATAAACTAGTGGTAGTTCCAATTTTTTTGTCACAACAAATGCCGGACAAACATCCTGTAGGGTGGTGCCGGACAAAACGCCCTGTAGGGAAGTTTGTCAACCTTTTAACCATCAAGCCAATTTTTTCTTCTACATTTCAGGGAACCCCTTAAATAATTTTCAGTCTGCAGCTCACAGTAGATTAGCAGAAATCAGTGACTGTTCGCTATTATAATAAACAAATTGACATTTTTAACTAGAAGCTTTGTTCTGTAGAACAAACATTTCA
This sequence comes from Staurois parvus, assembly GCF_062004578.1. Classification (NCBI taxonomy): domain Eukaryota; kingdom Metazoa; phylum Chordata; class Amphibia; order Anura; family Ranidae; genus Staurois; species Staurois parvus. The sequence continues at coordinate 3,416,115 of NW_028317945.1, forward strand.
TTTAGTGGCAAAACACATCTGCATTGGGGTTTAGTAGCAAAAATGACAATTAGATTTCAGTAGCTAAGAATACTTTTATGTGCCCTGTATTTCCCTGCGTCTTGTCGGCACTATCAGTGAATGAAGGGAAATGTCCTCTCTGGCACCAGAGATTTTACTTGTGATGAATAATATTTAATGTTGTAACAAATAATAAATGGATTTATTTTCACTTACTGTCCTGCAAACCCTCCCACAGAGAAATCCTATTCCCATTATTATGGACGATTCAGAGTGTGAATCATTAACCAACACTCTGAATTTGGGCTTTTAGCCAGTTATCTATCTATTTACAAAACTGATTTTTCCAAGCCTGTAGACCTTACCTTATAGCTGTGTGTGGGGAACTGTGTCAAACGCTTTTACAAAATCCAGAACAGCCGCCCCTCCGTCCCAAGTACACCCCAGCCGCCCCTCGGCCCAAGTACACCCCAGCCGCCCCTCGGCCCAAGTACACCCCAGCCGCCCCTCGGCCCAAGTACACCCCAGCCGCCCCTCGGCCCAAGTACACCGCAGCCGCCCCTCCGTCCAAGTACACCACAGCCGCCCCTCCGTCCATGTAGCCCTCAGTATAGACGGACAGTGCCCTCAGCACAGAGCCCTCAGTGTAGACGAACGATGCCCGCAGCACAGATGGACGGTATCCTCAGCACAGAGCCCTCAGTATAGACGAACGGTGCCCTCAGCACAGAGCCCTCAGTATAGACGGACGGTGCCCTCACCACAGAGCCCACAAGTATAGACGGATGGTACACTCAGCACAGAGCCCTCAGTATAGACGGACGGTGCCCTCAGCATAGACGGATGGTACCCTCAGCACAGATCCCTCAGTATAGACCTGGGGTGAGCAAATGTGGCCCTCCAGATGTTGTAGAGCTACAAGTCCCATGAGGAATTGCAAAACTGACAGTTACAAGCATGAATCCCAAAGACATGAGGTATGATGGAACTTTTAGTTCACCAAAAGCTGGAGGGCCACAGTTGCCCACCCATGATATAGACGGACGGCGCCCTCAGCACAGAGCCCTCAGTATAGACGGACGGCGCCCTCAGCACAGAGCCCCCAGTATAGACGGACGGCGCCCTCAGCACAGAGCCCCCAGTATAGACGGACGGCGCCCTCAGCACAGAGCCCCCAGTATAGACGGACGGCGCCCTCAGCACAGAGCCCCCAGTATAGACGGACGGCGCCCTCAGCACAGAGCCCCCAGTATAGACGGACGGCGCCCTCAGCACAGAGCCCCCAGTATAGACGGACGGTGCCCTCAGTATAGACGGACGGTGCCCTCAGTATAGACGGACGGTGCCCTCAGCATAGACGGACGGTTCCCCAAGCACAGATCCTTCAGTATAGACCAGGGGTGAGTAACTGTGGTCCTCCAGCTGTTGTAGAACTACAAGTCTCATGACGCATTGCAAAACTGACATTTGCAAGCATGAGTCCCAAAGGAAGAGGCATGATGGGACTTGTAGTTCATCAAAACCTGGAGGGCCACAGTTGCCCATCCCTGATATAGACAAACGGTGCCCTCAGGACGGCGCCCTCAGTATAGACGGACGGCGCCCTCAATATAGACGGACGGCGCCCTCAGTATAGACGGACGGCGCCCTCAGTATAGACGGACGGCGCCCTCAGTATAGACGGACGGCGCCCTCAGCACAGAACCCTCAGTATAGACGGATGGTGCCCTCAGCATAGATGGACGGTGCCCTCAGCACATAGCTCTCAATACAGACGGACAGTACCCTCAGCCAAGAACCCTGAGTATAGACAGACGGTGCCCTCAGCCCAGAGCCCTCGGTATAGACGGACGGTGCCCTCAGCACAGAACCCTCAGTATAGACGGATGGTGCCCTCACACCACAGAGCCCCCAAGTATAGACAGATGGTCCCCTCCCAGCACAAACCCCCAGTCAGTATAGACGTACAGTTCATGGTACCACTTGAAACTGCCGTAGATGTACGTAAGGAAGTCTTCCAAGTGGTCAGTAACACTTTAACCACCCAAACTAAAACGTTTGGATGGAATAACCTTCGGGATGAAAAAGTCACAACTACAGGAAATGTTTTAAATTAAAAACGACCTACCATCTGCAGCTACAGCAGGACACTTGTCATAGATGTGCTTTGACAGACGTTCCTCAATGTTTTAGCACCAATGGCCTGCCGAGAGAAAAAAAAAAAAATCTTCAGTAATTTACACATTTATCATCATACATACACATTACAAAACAAAGCTGTTTTTTAGTACACACGGGTAGTGGCAGAGACATGAGTAACACTTTTTTCATGCCTTTACGTAAGACGCTCAACCCAAGCTGGAAGCCTTGCGATTTTCTAGAGTTTATTTAACCCTTTCACTGCCAAAGCCGTTTGTGTTGCCTGCACAAATGCTTAAATAAATAAATATCATTTTAGGCCTGAAGATTACATAAAATCCCCAAACATTATAAATATTTTCTGAAAGCAGACACCCTAGAGAATAAACTAGTGGTAGTTCCAATTTTTTTGTCACAACAAATGCCGGACAAACATCCTGTAGGGTGGTGCCGGACAAAACGCCCTGTAGGGAAGTTTGTCAACCTTTTAACCATCAAGCCAATTTTTTCTTCTACATTTCAGGGAACCCCTTAAATAATTTTCAGTCTGCAGCTCACAGTAGATTAGCAGAAATCAGTGACTGTTCGCTATTATAATAAACAAATTGACATTTTTAACTAGAAGCTTTGTTCTGTAGAACAAACATTTCATTTAGTGGCAAAACACATCTGCATTGGGGTTTAGTAGCAAAAATGACAATTAGATTTCAGTAGCTAAGAATACTTTTATGTGCCCTGTATTTCCCTGCGTCTTGTCGGCACTATCAGTGAATGAAGGGAAATGTCCTCTCTGGCACCAGAGATTTTACTTGTGATGAATAATATTTAATGTTGTAACAAATAATAAATGGATTTATTTTCACTTACTGTCCTGCAAACCCTCCCACAGAGAAATCCTATTCCCATTATTATGGACGATTCAGAGTGTGAATCATTAACCAACACTCTGAATTTGGGCTTTTAGCCAGTTATCTATCTATTTACAAAACTGATTTTTCCAAGCCTGTAGACCTTACCTTATAGCTGTGTGTGGGGAACTGTGTCAAACGCTTTTACAAAATCCAGAACAGCCGCCCCTCCGTCCCAAGTACACCCCAGCCGCCCCTCGGCCCAAGTACACCCCAGCCGCCCCTCGGCCCAAGTACACCCCAGCCGCCCCTCGGCCCAAGTACACCCCAGCCGCCCCTCGGCCCAAGTACACCGCAGCCGCCCCTCCGTCCAAGTACACCACAGCCGCCCCTCCGTCCATGTAGCCCTCAGTATAGACGGACAGTGCCCTCAGCACAGAGCCCTCAGTGTAGACGAACGATGCCCGCAGCACAGATGGACGGTATCCTCAGCACAGAGCCCTCAGTATAGACGAACGGTGCCCTCAGCACAGAGCCCTCAGTATAGACGGACGGTGCCCTCACCACAGAGCCCACAAGTATAGACGGATGGTACACTCAGCACAGAGCCCTCAGTATAGACGGACGGTGCCCTCAGCATAGACGGATGGTACCCTCAGCACAGATCCCTCAGTATAGACCTGGGGTGAGCAAATGTGGCCCTCCAGATGTTGTAGAGCTACAAGTCCCATGAGGAATTGCAAAACTGACAGTTACAAGCATGAATCCCAAAGACATGAGGTATGATGGAACTTTTAGTTCACCAAAAGCTGGAGGGCCACAGTTGCCCACCCATGATATAGACGGACGGCGCCCTCAGCACAGAGCCCTCAGTATAGACGGACGGCGCCCTCAGCACAGAGCCCCCAGTATAGACGGACGGCGCCCTCAGCACAGAGCCCCCAGTATAGACGGACGGCGCCCTCAGCACAGAGCCCCCAGTATAGACGGACGGCGCCCTCAGCACAGAGCCCCCAGTATAGACGGACGGCGCCCTCAGCACAGAGCCCCCAGTATAGACGGACGGCGCCCTCAGCACAGAGCCCCCAGTATAGACGGACGGTGCCCTCAGTATAGACGGACGGTGCCCTCAGTATAGACGGACGGTGCCCTCAGCATAGACGGACGGTTCCCCAAGCACAGATCCTTCAGTATAGACCAGGGGTGAGTAACTGTGGTCCTCCAGCTGTTGTAGAACTACAAGTCTCATGACGCATTGCAAAACTGACATTTGCAAGCATGAGTCCCAAAGGAAGAGGCATGATGGGACTTGTAGTTCATCAAAACCTGGAGGGCCACAGTTGCCCATCCCTGATATAGACAAACGGTGCCCTCAGGACGGCGCCCTCAGTATAGACGGACGGCGCCCTCAATATAGACGGACGGCGCCCTCAGTATAGACGGACGGCGCCCTCAGTATAGACGGACGGCGCCCTCAGTATAGACGGACGGCGCCCTCAGCACAGAACCCTCAGTATAGACGGATGGTGCCCTCAGCATAGATGGACGGTGCCCTCAGCACATAGCTCTCAATACAGACGGACAGTACCCTCAGCCAAGAACCCTGAGTATAGACAGACGGTGCCCTCAGCCCAGAGCCCTCGGTATAGACGGACGGTGCCCTCAGCACAGAACCCTCAGTATAGACGGATGGTGCCCTCACACCACAGAGCCCCCAAGTATAGACAGATGGTCCCCTCCCAGCACAAACCCCCAGTCAGTATAGACGTACAGTTCATGGTACCACTTGAAACTGCCGTAGATGTACGTAAGGAAGTCTTCCAAGTGGTCAGTAACACTTTAACCACCCAAACTAAAACGTTTGGATGGAATAACCTTCGGGATGAAAAAGTCACAACTACAGGAAATGTTTTAAATTAAAAACGACCTACCATCTGCAGCTACAGCAGGACACTTGTCATAGATGTGCTTTGACAGACGTTCCTCAATGTTTTAGCACCAATGGCCTGCCGAGAGAAAAAAAAAAAAATCTTCAGTAATTTACACATTTATCATCATACATACACATTACAAAACAAAGCTGTTTTTTAGTACACACGGGTAGTGGCAGAGACATGAGTAACACTTTTTTCATGCCTTTACGTAAGACGCTCAACCCAAGCTGGAAGCCTTGCGATTTTCTAGAGTTTATTTAACCCTTTCACTGCCAAAGCCGTTTGTGTTGCCTGCACAAATGCTTAAATAAATAAATATCATTTTAGGCCTGAAGATTACATAAAATCCCCAAACATTATAAATATTTTCTGAAAGCAGACACCCTAGAGAATAAACTAGTGGTAGTTCCAATTTTTTTGTCACAACAAATGCCGGACAAACATCCTGTAGGGTGGTGCCGGACAAAACGCCCTGTAGGGAAGTTTGTCAACCTTTTAACCATCAAGCCAATTTTTTCTTCTACATTTCAGGGAACCCCTTAAATAATTTTCAGTCTGCAGCTCACAGTAGATTAGCAGAAATCAGTGACTGTTCGCTATTATAATAAACAAATTGACATTTTTAACTAGAAGCTTTGTTCTGTAGAACAAACATTTCATTTAGTGGCAAAACACATCTGCATTGGGGTTTAGTAGCAAAAATGACAATTAGATTTCAGTAGCTAAGAATACTTTTATGTGCCCTGTATTTCCCTGCGTCTTGTCGGCACTATCAGTGAATGAAGGGAAATGTCCTCTCTGGCACCAGAGATTTTACTTGTGATGAATAATATTTAATGTTGTAACAAATAATAAATGGATTTATTTTCACTTACTGTCCTGCAAACCCTCCCACAGAGAAATCCTATTCCCATTATTATGGACGATTCAGAGTGTGAATCATTAACCAACACTCTGAATTTGGGCTTTTAGCCAGTTATCTATCTATTTACAAAACTGATTTTTCCAAGCCTGTAGACCTTACCTTATAGCTGTGTGTGGGGAACTGTGTCAAACGCTTTTACAAAATCCAGAACAGCCGCCCCTCCGTCCCAAGTACACCCCAGCCGCCCCTCGGCCCAAGTACACCCCAGCCGCCCCTCGGCCCAAGTACACCCCAGCCGCCCCTCGGCCCAAGTACACCCCAGCCGCCCCTCGGCCCAAGTACACCGCAGCCGCCCCTCCGTCCAAGTACACCACAGCCGCCCCTCCGTCCATGTAGCCCTCAGTATAGACGGACAGTGCCCTCAGCACAGAGCCCTCAGTGTAGACGAACGATGCCCGCAGCACAGATGGACGGTATCCTCAGCACAGAGCCCTCAGTATAGACGAACGGTGCCCTCAGCACAGAGCCCTCAGTATAGACGGACGGTGCCCTCACCACAGAGCCCACAAGTATAGACGGATGGTACACTCAGCACAGAGCCCTCAGTATAGACGGACGGTGCCCTCAGCATAGACGGATGGTACCCTCAGCACAGATCCCTCAGTATAGACCTGGGGTGAGCAAATGTGGCCCTCCAGATGTTGTAGAGCTACAAGTCCCATGAGGAATTGCAAAACTGACAGTTACAAGCATGAATCCCAAAGACATGAGGTATGATGGAACTTTTAGTTCACCAAAAGCTGGAGGGCCACAGTTGCCCACCCATGATATAGACGGACGGCGCCCTCAGCACAGAGCCCTCAGTATAGACGGACGGCGCCCTCAGCACAGAGCCCCCAGTATAGACGGACGGCGCCCTCAGCACAGAGCCCCCAGTATAGACGGACGGCGCCCTCAGCACAGAGCCCCCAGTATAGACGGACGGCGCCCTCAGCACAGAGCCCCCAGTATAGACGGACGGCGCCCTCAGCACAGAGCCCCCAGTATAGACGGACGGCGCCCTCAGCACAGAGCCCCCAGTATAGACGGACGGTGCCCTCAGTATAGACGGACGGTGCCCTCAGTATAGACGGACGGTGCCCTCAGCATAGACGGACGGTTCCCCAAGCACAGATCCTTCAGTATAGACCAGGGGTGAGTAACTGTGGTCCTCCAGCTGTTGTAGAACTACAAGTCTCATGACGCATTGCAAAACTGACATTTGCAAGCATGAGTCCCAAAGGAAGAGGCATGATGGGACTTGTAGTTCATCAAAACCTGGAGGGCCACAGTTGCCCATCCCTGATATAGACAAACGGTGCCCTCAGGACGGCGCCCTCAGTATAGACGGACGGCGCCCTCAATATAGACGGACGGCGCCCTCAGTATAGACGGACGGCGCCCTCAGTATAGACGGACGGCGCCCTCAGTATAGACGGACGGCGCCCTCAGCACAGAACCCTCAGTATAGACGGATGGTGCCCTCAGCATAGATGGACGGTGCCCTCAGCACATAGCTCTCAATACAGACGGACAGTACCCTCAGCCAAGAACCCTGAGTATAGACAGACGGTGCCCTCAGCCCAGAGCCCTCGGTATAGACGGACGGTGCCCTCAGCACAGAACCCTCAGTATAGACGGATGGTGCCCTCACACCACAGAGCCCCCAAGTATAGACAGATGGTCCCCTCCCAGCACAAACCCCCAGTCAGTATAGACGTACAGTTCATGGTACCACTTGAAACTGCCGTAGATGTACGTAAGGAAGTCTTCCAAGTGGTCAGTAACACTTTAACCACCCAAACTAAAACGTTTGGATGGAATAACCTTCGGGATGAAAAAGTCACAACTACAGGAAATGTTTTAAATTAAAAACGACCTACCATCTGCAGCTACAGCAGGACACTTGTCATAGATGTGCTTTGACAGACGTTCCTCAATGTTTTAGCACCAATGGCCTGCCGAGAGAAAAAAAAAAAAATCTTCAGTAATTTACACATTTATCATCATACATACACATTACAAAACAAAGCTGTTTTTTAGTACACACGGGTAGTGGCAGAGACATGAGTAACACTTTTTTCATGCCTTTACGTAAGACGCTCAACCCAAGCTGGAAGCCTTGCGATTTTCTAGAGTTTATTTAACCCTTTCACTGCCAAAGCCGTTTGTGTTGCCTGCACAAATGCTTAAATAAATAAATATCATTTTAGGCCTGAAGATTACATAAAATCCCCAAACATTATAAATATTTTCTGAAAGCAGACACCCTAGAGAATAAACTAGTGGTAGTTCCAATTTTTTTGTCACAACAAATGCCGGACAAACATCCTGTAGGGTGGTGCCGGACAAAACGCCCTGTAGGGAAGTTTGTCAACCTTTTAACCATCAAGCCAATTTTTTCTTCTACATTTCAGGGAACCCCTTAAATAATTTTCAGTCTGCAGCTCACAGTAGATTAGCAGAAATCAGTGACTGTTCGCTATTATAATAAACAAATTGACATTTTTAACTAGAAGCTTTGTTCTGTAGAACAAACATTTCATTTAGTGGCAAAACACATCTGCATTGGGGTTTAGTAGCAAAAATGACAATTAGATTTCAGTAGCTAAGAATACTTTTATGTGCCCTGTATTTCCCTGCGTCTTGTCGGCACTATCAGTGAATGAAGGGAAATGTCCTCTCTGGCACCAGAGATTTTACTTGTGATGAATAATATTTAATGTTGTAACAAATAATAAATGGATTTATTTTCACTTACTGTCCTGCAAACCCTCCCACAGAGAAATCCTATTCCCATTATTATGGACGATTCAGAGTGTGAATCATTAACCAACACTCTGAATTTGGGCTTTTAGCCAGTTATCTATCTATTTACAAAACTGATTTTTCCAAGCCTGTAGACCTTACCTTATAGCTGTGTGTGGGGAACTGTGTCAAACGCTTTTACAAAATCCAGAACAGCCGCCCCTCCGTCCCAAGTACACCCCAGCCGCCCCTCGGCCCAAGTACACCCCAGCCGCCCCTCGGCCCAAGTACACCCCAGCCGCCCCTCGGCCCAAGTACACCCCAGCCGCCCCTCGGCCCAAGTACACCGCAGCCGCCCCTCCGTCCAAGTACACCACAGCCGCCCCTCCGTCCATGTAGCCCTCAGTATAGACGGACAGTGCCCTCAGCACAGAGCCCTCAGTGTAGACGAACGATGCCCGCAGCACAGATGGACGGTATCCTCAGCACAGAGCCCTCAGTATAGACGAACGGTGCCCTCAGCACAGAGCCCTCAGTATAGACGGACGGTGCCCTCACCACAGAGCCCACAAGTATAGACGGATGGTACACTCAGCACAGAGCCCTCAGTATAGACGGACGGTGCCCTCAGCATAGACGGATGGTACCCTCAGCACAGATCCCTCAGTATAGACCTGGGGTGAGCAAATGTGGCCCTCCAGATGTTGTAGAGCTACAAGTCCCATGAGGAATTGCAAAACTGACAGTTACAAGCATGAATCCCAAAGACATGAGGTATGATGGAACTTTTAGTTCACCAAAAGCTGGAGGGCCACAGTTGCCCACCCATGATATAGACGGACGGCGCCCTCAGCACAGAGCCCTCAGTATAGACGGACGGCGCCCTCAGCACAGAGCCCCCAGTATAGACGGACGGCGCCCTCAGCACAGAGCCCCCAGTATAGACGGACGGCGCCCTCAGCACAGAGCCCCCAGTATAGACGGACGGCGCCCTCAGCACAGAGCCCCCAGTATAGACGGACGGCGCCCTCAGCACAGAGCCCCCAGTATAGACGGACGGCGCCCTCAGCACAGAGCCCCCAGTATAGACGGACGGCGCCCTCAGCACAGAGCCCCCAAGTATAGACGGACGGCGCCCTCAGCACAGAGCCCCCAAGTATAGACGGACGGCGCCCTCAGCACAGAGCCCCCAAGTATAGACGGACGGCGCCCTCAGCACAGAGCCCCCAAGTATAGACGGACGGCGCCCTCAGCACAGAGCCCCCAAGTATAGACGGACGGCGCCCTCAGCACAGAGCCCCCAAGTATAGACGGACGGCGCCCTCAGCACAGAGCCCCCAAGTATAGACGGACGGCGCCCTCAGCACAGAGCCCCCAAGTATAGACGGACGGCGCCCTCAGCACAGAGCCCCCAAGTATAGACGGACGGCGCCCTCAGCACAGAGCCCCCAAGTATAGACGGACGGCGCCCTCAGCACAGAGCCCCCAAGTATAGACGGACGGCGCCCTCAGCACAGAGCCCCCAAGTATAGACGGACGGCGCCCTCAGCACAGAGCCCTCAGTATAGACGGACGGCGCCCTCAGCACAGAGCCCTCAGTATAGACGGACGGCGCCCTCAGCACAGAGCCCCCAGTATAGACGGACGGCGCCCTCAGCACAGAGCCCCCAAGTATAGACGGACGGCGCCCTCAGCACAGAGCCCCCAAGTATAGACGGACGGCGCCCTCAGCACAGAGCCCCCAAGTATAGACGGATGGCGCCCTCAGCACAGAGCCCCCAAGTATAGACAGATGGTCCCCTCCCAGCACAGAGCCCCCAAGTATAGACAGATGGTCCCCTCCCAGCACAGAGCCCCCAAGTATAGATAGATGGTCCCCTCCCAGCACAGAGCCCCCAAGTATAGACAGATGGTCCCCTCCCAGCACAAACCCCCAGTCAGTATAGACGGACAGTCCATGGTACCACTTGAAACTGCCGAAGTAGATGTACATAAGGATGTCTTCAAGTGGTCAGTAACACTTTAACCACCCAAACTAAAACATCGTTTGGATGGAATAACCTTCGGGATGAAAAAGTCACAACTACAGGAAATGCTTTAAATCAAAAACGACCTACCATCTGCAGCTACAGCAGGACACTTGTCATAGATGTACTTTGAGCAGACGTTCCTCAATGTTTTAGCATCGATGGACTGTCGAGAGAAAAAAAACAAACTTCAGCATTTCACACATTTGTCATCATACATACACATTACAAAACAAAGCTATTTTTTTCTCATTAGTAGTGGTAGTGGCAGAGACATGGCAGAGACATGAGTAACACTTTTTTCATGCCTTTACTTAAGACGCTCAACACAAGCAGGAAGCCTTGTGATTTTCTAGAGAGTTTAACACTTTCACTGCCAAAGCCGTTTGTGTTTCCTGCACAAATGCTTAAAATAAATAAAAATCATTTTAGGCCTGAAGATTACATAAAATCCCCAAACATTAGAAATATTTTCTGAAAGCAGACACCCTAGAGAATAAACTAGTGGTAGTTCCAATTTTTTTGTCCAACAAAGGTCTAGGAAATGCAAAACTTCAGTAAAAAATACACTAAAGTTAATTTTGGGGCACACAAATGTAATCACTTACCTAACTGTTTGCTAGAATCTATAAGACGAGGTTGCCCTGAGAAAATAGATACCCACCATTTCAAACCTTAAATTTGCATGCGGCTGTGAAATGGCGACAACTTTCAGTACCCTATAGTTTCCTCAGGTGACACTGTAAAAGCCTCCACAGGTCATCAGTGTAGTGTAGAGGGGGCTCAAAAAACTTCTTTTTTTTTTTTTTGAAGGGTGGGGGTGGGATATTTTATGTGCTGTGGTGCAACTAATTTTTTACTATTAAAAACTTTTTTTTTTCTACATCACATACAGGACATACATTCCCCATGTGATGATTTTTTGGGAAACAGATCATCGTTAATGAGACACTCAGGGTCTAATAGACCCTGCATTAATCCCCTGAATGTAATGCAATGCAGGTCGCATTGCATTACATTATTTCCTGGTCATGTTGGTTGGGGATACAGAGGCTGACCTGAAAGTGACATCATACACATCGCTTTCTGGGTGTGTCTGGTCTTGCTCTGTACGCCTGAAATTCCTCCTCACATTGACTGTTTCTACCATCCCAGCTGCCACCTTCCTACCCAGACAGATCCTCTCCTCATCCTGCATCGCCACCTGCAGTGACCAAACACCAGACTTCTGTGGAATTCTAATTAAGAAGCCCCGGGAAGGAGGTCTGACAAACTTCCCTATAGGGGATGCCGGACAAACGCCCTGTACGTGGTGCCGGACAAACGCCTGGTAGGGGTTGCCAGACGAACACCCTGTAGGGGGTACCGGACAAACGCACTATAGCGGGTCTCGGACAAACGCCCTTTAGGGGGTGCCAGACAAACGCCCTGTTGCGGGTGCTGCACAAACGCCTTGTAGCAGGTGCCGCACAAACGCCCTGTAGTGGGTGCCGGACAAATGCAATGTAGGGGGTGCCGGACAGCACCCTGTAGGGGGTACCAAACAAACACCATGTGCTGGACAAACGCCCTGTAGGGGGTGCCGGACACACATCCTGTAGCGGGTGCCGGACAAACGCACTGTAGGGGGTGCCCAACAAATGCAATGAAGGGGGTGCCAAACAACCGCCTTGAAAGGAGTGCCGGACCAACACCCTGTAGGGGGTACCGAACAAACACCTTCTCCGTGGTGCCGGAAAAGCCCTGTAGGGGGTGCCGGAACACGTCCTTTAGGTGGATGCCGGACAAACGTCTTGTAGAGGGTGCTGGACAAAAACGCCCTGCAGGGAAGTTTGTCAACCTTTTAACCATCGAGCCAATTTTTTCTTCTACATTTCAGAGAACCCCTTAAATAATTTTCAGTCTGCAGCTCACAGTAAATTAGCAGAAATCAGTGACTGTTCGCTATTATAATAAACAAATTGACATTTTTAACTAGAAGCTTTGTTCTGTAGAACAAACATTTCATTTAGTGGCAAAATACATCTGCATTGGGGTTTAGTAGCAAAAATGACATATTAGATTTCAGTAGCTAAGAATACTTTTATGGACCCTGTACTTCTCTGTGTCTTGTCGGCACTATCAGTGAATGAAGTTGAATGTCCTCTCTGGCACCAGAGATTTTACTTGTGACAAATAATATTTAATGTTGTAACAAATAATAACTGGATTTCTTTTCACTTACTGCCCTGCAAACCCTCCCACAGAGAAATCCTATTCCCATTATTGACGATTCAGTGTGAATCATTAACCAATACTCTCTGAATTTGGGCTTTTAGCCAGTTATCTATCTATTTACAAAACTGATTTTTCCAAGCCTGTAGACCTTACCTTATAGCTGTGTGTGGGGAACTGTGTCAAATGCATTTACAAAATCCAAGTACAGCTCAGCCGCCCCAAGTACAGCACAGCCGCCCCAAGTACAGCACAGCCGCCCCAAGTACAGCACAGCCGCCCCAAGTACAGCACAGCCGCCCCAAGTACAGCACAGCCGCCCCAAGTACAGCACAGCCGCCCCAAGTACAGCACAGCCGCCCCAAGTACAGCACAGCCGCAATATAACATAGTCGCCCCTCCGCCCCAAGTACAGCACAGCCGCCCCTCCGCCCCAAGTACAGCACAGCCGCCCCTCCGCCCCAAGTACAGCACAGCCGCCCCTCCGCCCCAAGTACAGCACAGCCGCCCCTCCGCCCCAAGTACAGCACAGCCGCCCCTCCGCCCCAAGTACAGCACAGCCGCCCCTCCGCCCCAAGTACAGCACAGCCGCCCCTCCGCCCCAAGTACAGCACAGCCGCCCCTCCGCCCCAAGTACAGCACAGCCGCCCCTCCGCCCCAAGTACAGCACAGCCGCCCCTCCGCCCCAAGTACAGCACAGCCGCCCCTCCGCCCCAAGTACAGCACAGCCGCCCCTCCGCCCCAAGTACAGCACAGCCGCCCCTCCGCCCCAAGTACAGCACAGCCGCCCCTCCGTCCCAAGTACAGCACAGCCGCCCCTCCGCCCCAAGTACAGCACAGCCGCCCCTCCGTCCCAAGTACAGCACAGCCGCCCCTCCGTCCCAAGTACAGCACAGCCGCCCCTCCGTCCCAAGTACAGCACAGCCGCCCCTCCGTCCCAAGTACAGCACAGCCGCCCCTCCGTCCCAAGTACAGCACAGCCGCCCCTCCGTCCCAAGTACAGCACAGCCGCCCCTCCGTCCCAAGTACAGCACAGCCGCCCCTCCGTCCCAAGTACAGCACAGCCGCCCCTCCGTCCCAAGTACAGCACAGCCGCCCCTCCGTCCCAAGTACAGCACAGCCGCCCCTCCGTCCCAAGTACAGCACAGCCGCCCCTCCGTCCCAAGTACAGCACAGCCGCCCCTCCGTCCCAAGTACAGCACAGCCGCCCCTCCGTCCCAAGTACAGCACAGCCATGTATCCGCTCTCCTCCCTCCCCTTTAGCCAGCGGCACCTGCCATGCTGTGTGGAAGCAATCGGGCGCAGCCTCCCGAATGCTCCATCTGACAGAAAGGAGTCCACCTGTCAGATTTACACACAATCCCGGTGTGGGAAGCCACTGGGAATGTAGGTAACAGGTTGTTTCAGTAACCTCTGCAGGAAAACAGAACTGCCAATTAGCATGGCAAACTTACATTTATCTTGGCGGTCCATTCCTCCGGAGAAACACGCTGGCCACAAGCCAAGACTTGGTCCCCGATGTCCTCACACACAGGGGTTGTGCCTACGATAGAAAATCAGAACACTTAGCATTGGTTCTTTTGATGCACATATTTCTCTCTAACCAATCACATCTAGTTGAGCCACTACAGCATATTTCACTGCCTTCTGTGCCTGGACCAGTTTGCTGTCTTGCAAAAGACTCATCCTGCAAATTTAACCACTTGTGGACCACCAGCCATGTACTGCAGACGGGCGGCCCACTCAGGCAAAGTGACGTACTGTACACCGCTGCCTGCTTCTGGGCTTAGAGGGGCGCATGCATGCCCCCCGTGCTGACACTTGCTGTGACTGTACATAGCAGGAGTCTGTCAGCAAGTCCCAGCCAATGAATCATGCCAGGGACCTGCTGATCAGCTGTGTCCACTCACAGCCCAGAGCCCTGTGTTGACAATCAACACAGAGCTATGTACAGAGGGAACGGTGTTTCTGATCCTAGCAAAGCAGGAATAGGAGACAGAGACCGGTAATATATATGTGTGTACACACACACACACACACACACACACACACCATAGTTTGTAGATGCTATACTTTTCATGCAAACCAATCAATACACACTGATTGGGATTTTATTTTTTTTTACCAACGACAAGTAGCAGAATACATTTTGCTCTAAATTTATGAAGAACATTTTTTTATTGGATATGTTTTGTAGCAGAAGATAAAGTTTTTTTCCCCCAAAAAAGGTACATATTTTTTCAGTTTATATCACAAAAAATAAAAATCCCAGTGGCAATCAAATACCACCTAAAGAAAGCTCTATTTGTGTGAAAAAATGCTATAAATTTCATTTTGGTAAAGTTGCATGAGTGTACAATTTTCAGTTAAAGTAGCGCAGTGCTGAAAAGCAAAATAAAAATTAAAAAAAAGCCCTGGTCACGAAAGGGGGGTAAGGGCTAGTTCACACTATATGCAATCAAGTGGGCTTTTTTTCTGCATCAAAAATGCATGCAAGGCGTTTTCCATGTATTTCAATGTCCCTGGTTCACACTAGTGCAGTCAGTTCCAGTTTCTGATGCAGAAAAAAAAAAAAGTGGAACAGGCTGCATTTTTTCTGGAACATAGCAAAGTGCATCAAAACTGCACCGGAACTGCGTGGGGTGTGAACTGTAAGGAAAAACGTATCCGGAGTGTTTTTTTAGTGTGAACCGGCCGTAAAACATTCCGGAGCTCAAGTGGTTAAAGACTGAATAATCTTTAGTAGGAGAGGACACAGATCTTGTTGGTGTGCTCTGATATTCAGGACATCACATGATCAATGGGGATGTATTTAGAAAAGTTTACAGAAGGAATTATTGAAGGAAAAAAAAAAAAAAAAAAAAAGCAAAATTAGAATTGTCTTTTAACCCCTTGCCTACCGGCACTTATCCCCCCTTCCTTACCAGGCCAATTTTCAGCTTTCAGCACTGTTGCACTTTGATTGACAATTGTGCGGTCATGCAACACTGTACCCATATGAAATTTTTATCATTTTTTTCTCACAAATAGAGCTTTCTTTTGGTGGTATTTAATCGCCGCTGGGCACTTTACTTTTTGCGCTATAAACAAAAAAAGTGCAAAAAATGTGAAAAAAAATTCTTTGTTTCTATTATAAAATTTTTCAAAGAGGTAATTTTTCTCCTTCACTGATGTGTGTTGATGAGGCAGCACTGATGGGCACTAATAGGCAGCACTGATGGACACGGATAGGCGGCACTGATGGACACGGATAGGCGGCACTGATGGGCGGTACTGAGACAGCACTGATAGGTGGCACTGACTGGCTGCACTGCTGGGCACTGACTGGCTGCACTGGTGGGTACTGGTCAGTGGCACAGGTGGGCGGAACTGGTGGGTGGCACTGCAGGGCACTGATCGGCCGATTTTCGCTCTGTTAGTTGAGTCAATGGCAGCGGCCGATTTTTGTGGTTCCTCCCCTTTTCGGTGATTGGGCATGTTGGAATATTCGTGAAAAACAACAGATTTTCGACTCAATGATGGTCAAATCGCACGATCGTTTTTCCGAAAAGAATATGTGCATGAGCCATGACCTGGGAGGAACAGAACTTTCACCTGTTATATGGGGTGAACTTTATGACTTTGTCGGCTGATTTTCAAAATCATTGATGGCGCCATCGGATTACCGAGCGAACGACGTTTTCAATTTTCAGATGAAAAATCATTCGGAATTCGACCCATGTATGGCCTGCATTAAACATTTTATATTTTTAATATTGCGCTGTTTATTTCCTCCTCCCCACCCTGTCTGTCTCCAGCCCCACCCTTAGGATTAGCTGGGAGGGGAGAGACCTTGCAGTGCAATGAGCACCGATTGGCTGCTCCTCAGGAAAGGGGCATGTCCAGCTGATCCTTTATCCCTTTTGCTGTCAGAGCCGTTTTTTGCACAAGTTTAAAAAAATTATTTTAGGCTTAAAGATGACACAAAACCCCCAAATATATTTCCTGAAAGCCGAGACCCCGGAGAATACAATAGTGGCACTTCCAATTTTTATATCACATGATATTACCGCAAAATTTCAGTAAAAAATACTAACGTTTTTATTTTAGGGCACAAAAAAAAGCAATAAATTAGCTGATTTTTTTAGTAAAATATAACAGACGAGGTTGCAGCGATGACACCGATCATCTGGGGATACAGCTGCTGGTTATCGGCTGCACTGTCCTCGCACTGTCCCAGCATGAGGAGTACTGCTGATATCCGGCAATTGTCAGAGGAGGGATCGGCACCGATCAGCAGTGCCCACCTGTGCACATCAGTGCCGCCTACCATCCGTGCCCCACATCACTGCCGCCCACCATCAGAGCAGCCTACCATCAGTGCCCCACATTAGTGCTGCCTACCATCAGTGCCCCACATCACTGCCGCCCACCATCAGTGCAGCCCACCATCAGAGCAGCCTACCATCAGTGCCCCACATCACTGCCGCCTACCATCAGTGCCCCACATCACTGCCGCCCACCATCAGTGCAGCCCACCATCAGAGCAGCCTACCATCAGTGCCCCACATCACTGCCGCCTACCATCAGTGCCCCACATCACTGCCGCCCACCATCACTGCTGCCTCATTAACACACATCAGTGAAGGAGAACAATGACCTGCTTGGAAAATGTTATAATAGAAACCCCCCCCCTCGTGAGTACAGACCCCCGAAGAAAGCTGTGTGAGGAATGATACACAGGTCACGTGTGTGCGGTGTCACATGACCACGATTGTCCTCTGAAGTGTGACACCGATGACAGCTGAACATTGGCCGGGAAAGGAGGGGGAGACGTGTCTGGTAGGCAGTGACATCCCGGGAGGGGAAGGGGGGGTGCGCCACTCCATGAAAAGGCAAGTTGTAAAGCAAGCCGCCGATCCCCGCAGGATGTGCCGGATCTGCGGACTGGGGAGGATAATGGATCGGAGTCCCATCCATTCTGCTCAATCCGCAGATCCGATCCATCCTGCGGGGATCGTCGGATGGGGTGTTACCGCCCCGGGTGACACCAACCCTAGGGACGCCTCTGCCGGTACCGGAAGGTAAGTGGTTAAAAAAAACACAAAAAAGGAACCCACCATTGTATTCTCCGGGGCGTTACAACATGTTCCGAGTTCTAATGTTCTAGCAAACCAACCAGATGTAAACAAAAAGAACTACAAGTTTCAGCCCGCCATCCACATTACCAGAACACGGACATCCCATACTGCCATAGAATCCCTGTCACACATCATCCTCATCCGGGAACATTTCCTGTCATGGTTTTCCCGCCATCACATACAGCGGCCCCTCACCTCTCCTCCGGGCTCCCCGGCCAGGTTGTCCTTCATACTTCCCGCCATTTTTTCTCTCCCCTCACGCGCGCCAGACTCTCTTACCGCCGAAGCAACACTCAGCAGAGCTCTGCACGTCGACGCAGATGAGACGGAGAGGCGCATGCGCAGACAGAGGACGGGATGGCTCGCTGTCAGAAACAAGACGAAGAGCGGACAGCGACGCTTAGAAGCTGGAGAGGGAACTGCAATTGTAATCAGCGCCTACTGGGCGCACAGCGGGGATGCGGTTTTTGGCTGCATTTGAATTCCAGCTGTCTGGATCCGGGGGTGTCCGAACTTCTGGCCTTCCATCGGGAGAAGACGAATTGTTTTGGGCCTACTCATAAAAAGTCCCGCTGTCCTCATTTGCCCCTCTGTCCTCCTGTCCCTCTTCCCCTCTGTCCTCCTGCCCCTCTGTTCCCCTGTCCTTCTGCCCCCTCTGTTCCCCCGTCCCTCTGCCCTACTGTCCCCCTGTCACTCTGTCCCCCTGGCCCTCCATCTCTCTGTCCCCCTGGCCCTCCATCTCTCTGTCCTTCCGTCTCTCTATCCCCCTGCCCCTCTGTCTCCTTGCTCCTCTGTCCTCCTCATTTGTCCCTCATTCTGGTCTGATCTCTGTAGTTATATATAAAATGTACTATTTATCAAAAAGAGAAGCGCGGGCAGAAATCGTCACCCTCAGCCCATAATCCCAAGTCGCACTGCAGTTGCAGAAAAACGCACCACGCATGCTTCATACCTCCTAACTGTCACTGATTCACTGTCCTCATTTGTCCCTCTGTCCTCCTGCCCCTCTGCCCTCCTGCCCCTCTGTCCCCCTTTCCCCTCTGTCCCCCTGCCCCCTCTGTTCCCCTGCCCCTCTGTCCCTCTGTCCTCCTGCCCCTCTGTCCTCCTGCCCCTCTGTCCCCCTGCCCCTCTGTCCTCCTGCCCCTCTGTTCCCCTGTTCCTTTGTCCTCCTGTCCCTCTGTTCCCCTGTCCCTCTGCCCCTCTCTCCCCCTGCCCCTCTGTCCTTCTGTCCTACTGTCCCTCTGGCCCTCATCTCTCTGTCCTTTCGTCCCTCTATTCTTCCATCCTTCTACCCCTCCGTCCCCCTGCCCCTCCGTCCCCCTGCCCCTCCGTCCCCCTGTCCCTCCGTCTCTCTGTCCCTCTTTCCCCATGCCCCTCTATCTCCCTGCTCCTCTGTCTCCCTGCTCCTCTGTCATCCTCATTTGTCCCTTATTCTGGTGTGATCTCTGTAGTTGTATATAAAATGTACTATTTATCAAAAAGTGTTTCCCAGTGCCAAATCTTTCATCCATCTTTTATTTGGAGGGGAGATTTGTGCTAGGAGGGGGGAATTGGGGTGAGGTTGTGCTATGAGGGGTGATTTGTGTTAGGAGGGGGGATTGGGAGGGGTTGTGCTAGGAGAGGGGATTGGGAGGGGTTGTGCTAGGAGGGGGGATTTGTGTTAGGAGGGGAGATTGGAAGGAGTTGTAGTAGGAGGGGGGATTTGTGTTAGGAGGGGGGATTGGGAGGAGTTGTACTAGGAGGGGGGATTTGGGGGAAGTTGTAATATGAATGGTGATTGGGGGGAAATTTGTGCTAGGAGGGGGGAATGGGGGAAAGGATTTGTTCTAGGGTGAAACATTTGAGAGTAAAGAACATGTGTGCTAGGAGGGGTGAAGTAGAACTTTCTTGGTGGTGGTGGGGATTTGAGCTAATAAGGGTGATTGGGGGGGATTTGTGCTTGGAGGGGGGATTGAAGGGAGGTTGTGCTAGGAGGGGTGATTTTTCTTTTGGGGGGGGGGGGAATTTGTGCTGGGGAAAAGGAAATGGTGGGAATTTGTGATGGGAGAGGGGATTGGTGGGAATTTGTGCTGGGAGAGGGGATTGGTGGAAATTTGTGCTGGGAGAGGGAATTGGTGGGAATTTGTGCTGGAAGAGGGAAGAGGGGATTGGTGGGAGTTTATGCTAGGAGGGGAGATTTGTGGTAGGGGGGGGGGGTTGGGAGGGAATTTGTGCTAGGAGGGGGGAATTTGTGTCAGGAGGGGGGATTGGGAGGGGTTGTGCTAAGAGGGGGGGGATTTGTGCTATGAGGGGGGATTGGGAGGGGTCGTCTCCATAGACCTGCATAGTTGCCAACTCTCATGAATTGCCCAGGACACTTTTTGAATGCTGTCCCGAGAGGTCCTTGTCCCAGGCAGCATCCCAAAAATCAAAGCAGGTCACAGACAGTGAAGCGCTGCAGGTGGCTCCTGCACCTACCTCCAAATAACAGACACATGGGGCAAGCTGCGACTGTGTGCTCCGTCTGCACTGCCTAGAGGAGTTTGCTTTCATGCTGACACTACTCTCCGGAGTCCTGAAACAACCCACCCTCCCCCACCAGCAATCCTTACCGATATCTCTACATTCCATGTGTGCAGAGGGAGGAAAGAAGATTTCTGCCCCCCCCCCCCGCCATGCTCTGTAAACTGTGGATGGCTTCAGCTGGAGGGGGTGAGTGTGGAGGGGGGCAGAAATGAAGCTGCTGAAAGCATTGGGGGGGGTGAATGTTCCAGGAGCTGGCTGGAGTTTGCAAGCAGAAAGAAGGCCAGGATGGCTGTGCCCCATGCAGCCGGCTTCAGTTGCAGTATGTGGGTGTCAGTGCAGCTTAGGGGGTCAGTGAAGGCGCCTATGGAGGAGAATGGGGCTGCTCTGTACGTGTGAGACAAATACCTAGCTCACAGTCGCAGCACAGTCCTGCAATGTGAAACTGACATTCAGCAAAAAAAAAAGTAAAAAAAAAAAAACAGGCATCAAGAGGTGGTGGTAGCACCCACCTGAAAGCATCTCAGCTGCTGCTATACCGCTCTCTGAAAAGTGATCACATCGCTTTTCAGTGAGCGGCAAGCGTTACCACAGATGTGAAAGAGATACAATCTGACATACAGGTGAAACTCGAAAAATTAGAATATCGTGCAAAAGTTAATTTATTTCAGTAATGCAACTTAAAAGGTGAAACTAATATATGAGATAGACCAGCAATGGGCAAACTACGGCCCGGCGGACCTTTTAATCCGGCCCGCGGAGCTAGGCTCCCGCTAGGCTCCTCTCACAGTCCACCCTGTTTCCTATGAGGATCTGTCCCCCCTCGACGTATCTGCGCATGTGCCGGAGATCGCCGATCGGCTGCTAATGCCTGAAACTGGCACATGCGCAGATACGTCGAGGGGGACAGATCCTCATAGGAGACAGATTTTCATGCTACACCGAACGGCGCGGGAACAAGAGGAACGCGCGGAGCAAAGGTAAGTGAATTGACACAGGGGGGACATGGGGAATGAATTACTATAGGGGGGATGAATTACTATATGGGGGATGAATTACTATATGGGGGATTAATTACTATGGGGGATTAATTACTATGGGGGATGAATTACTATAGGGGGGATGAATTACTATGGGGGATGAATTACTATATGGGGGATGAATTACTATGGGGGATGAATTACTATATGGGGGATTAATTACTATGTGGGGGATGAATTACTATATGGGGGATGAATTGCTATATGGGGGATGAATTACTATGGGGGACGAATTACTATATGGGGGACGAATTACTATGGGGGATGAATTACTATATGGGGGATTAATTACTATGCTTACTATGGGGGAATATTACTATACTTACTATGGATGACACATACACATCATTTATCTACTCTTGGTCCGGCCCCCGGGTCCAATATATGAACCCATTGCGGCCCTCAAGTCAAAAAGTTTGCCCACCCCTGAGATAGACTCATTACATGCAAAGCAAGATAGTTCAAGCCGTGATTTGTCATAATTGTGATGATTATGGCTTACAGCTCATGAAAACCCCAAATCCACAATCTCAGAAAATTAGAATATTACATGCAGTCAATAAAACAAGGATTGTACATAGAACAATATCGGACCTCTGAAAAGTATAAGCATGCATATGTACTCAGTACTTGGTTTGGGCCCCTTTTGCAGCAATTACTGCCTCAATGCGGCGTGGCATGGAAGCTATCAGCCTGTGGCACTGCTGAAGTGTTATGGAAGACCAGGATGCTTCAATAGCTGCCTTCAGCTCTTCTGCATTGTTCGGTCTCATGTCTCTCATCTTTCTCTTGGCAATGCCCCATAGATTCTCTATGGGGTTCAGGTCAGGCGAGTTTGCTGGCCAATCAAGCACAGTAATCCCACGGTCGTTGAACCAGGTTTTGGTGCTTTTGGCAGTGTGGGCAGGTGCCAAGTCCTGCTGGAAAATGAAGTCAGCATCTCCATAAAGCTCATCTGCGGAAGGAATCATGAAGTGCTCCAAAATCTCCTGGTAGACGGCTGCGTTGACCCTGGACTTAATGAAGCACAGTGGACCAACACCAGCAGATGACATGGCTCCCCAAATCAACACAGACTGTGGACGCAATGCGTCGGCACGTGGTGACGCAGTTCCGGTCTGGACGCCATATTCCTTTAATAAATGGTATTACACTATGGAAGTGTTTACTTATGTTTCATGATGGAATGATTGGCCGCCACAAAGGGTTTATTATTATACAGATTTAAGGTGTTATTCACCACACTGGACTTTTCATTTGCAATTTGTCTTCAATATATGCATTTAGTGGTATGCGTTTTTTCTGTGTTTTGATGCACGTTTTTGTGATTATTTGTTGTTTATTATCACGCATGCACCAATTAGGTGCGTTATGTTCTGTGTCACATTGTTTGTTTCTATGTGGATTTGGGAATTTATGCCATAGTGCATTTTTATGTGCAGTCCTACTTTGGACTCCTTGTCATAAGGTATTATTTTCACATCTATATCTACAACTACCACTTCCTCAAGTATAATAAGTGACAAATTAGAAAAACCAATATACAACAAAACTTAATTCCCCATAGCACAAATAAAACCTTCACCCTTGAAGATATGAAATAGCAATATGAAAATGTGCCAAAATTACATAAATAGATAAATACTTGTACAATTCACCCCATAAAGCAACTATATATCAATATTCCAAAAGAAATTCAAAAAAAGTTCAAAAAAAAAGAAAGTAAAAAAAGGTCCCAAAAAAAAGTCCAAGCAAAATTAATATAAATCCAAAAAAATTCCAAAAAGTATCATTCACAGTACACAGATTCACAGTACACAGTGTTTTGCACTAATTTATTTTATATATTATATTTTTTAATTAATTAAGTTGATTCACTTGGTTCACTTTTTACACTAATTACTTAAAAAATAAATTATATCTTTATTTGGATAATCACCAGAGTGTTGTCACGAATATTTCATTATATTATAAAGATAATACACTATGTGATATTTTCTTTTTGTTTGAGGTTTATCGTGAGAAAGGAAGGATTGAAAGGATTTCTCAGTTTCATTTTTTATATTGATACTTTTTGGAATTTTTTTGGATTTATATTAATTTTGCTTGGACTTTTTTTTGGGACCTTTTTTTACTTTCTTTTTTTTTGAACTTTTTTTGAATTTCTTTTGGAATATTGATATATAGTTGCTTTATGGAATGAATTGTACAAGTATTTATCTATTTATGTAATTTTGGCACATTTTCATATTGCTATTATTTTCACATCACCTTTAGATCCAATTAGGATCTTTTTGGGCACTATTGATTCATTGGTCCCATTTGGACTTTTTCTTGGCACTTTCATTTTTTGTATTTGTACACACGTTCGTGTGAGTGGCACTTGTCATTATTATCACCTTGCATGATTTGTTTATTCATATTTTTTATTTTTCATATATTGTTACTATTTTGTATTCACGCTTGTGGGTTTCACATGGTATTAGAGCCACATCATTTTTTGCACTGTCCTCCCCATGTCACTGTCCTCCCCATGTCAGCTCCCCCCCCCCACATCACTGTCCTCCCCATGTCACTGTCCTCCCCATGTCATTGTCCCCCCCATGCCACTGCCCCCCATGTCATTGTCCTCCCAAAGTGTCACTGTCCTCCCCATGTCAGCCCCCCCCCCACAGCACTGTCCTCCCCATGTCACTGTCCCCCCCATGTCAGCCCCCCCCCACAGCACTGTCCTCCCCTTGTCACTGTCCCCCCCATGCCACTGCCCACCCATGTCACTGTCCTCCCAAAGTGTCACTGTCCTCCCCATGTCACTGCCCCCCACATGTCACTGTCCTCCCCATGTCATGGGCCCCCCAATGCCACTGCCCCCCCATTGTCACTGTCCTCCCCATGTCATGGCCCCCTCCAATGTCACTGTCATCCCCATGTCAGGCCCCACCATGTCACTGACCCCCCACATGTCACTATCCTCCCCATGTCATGGCCCACCCCAATGCCACTGTACTCCCCATGTCACTGCCCCCCCAATGTCACTGTCCTCCCCATGTCAGGCCCCCCATATCACTGCCCCCCCTCGTGTCACTGTCCTCCCCTTGTCACTGACCCCCCCACATGTCACGGCCCCCCCATGTCACCCCCCCCTCATGTCACTGTCCTCCCCATGTCACTGACCCCCCCAAATGTCACTGTCCTCCCATGTCGCAGCCCCACATATGTCACTGTCCTCCCTATGTCACTTGCCCCCCCTCATGTCACTGCCCCCCCTCGTGTCACTGTCCTCCCCATGTCACTGACCCCCCCAAATGTCACTGTCCTCCCCATGTCAAGGCCCCCCCATGTCACTGACCCCACCACATGTCACTGTCCTCCCCATGTCAGGCCCCCCCACTGTCTTCCCCCCACATGTCACTGTCCTCCCATGTCAGTCCCCCCTCATGTCATTGGCCCCCCACATGTCACTGTCCTCCGCATGTCATCCCCCCATTGCACTGAACCCCCCCACATGTCAGTGTCTTCCCCATGTCACGGCCCCCCCATGTCACCAACCTCCACACATGTCACTGTCCTCCCCATGTCACTCTCCCCCCAAATGTCACTGTCCACCCCATGTCACTCCCCCCCCTCATGTCACTGTCCTCCCCATGTCACTGACCCCCCCACATGTCACGGCCCCCCCATGTCACTCCCCCCCTCATGTCACTGTCCTCCCCATGTCATTCCCCCCCCCATGTCACTGTCCTCCCATGTCAGTCCCCCCGCTCATGTCACTGGCCCCTCACATGTCACTGTCCTCCGCATGTCATGCCCCCCCACATGTTATGGCCACCCCATGTCATTAAACCCCCCCACATGTCAGTGGTTTCCTCATGTCACGGCCCCCCCATGTCACTGACCCCCACACATGTCACTGTCCTCCCCATGTCACTCCCCCCCCCCTCATGTTACTGTCCTCCCCATGTCACTGACCCCCCCAAATGTCACTGTCCTCCCTATGTCACGGCCCCCCCATGTCACTGACCCAACCACATGTCACTGTCCTCCCCATGTCATGGCCCCCCCCAATGCCACTGCTCCCCCATTGTCACTGTCCTCCCCATGTCATGGCCCCCTCCAATGTCACTGTCCTCCCCATGTCAGGCCCCACCATGTCACTGAGCCCCCCACATGTCACTATCCTCCCCATGTCATGGCCCCCCCCCCCATTGCCACTGTACTCCCCATGTCACTGCCCCCCCCAATGTCACTGTCCTCCCCATGTCAGGCCCCCCATATCACTGCCCCCCCTCGTGTCACTGTCCTCCCCTTGTCACTGTTCTCCACATGTCACTGACCCCCCGACATGTCACGGCCCCCCCATGTCACTCCCCCCCTCATGTCACTGTCCTCCCCATGTCACTAACCCCCCCAAATGTCACTGTCCTCCCCATGTCGCAGCCCCACATATGTCACTGTCCTCCCTATGTCACTTGCCCCCCCCATGTCACTGCCCCCCCTCGTGTCACTGTCCTCCCATGTCACTGACCCCCCAAATGTCACTGTCCTCCCCATGTCAAGGCCCCCCCATGTCACTGACCCCACCACATGTCACTGTCCTCCCCATTTCAGCCCCCTCCCCCCACTGTCCTCCCCCCACCTGTCACTGTCCTCCCCATGTCATTCCCCCCCACGTCACTGTCCTCCCATGTCATTCCCCCCCCCACATGTCACTGTCCTCCCATGTCAGTCCCCCCCCACATGTCACTGTCCTCCCATGTCAGTCCCCCCCCCCTCATGTCACTGTCCTCCCCATGTCACTGCCTCTCGCTCCCACGGCTTCCAGCTGCCTCATTGAAAGCCATGCAGGAGATCGCTGCTTGTCACTGCCCCCACTATTGCACAGATCATGCCTGACTGTGACGGAAGCGTAGGCAGGACAGAACACACACAGAGGATGATAAACACACAAAGGTTTATTGAAATATGGGAGACACTCAATCAGGGTAGGAAGGTAGCGTCCGGGTACCCAAAAAAGGGGAAGAGAGGGGCGGAGCCCAAAACAATTGTAATCCGGCCCACGGTAGGGTGATTTGGGTCACTGTCCTCCCCATGTCAAGGCCCCCCCATGTCACTGACCCCACCACATGTCACTGTCCTCCCCATGTCAGGCCCCCCCACTGTCTTCCCCCCACATGTCACTGTCCTCCCATGTCAGTCCCCCCTCATGTCATTGGCCCCCCACATGTCACTGTCCTCCGCATGTCATCCCCCCATTGCACTGAACCCCCCCACATGTCAGTGTCTTCCCCATGTCACGGCCCCCCCATGTCACCAACCTCCACACATGTCACTGTCCTCCCCATGTCACTCTCCCCCCAAATGTCACTGTCCACCCCATGTCACTCCCCCCCCTCATGTCACTGTCCTCCCCATGTCACTGACCCCCCCAAATGTCACTGTCCTCCCCATGTCGCTGACCCCACCACATGTCACTGTCCTCCCCAAGTCAGCCCCCCCCCCCACTGTCCTCCCCATGTCATTCCCCCCCCCATGTCACTGTCCTCCCATGTCAGTCCCCCCCCTCATGTCACTGGCCCCTCACATGTCACTGTCCTCCGCATGTCATGCCCCCCCACATGTTATGGCCACCCCATGTCATTAAACCCCCCCACATGTCAGTGGTTTCCTCATGTCACGGCCCCCCCATGTCACTGACCCCCACACATGTCACTGTCCTCCCCATGTCACTTCCCCCCCCCTCATGTTACTGTCCTCCCCATGTCACTGACCCCCCAAATGTCACTGTCCTCCCTATGTCACGGCCCCCCCATGTCACTGACCCAACCACATGTCACTGTCCTCCCCATGTCATGGCCCCCCCCAATGCCACTGCTCCCCCATTGTCACTGTCCTCCCCATGTCATGGCCCCCTCCAATGTCACTGTCCTCCCCATGTCAGGCCCCACCATGTCACTGAGCCCCCCACATGTCACTATCCTCCCCATGTCATGGCCCCCCCCCCAATGCCACTGTACTCCCCATGTCACTGCCCCCCCCAATGTCACTGTCCTCCCCATGTCAGGCCCCCCATATCACTGCCCCCCCTCGTGTCACTGTCCTCCCCTTGTCACTGTTCTCCACATGTCACTGACCCCCCGACATGTCACGGCCCCCCCATGTCACTCCCCCCCTCATGTCACTGTCCTCCCCATGTCACTAACCCCCCCAAATGTCACTGTCCTCCCCATGTCGCAGCCCCACATATGTCACTGTCCTCCCTATGTCACTTGCCCCCCCCATGTCACTGCCCCCCCTCGTGTCACTGTCCTCCCATGTCACTGACCCCCCAAATGTCACTGTCCTCCCCATGTCAAGGCCCCCCCATGTCACTGACCCCACCACATGTCACTGTCCTCCCCATTTCAGCCCCCTCCCCCCACTGTCCTCCCCCCACCTGTCACTGTCCTCCCCATGTCATTCCCCCCCACGTCACTGTCCTCCCATGTCATTCCCCCCCCCACATGTCACTGTCCTCCCATGTCAGTCCCCCCCCACATGTCACTGTCCTCCCATGTCAGTCCCCCCCCCCTCATGTCACTGTCCTCCCCATGTCACTGCCTCTCGCTCCCACGGCTTCCAGCTGCCTCATTGAAAGCCATGCAGGAGATCGCTGCTTGTCACTGCCCCCACCATTGCACAGATCATGCCTGACTGTGACGGAAGCGTAGGCAGGACAGAACACACACAGAGGATGATAAACACACAAAGGTTTATTGAAATATGGGAGACACTCAATCAGGGTAGGAAGGTAGCGTCCGGGTACCCAAAAAAGGGGAAGAGAGGGGCGGAGCCCAAAACAATTGTAATCCGGCCCACGGTAGGGCGATTTGGGTAGCGATGGCCCGAGCAAGTATTAATCCAAGCGGGCAAGTCCGGCAAGGGTAATAGGGAGGTTCAATGGGCAATCCAGGCAGAAAGAATAGGGAGGTTCACAGACAGTCCAGACAGGGAGGATAGGGAGGTTCACGGACAGTCCAGGCAAGGGAAAATAGGGAGATTCTCGGACGGTCCAGGCAGAAGGAATAGGGAGATTCACGGACAGTCCAGGCAGCAGGGGGGGGTATAGGCATTCACGGTTTAGGCAGGAGTCAGCTCTGGCACACGCAGCAGGTAATGATACTCCTTGGCACACAGCGGGTAACAGGCAGAGTACTCCTGGGCACACACAGCAGGCAGCAGGTAACGATACTCCTTGGCACACAGCGGGTAACAGGCAGAGTACTCCTGGGCACAGGCAGCAGGTAACGATACTCCTTGGCACACAGCGGGTAACATGCAGAGTACTCCTGGGCACACACAGCAGGCAGCAGGTAACGGTACTCCTTGGCACACAGCGGGTAACAGGCAGTGTACTCCTGGGCACACGCAGCAAGCAGCAGGTAACGGTACTCCTGGGCACACAGCGGGTAACAGCCGAGTATTCCTGGGCACACACTCAGCAGGCAGGTAGCGATACTCCTGGACACACACACAGCAGGCAGGTATTGGTACTCCTGGAAACACAGCGGGTAACAGCCGAGTATTCCTGGCACACACACAGCAGGCAGGTAGCAGTACTCCTGGGCACACAGCGGGTAAGCTAGCAGAGTATTTCTGGGCACACAGCGGGTAACAGGCAGCAGGTAACCCTAGCCCCAGGGATCAGCAGAGTGCTCAGCGGGGATGGCTGCGGGGGTCTGGCCTCAGCTCAGACCTCTGAGCAGCAGCTCACGGTGACTGTGATCAAAGACACGGTCTGGGTCCCGCTTCGGCCTTCTTAAGCCCGAGCAGGATGCTTCCCAGTTGCCCCAGCAACGGCCGGCCCAGCATCGGATTGCCGGGGCAACGAGGCACGCCCCCTCACTCTGGCCACGCTTCAGGGAGCACGGCCTTTGTCTCCAGCGGGCGCAGAGCGCGGAGACACCCCGATGGCCTGCGCCTGAGATTCCTGGTGGGGGGCCAGACTCCTCAGAGGCTTCGCTGAGGAGAGGTGCTACCCGCACCACAGGGGGCATTTCCTCCCAAAGCCTTTGATGTAGGACAGGAGGAATCTGCAAAGGGGGAGGGAGGGATTGATCAAAGGGACAACAGGCAAGGGGGGTGGGGGGTGGACCGTGACACTGACGTTCAGTTTTCTTTCTGCCTCCTTCCCACCACCCCTGTGTTCTTCTCACTGCCCAGCCCCTCCCTCCGTCCTCCGCACTAATAGCAGCAGAGGGCAGAGAGGCTGGATCTGCTCTGCCTTCCCCTGTACCCAACCACACTCCAATCTGTGCAGCTTCAGAGGAGGTGTGGGCGGGAAACTGAACACAACTGCCGACAGCTCTGATGAGTCTGACTGAGTAATTTTAGTCTGACCTAATCTTCCTTCCTTCCTTCCACCCTTCCTACCTTCCACCCACCCACCCCTCCCTCCCTTCCTTCCACCCACCCCTCCCTCCCTCCCTTCCTTCCACCCACCATCCCTTCCTTCCACCCACCCCTCTCTTCCTTCCTTCCACTCATCCTCCCTTCCTTCCACCCACCCCTCTCTTCCTTCCTCTCACCCCTCCCTCCCTTTTTTCCTTTCACCCACCCCTCCCTCCCTTCCTTCCACCCCTCCCTCCCTCCCTTCCTTCCACCCACCCTTCCTTCCACCCCTCCCTCCCTCCCTTCCTTCCACCCACAGCTTCGTACCTTCCTTTCTTCCACCCACCCCTCCCTTCCTTCTACCCACCCCTCCCTTCCTTCCACCCACACCTTCCTTCCTTCCACCCACCCCTCCCTTCCTTCTACCAACCCCTCCTTTCTTTCCATCCAGCCTTCCTTCCACAAACAAATGAAAGCAGCGCTCAAATCCTCATGCAGACCAAAAGGAAATTCAGAATGCCAAACGAAGAGGTGCTGCCCTTCAAAGATCGGGAAATCTGGACACTGGTGAACAAAAGCAGACAAGGGCGCACTCTCATCGTGCATTACTGTGGTACACCACGTATTGTGTAGAAATATGGATATATACTCACAAACCAAAGGAAATTAAAAGCAGAATAAGTAGTCCGCAATAACAGTCAATGCAATACTGTGCCTTTAATAGGGATAAGCTGATGCGTTTCGGGAGACGAACCCCCTTCCTCAGAGCTAGCTCTGAGGAAGGAGGTTTGTCTCTACACAATAAATACGTGGTGTACCACTGTAATGCACGATGAGAGTGCACCCTTGTCTGCTTTTGTTCACCACCCTTCCTTATCCATTCTGGTCTCTGATCAGCTCTATGGTCAGTCAGTGGAACTGCCGGATGCATTCTCGGATTCCCCTGTGGGACGGGAGAGCCCATGAAAACTGTTGAAGGCGGCAGGAGGGGAGTATGTCCCATCCCATTGCTTGTAAAAATTATTCAGCAGCTAATTGGCCACTAGGACTGCTTTTACATGAAAGCAGACCGTCAGCTGAAAAAAACAATACTAGGATGATGCCTGTAGCTGCAGGCATCATCCTGGTATAACCACTCAAAGTCCAGCGACATACCAGTACATTGCTGGTCTATGTTGGGCATATACTGTATGTAACAGCAGAGAACACGTGCATATGATGAATCGGGTTTGTGGACCAATATGACCTCAATTCAATCTTTTTTGTAATGCCCATGTTGAGGGCAAGGCCCAGAAAAGTTTTAAATTCAGAAACCATGATAGGTTTCCATGCGCATTGTCTGGCAAGAGCTGAATTTGGGTGGGCGGCGATGTATTGTTGTGCGTATACATTTCTTGGCCCACAATCAATTGGTACAAATCTTCATAAACAGCGGAGGGGCTAAACACTAGTGCTGGCAGTGAACGGGGCTGATTCTACTAACACTTTGTTTTTGGTGACAGTATACAAAGCAGGCACTAGTATAGTTCTGTTCATGATCATTGTATTGATCTGTACAAACACTATACTAGTAATTGGGGTGGTCAGCGACCTATAGCATGAGTGCGATTGTGTGCAGGCAATTTAACGCTAACTGACCCTGGCTGGGAGGAGCACTTACTGACCTGGATGCTATCTGATGTTGCTAGTGGCAGGAATACAGTGATCAGTGAAAAGCTCTATATACTGACACTGTACTAATGACACTGGTTGGGTGATGGGGCAATCAAAGGGTTAATAGGGGCAATCAAAGGGTTAAATCTGCTAATCTAACATTTGAGTGTAGTGTAAAATGTGGTGCTTTTTAGTGCAGTGCTCTCTCTTCCCTCTCTGGACCGACCGGGGGGGGGGGGGGTAGCGGGGGCGCAGGCACGTTTACACCCCGAAATAGGAAGCAACACAAAATTACGTCGTTTTGCCCTGATTTGTCGATTTGCCCGCTGCTCGCTTGTAGGTAAGTAGTTAAAAAAAACCCTTAACATTTTTTTTTTCTCAATATTGTAGTTTTTATTTATTTTTTTAACATTTTTTAATTAATTTTTTTTAACCACTTGCTAACTGCGCTATAGCCGAATGACGGCTACAGTGTGGTTATCCAGTTCTGGGAGCGTGTCAGATTACATCCTCCCAGAACGTGCACCCCCAGCGGCATGCACCCGGCCATCTCCTACGGATACAGCTGATCATGTAACAAGGTAAAAGGCCAATCACAGCGGCCTTTTACCACTGATCAGCTGTGTCCAATGACACAGCAGATCACGGAGTAAATACAGTTGCCGGTTATCGGCAGCACTTTCTTCATGTTGTCACAGCTTGAGGAAAGTACTGCTGATAGCTGGCAGATGTTACAGAGCAGATCGGAACTGATGATGATGAGCAGATTAGTGCCCTAATGATCAGCGCCCTGCAATACCATCCACCAGTGCCCAGCAGTGCCACCCTTCAGTACCCAGCAGTGCCAGCCATCAGTGCCCAGCAGTACCCCCTATCAGTGTGCCCAGCAGTTGCGCCCAGCAGTGCCACTCAGAAGTGCCACCAGTCAGTGCCGTCAGACAGCGCCGCCAATCAGTGCCCATCAGTACTGCCTATCAGTGACCATCATTGCTGCATATCAGTGCAACATCATCAGTGCCTTCTCATCAATGCCCACCAGTGCCGCCTCATCAGTGCCACCTCATCAGTGCAGCCTATCAGTGCTGCCTATCCGTGCCACCTCAACAGTGCAGCCTATCAGTGCCCATCAGAGCTGCCTATCTCTGCCCATCAGTGCAGCCTCATTAACACACATCAGTGAAGGAGAAAAATTACCTGCTTGCAAAATTTTATAACAGAAACAAAGAAAAACTTTTTTTTGGTAAAATTTTTGCTCTTTTTTTGTTTATAGTGAAATAAGTAAAACACCCAGTGGTGATTAAATACCACCAAAAGAAAGCTCTATTTGTGTAAAAAAAATGATACAAATTTCATATTGGTACAGTGTTGCCTGACCGCGCAATTGTCATTCAAAGTGCAACAGCACTGAAAGCTGAAAAAGAAAAAGTCTGACGAAACGCGTTAGGGTGTGGCTATCTGTGACGTCATCACGCACACACGCTGTCCCACGTGTCCGGATCACGTGGTTGCACCATCACCATCTTGGATGAGGGCGGGCGGCTGAGATGCCGGAGACAGAGCCTGTGGCTCTTAAATAATCTATGCTTTATTGTTTTATACTCATTGTGAGTGCGGTTTTAAAGGGGGATTTGCTACTTCTTAATAAATTAGTTGGATGATATTGCACAATGGCGAGTATGTTTCAAAAAAAAAAAATCCAAACATTTTATACTAACCTGCCTGGATCCTCCTCTTCCTGGGTCCCCCCCTGGAGCTCCTGGCCCCTCCTCCTGTCTGGTGCCCTCATAGCAAACCACTTGCTATGGGGGCGTCCCAGCAGGTGTGCTCCCAGCCCACGGCACTGCGTGTCCATTTGCACATAGAGCTGTGGCTTGGCCCTGCCCCCTCCTGATTGACTCACTGGCTGTGATTGACAGCAGCAGGAGCCAGTGGCTTCTGCTGCTGCCTCAGCCAATCAGGAGTGAGAGTCCCCTATGAACCGAGGCTCTCGTGAACATTGCTGGATCGGGATGGGGCTCAGGTAAGTGTTAGGGGGGGGCTGCTGCACACAGAAGGTGTTTTACCTTCATGCATAGAATGAGCCTTTAGAACCACTTTAAGTTAACGTTGTATACTGGATCTGTTGTCCTTTGTTTTCTTTGTCTTAGTGAAAGCAATTGTTTAACATTTAAATCTTTAATGATCATGGAAGACCATGTTTCTGTTGGAAGAATGCAAAACCTGCTTCTAAGCTGAACTTCATTGTCCTTCTTGTCCCACCTTCATACCAACTAACAGGGTCAAGATTGAGACACACATGGATTCCCACAAAAAAAAAGTTTCACATTTCAAAGGTATGTTGGCATTAAACCTACATCTTTTTGAAAATCATATATTTATTGCTGCAAATATTATTCCTTGCACTTAACAAAAAGCATTTACAAATGTTTTCTTGGGGGAATGGCTTGGCCGGCCATGTGAGTGGACACACTGTTCCACAGCTCTGACAGAATTCTGCCTATGATCCTGTAGTGCGACTTAGAAATCGGCAGTACCGCTAAGGAATACTGCTACAGCTGTGTAGTGACCCATCCTGCCTCCCCCTCCATTGCTCTGGAGCTCCCTGACTATGACCAGGAAGAAGGTGCTTCTTCTGTGCAGCCTACTCAACATGGCAGGACCCTGTTCCTGCAGTGTGCTGCGAAAGACCATCAAGTGGATGCAGCTGCAAAGCTGGGGAAATACGCACACACACCGCATAGGGTACACTCACCTCCGGAGCCTCCGTCCTCTTCTTCATCGCATCCCTCTGGTGTGGACCAGCCGGCTCTGGTGCCTCTGATGCCTTCTTCCTCTCGGGATGCGTTGAGTGCATTGCGGCCTTCCTCACCCACTGAGAATGCAGAGGTGGACCATCCAGAACCCACTCTGAAAGAAATCCTTACAGCGGTTCATGCCTATGGCTCCTCACTCACTCAATTGACACTAGAATTTAAGGGCATGAAGGAGGATATGCTTCACATCAGACATGACATGCAGAAGATTAGGGAAAGAACTACTGCGTTGGAGGGTAGGGTGAGTATCGTAGAGGACAAATAAGAACAATAAAGATAAAGCGAGCACTTACGGTAGCAGCTATTGCACCAAAAAGGAACCACAAACCTTTTTCAAATAAACAATGTAAAAAACAACAAGTGCAGCACTTATGACTAATAAAATGCAGATAGTACTCAATAAACTGAATTGAGATATAAGCAAATAATCGTCTTGAATTAAAAAGCAATATATATTCAATAAATTAGAGTGCCAAAGGTGGTGATATATGTCTCAGGTGACAGTGACAGTCCCCACTGATTGTTGATGGACAGAATATCTATATCCCGGTGTGAATCAAAAGAATCCGGTGATGTGCGACCAATGGAAAGATTGCCCACTCACCAGAAGCGCAATCTTAATGCGCATAAATCAGATATGCCAGAAGCGGAGGTTCCCTTTAAGTTACAGCCTGGGACGAGATCCTCTCCTCTGCAGGTGTGGGTACTGGAGATGTCACTCAAAAGCGCCCTTAGGTGGATATACTGCAATAGGGTCTGGTCATAGGCTTCCCCCCTCTGGTCCAGGTAAAACACCTGGGGTCCTGGATGGATTTAATTGCTCGGTACAGACCAAAAAAAAAGATGGATGCCCATAGTGTAGTATGTAACCATATTTATTAGACGTATAAATGGTGAAGATAAAAGATATCACAAGTACTACACATACAAGAGTAAAAAATGGCAGATGAATCCTAAATTCATGTGTAAAACCGGATAAAACAGCATCTAAACTACTTTCTACCGTAGAGGACAAGCTGATCCCCCGGAAGCAAACGGTCCTCACTATTACTGTTAAAACATCTGAGCATGCAGTCAGAGTAGAGGACATGGAAAACAGACTTTGACACAAAAATATGCGAATTGTGAGTATGCCTAAAAAAGCTGAGAGTAAAAGCCCTGTCAATTTTATTGAGTCTTGGCTTTCTAATACCTTTGGAAAAGATAATCTGACGCCATTTTCTCTGTGGAAAAAGCACACAGTGTTCCCCCCAACCTCCGCCACCAGGGGGCCCTGATAGACCCTTCCTGTTGAAGCTTCTTCATTACAAAGATAGAGATGTTATCCTATGCCTGGCTAGGCAGCAAACAAATATGGAAATCCAGGGCTCCAAACTGTCCATATTTCCTAATTTCCCAGCTGAGGTCCAGAGAAAGCGGGCTAAATTCATGGAAGCTAAAAAAAGGAACTATATTCCACACCAACTTAACTTCATACCAACTGGACCCCAACAAGCGTACAGAAGACACTGTAGTGTTCTTAAAAGGACAGTGCTCAATTTCAAATGAGAATTCTCTTTCCTTCACACCTAATCCTTGTCATCTAGTTCTGAGGACCCACAGTGAGCTTACCTGTTGTTTCTGTTCACTGGGGATTCAGCAGTTCCCTCAGATTGGAGGCAGTGGATTATTTCTGAAAGCAGGCCTGCCAACAGTTATTGTTGTTTTATGATGAATGCCATTACTTTTGCTCTGAATTACCAAGAGTGGTAATATTTGCTGCATATATCAGTGCCATTTCGTTCTTTTTGACCAAGTTACCTTTAATTCCAATATAAACTTCATATTGGTCTATACTAACTTGAGTGTGAGTCCATTTTACAGTTGTGATTTACTTTGGTCACAAGAGCACGGTGGTGTCAGCAGAGGCTGGGATCTCAACAAGAGGTTCAGATTGACTGGGATCTCAAAAATTACTAAGCAACCCTTAAGGGGGCAGTGCTACATAAAGGAGCACATTATATGACTTACTGTTCACACCAATCTGTCATGAGCTGGAGATACAGTAATTATTAGCATGAGTTCCCAAGACCTGAAAGTTATTTCTAGGGTTCCTTCATGTTAATAAGGTTGAGTAAGGCTCATCTAAGAAGACAGCTACTTATGACCAGTCGGCTCTCTTTTGACTTAGAAGCAACAAAACTGGGTACAGAGTAGGGTGCTGGGTGTAAGCTCTAAGGGTTTGGGCCAGGTTGTGCATAAAAGTGGGTTCAAATGCTAGTTAGAGGTACAGGTCAGATGCGATTATTAAGTAACACATCCAGGTTGTCTCTAGAGCTGGCACTTATCCAGTATAACACAAAGACTGCATAAAATAACAGAATACTTCCAAACACCACAAACAGGGCAATGTTGCCCAGACCTGGGATGTAAACCACCACAAAATACAAGTTTATGGCGTTGGTTAAAAGGTAGGTTCACCTTTGGGAACATTTTACAAGTTGCATGTACTAGTTGTCACTTTTTTAAAACAGAGCTACCGTGCATGGCTGTGTTATTCATCCACAGAGTTCTGTGAATGAATGAACTGGAGACCTACGCTCAATTTCCTTTATGCGTGAAGGTATGGGGGTACTTTTAACATTTTTTTAAAATTGATTTAATTAAAATTTTATTATTTTTACACCTTTTTCTTTTTTCTTCATTTTACTGTATTGTTATCACAAGGGGGCAAACAAGCTTTGGGCAGTGACAGGTATTCATTATTCATTTGATGTTCAGCAGTCTTTAATGACATGATAGTATATAGAGAAAAAGGTGCAGCGCTAATAGTGCCAGTAGTGCTATATCAATATAAATTCAATATCTGAAAGTGTACAAATGATATTAAAGATTAATTAAACGTCCCAAAGTCACACAAGGAGTTTGATATACAAATTCTGTTGTGTCTCCTTTTCCAAGAGTGATAATTAATCCACAGGTGAACAGGAAATAAGTGAAATACGCACTCACCAGAAGTGCATTCAATATACGCATTAAAAGAAAATTCCTCTCTCATCAGGTACATCAGGGTCCTTTGGTCTCAGGTTAGGCTGCACTCTCATTAGACATCCATCCTGGCTGGGTTCCCTGGTTCACTTCTGGGGTCCCTCCTTAAGCTTGGTAACTTCTGGAGTCCCTCCTTTAGCTTGGTACTAAAAGGGTGGCGCTCATAAAGAGCCCAATGAGGGACATTACATAGCGTGATACTGCATAAAAGGCTTTATTTCCAAGTAGAAGTAAAAATAGACAAGTAAAGGTACTGACCGCAAGGATATTGTGTTGGCCACCAACGGTGGCTTAGATGTCCATATGCTGTAGCCCCCCTTGACGCGTTTCATGCGATGCACTTTGTCAAAAGGGTCCAGGGCTTACAGCATGGACATCCTCCCCCTCCTATTTATATCTAAGAACGGCAATCGCGCTATTTGTGCCCGCCATTTTGCCGGAGACCGGCGCATGCGCAGTACGCCGGCGCCATTTTGCCGTGGACCGCATTTACCAGTTATGTTCCCCTTGTGTCTCCAGGCTTGTAGACAGTTAAAATATATTTAATTAAAATTTTATTATTTTTACACCTTTTTCTTTTTTTTTCATTTTACTGTATTGTTATCACAAGGGGGCAAACAAGCTTTGGGCAGTAGTGGCAGGTATTCATTATTTATTTGATGTTCAACAGTCTTTAATGACATGAAGTGACCGCAATGTTCCTGTATTGTGTAGATTTTAATAAGAGGTCCACTTCACCGATGGTAGTTACCAGTGTACTTTAAAGAACGTTGAGCAGATCGTTCATCACTGACAGACTCCAGATGTCTTGAAACACCGCCACAAGCACAGTAGGTATGATGGCGCATGATCGGGTGAAAAGGACCCAGTAGAATTGAGACCATCTCAGGTTCAGGAAGTCCTACCGGATTTAAAAGAGACTAATTCAGGCCATAGATGGGTCGTTAATCGTCCGATTTTTTGGCCGAAAGAAAAATCGGCAGATTTTCGTACCGTTAGTGGATTAGTTCGTCGGCCATTTTTCGTGTATTTTGCACTTTCAGATTATAGGTTATGTTGGGAAATTTGGACGATCGGCCGATTTTCCCGGCAATGATGGCCAAATCCGACGATCATTTTAACAATAAAAAATCTGTGCATGAGCTGTGACCTGAAAGGGACAGAAGTTATGGGGTGAACTTTATGATTTTGTCGGGCGATTTTTTTATTCGTTGGTGGTAACGTCGGCCGAACGAACGACCGATTTTTTGTTTATCGTTCGAAAAATTGGCCGATGTTCGACCCGTCTATGGCCTGCATTACTTGAAGAGAGTTGAAATTAGGTGATTGAGGAAGGGGGGAGGCATAAGGTACAATCACAAGTTCATCTGCACCTGCCATTTTCTTTTAGCCCCCCTGCAATGTCCCACAAATACCTATTGATCCTGCCAGTGAAGACCACCTAATGCAGCTTCCTGTGATGGGGTGACAACACTGCACTACTACTAAATTCAGAGCAGAGTTGTCACTTTCATGTAAGCTGTGCTTGCTTGCACTACAGTGGGAGGAGCTCTGGGGAACAGGGTATATCCCTTGAAATGCTTCAGCATGTTTTCTTTCTACAGCGTATCATTGAAAGGCTTTTCTATATTAGTTACCCAGGTTCTGGAAGGACCAACAGACCCTGTCCTAGGATTCATTTTGTACTTGTGAAGCATACATATACACATACACTTTTTTAATATCACTAAATGATGATGGAGGTAATGCACTAAGCTGGTGTGCCTGTTCTTGCTGTTTTTTCTATGTTTTTTGTTGTATTCAAGAGATTTAAAGTGGTTGCAAACCTCAGACACAAAATATGAATTAAGCATATCCCTCTATAGTGTGCACTTGTCTCAATCCAAACCACTAAGTGTAATTTCTGTCTGCTGCTTTGTTCTTCTGCTATGAGCATGAATCACTTCTGACAAGTTTTCCTGACTCCAAGAAAAAAGGTGACAGGGGAGGGACCTCCAGCAGATTGACAGCCTCAGACCTGTTCCTGTGTGGAGGGGGGAGCTACTTCAGCTCCCTGCCCCCCTGCTTTCTGAAAGCTTTATAAGATCAGCACTTTGAACGGATGTAGAGAAGAGAATATTGTAGATAAACAGGTACAACCTATGTAGGATGATTTGTCTCATTTCTGTGTATCACATGAGGACTGTGCCTTCACTGAGTATATTTAAGGGTTTACAACCACTTTAAAATCCTGTCATATACTATTTAACTATAACAGTGCTCATTTTTTGTTCGTTTAGTCCTAAATTTTGGGCCTGTAAAATGGTAAACTGGTGCAAACTAACTCTTTAGTAGTGATGGGCTATATGTTCAGGTCGAAAGTTAGTTCAACTCAAACATTGGGTGTTCGTGTGTTTGGTGAACACACGGACATCAAAGTTCGGTGGGCTATTCACCCGCTGCGCCCCACAATGCACTGTGCTCTCGCAGTGCATTGTGGCTGGCCAACCTTGGCCAATCACAGCTGAATTCACTGTGAAAGCCATGACTGGCCAAAGTCTCAGTGACTTTGGCCAATCATGGCTCACAGGCTAAGTCCATGCCCCACATTATAAAAGGCTGCTTTACACAGCAGCCTTGTGTAGTGTGTTGGTGGAGTTAGATAGGTGAGTATAGTTAGTGGTGTGTTATGAGACAGTATAGTCAGTGCATTGTAGTGCTGTGTTCTGAAGCAGTGTAGTGATGTCAGTGTTGTTTTACAGCACTTCTGCATCACTGCTGTTTCCATTTTTTTTCTTTGTGAATTTTTTTTTCAGAATCAGGTTCTGTTGTTGCATCATTAGTGTTCCCCCTTTGGTGAATACACAAACATCACAGGAGTTCGACTGACTATTCATCCACCGCGCCCCACAATGCACTGTGCTCTCGCAGTGCATTGTGACTGGCCAACTTTGGCCAATCACAGCTGAATTCACTATGAGAGCCATGATTGGCCGAAGTCTCAGTGACTTTGGCCAAACATGGCTCATGGGCTAAGTCCATGCCCCACACTATATAAGGCTGCTTTACACAGCAGCCTTGTGTAGTGTGTTGGTGGAGTTAGATAGGTGAGGATAGTGATGTGTTAGGAGACAGTGTAGTCAGTGCAATGTAGTGAGTGTAGTTCTGCGTTGTGGAGCAGTGTAGTGGTGTCAGTGTTGTTTTTACAGCACCTCTACATCACTGCTGGTTCCATTTTTTCTTTCTTTGTGAATTTTTTTTTTTTTTTTTCACCATTAGGTTCTTTTGCTGCATCATTAGTGTTCCCCCTTCTGTGTCGCTGGTGCTCCTCTTTCTGTGTCAGCAGTGGTTTCCTCTTTTTTTTTTACTTTTTATTCTTTTTTTTATTTTCATTTTTTTATTTAATTTATTTTTTTTCTCATTGCAGCAGCAGCAGCCATAAAACTATTTACGGCATAATTGCTGTTCCCCCTTCTGCGTTGCAGGTGTTCCTATTTCTGCATCAGCAGTGGTTCCCTTTTATTTATTTTTTGGCTTTCTGAATTTTTTGTTTTAATTAAATTTTTTATTTTTGCCGCAGCAGCAAAAGTATTAAGGGCACAATTGTTCCTCCTTCTGAGTCGCAGGTGTTCTTCCTTCTGCGTCACTATTTTTTTTTGGCTTTCCTAATTTTTTAAAAGTTATTTTATTTTTTTTAAAGGTTAAAGTATCCATGTTTGCTATAGCCCTTATTTTCTGTAAATAAAAAATACAACTAAAATGGTTTATAGTTCACCAAGCACAAAAGTATTGCACCCAAGCACCAAAACCCTATCCCACACT
The DNA here is from genome assembly GCF_062004578.1 of Staurois parvus. NCBI lineage: Eukaryota > Metazoa > Chordata > Amphibia > Anura > Ranidae > Staurois > Staurois parvus. The sequence goes on from NW_028317945.1 coordinate 3,457,252, forward strand.
CAAAAATAAAAAGTTATAAAAATCCCCTAAAAAAAACCCTTATTATGTCCAAAAGGCCAAGAAGGAGAGGCAGCTGCTCACAGGCAGCTAAGAGAGGATAAGCAGTCTCTGTGTCCACAGTGAAAAATAGTGGTCGTGGACATGGTGTATCCTCATCCTCCGACACCCAGGCTTATACTAGCTTGCCTTCCACCGCAGCTGCCAAAGTTGCCTATTTCACAGGCTCCTTGTCCACCACAGCTGCTCCTTCCGTAGCCCCACCATCATGTATGAAGGAATCACTGGAATTGTTTGATCATAGTGTCAGTTCCATGCTGCTGGAGGATGAGCAGCAATTTGAATGCTTCGATGTTGGTTCCCAGGTTGAGGATGGAAGTGACATGAGCATAGAGAGAGGGGGTGCCGATGAGTGAAAATAAATTGGTTCATGTAATTTTGTACAATTTTCCCCTAACTGTTAATAATTTTTAACAGCACGGCCCATTCCTGTGCCCAGCAAGAGTAACTGTGAGGGGTTACAGTGTTCAGGCATCACCAAAACCCAAGGTTTCCTGCAACTTTCCTGTGTAAACTCAGGCTCAAAGGCACTATGACAAGCCTGGGTTCACACAGGAGCTATGCGTGAAGCCGCATGTGATTCAGAAAGGAATCACACCGCATTAATGTTCAAATCGTATGCAATTCTTTGCAGTGTGATTTGAACTCATTCATTTTGTATGGGCTCAAATTGCAACGCAAAGGTATCATTTTTGGTATCGGGAACATAGCGGTATCGGTTTAGGGGCAGCCCCACTTATAACTGCATGTCAAGCCGGTGCTGTATGGTTTTCGAGAAAACATTTGTAAATACTTTTTGTTAAGTGCAAGGCATAATACACTTCTCAAAAAAATTAAAGGAACACTTTTTAATCAGAGTATAGCATCAAGTCAGTTAAACTACTGGGATATTGATCTAGTCCGGGTGTCGGCAACCCGCGGCTCCAGAGCCGCATGCGGCTCTTTTTAATCTTTGCTGCGGCTCCGGAGCACACTGCCCACCAGGTGACAGGCAATAGGGTTTCAGTGGTCGGCAAGCCGCGGATCGCAAGCCACATGCGGCTCTTCTGTGTGCCGGGCGCCCGCTCCCCTCCCTCCTCTCGGGCGGCCGCCTCAAAAGTCAGGACTCTTTTAATCCGGCCCGCGGAGCGTGGAACATTGGCTGTCAGGATGTAGGTGGGGCAGCCAGGATGTAGGCGGGGCAGCGTGACGAACTCCTCTCCTCTCACAGTCCGCCCTGAAGACTGAAACGGCGCGGGAACACAGCGAGAGGAACGCGCGGAGCAAAGGTAAGTGAATTGAGACAATATGGGGAATGAATTACTATAGGGGGGATGAATTACTATATGGGGGATGAATTACTATATGGGGGATGAATTACTATGGGGGATGAATTACTATATGGGGGATGAATTACTATATGGGGGGTGAATTACTATATGGGGGATGAATTACTATGGGGGATGAATTACTATATGGGGAATGAATTACTATATGGGGGATGAATTACTATGGGGGATGAATTACTACATGGGGGATGAATTACTACATGGGGGATGAATTACTACATGGGGGATGAATTACTACATGGGGGATGAATTACTATGGGGGATGAATTACTACGTGGGGGATGAATTACTATGGGGGATGAATTACTATATGGGGGATGAATTACTATATGGGGGATGAATTACTATACGGCGTAGCTACTCAACGTGGTTCAGCTCCGCCTCGCCACGAGTACAGTGCCTGGTGACATTGGGATTTGTTTTAAATGTTGCAATGGTTTTGCGGCTCCCAGTCTTTTTTTTCCCTTCGGAAACGGGTCCAAGTGGCTCTTTATGTCTTAAAAGTTGCAGACCCCTGATTCTAGTCAGTTAAGTAGCAGAGGGGGTTGTTAATCATTTTCAGCTGCTGTGGTAATAATGAAATTAACAACAGGTGCACTGGATGGGCAACAATGAGACGACCCCCAAAACAGGAATGGTTGTACAGGTGGGCCACTGACATTTATTCCCTACTCATCATGCATTTCAGTGATAACACACTCTGTCGTCCTTGGGGTGACCCTGAACATGACGGGCTCTACAAAATTCGGCCCCTCATAAACCACCTCACTGAGAAATTTGCAGCAAAACATCTGCGTGGATGAGTCCCTCATTCACTTTACTGGCTGTCTTGCATTCAAACAGTACATCCCCAACTTTTTTCCTGTAAGAATCCTGATTTTTGTTACAATAACACCTATTCCAGGTAATACTCAGTTAATCAGCATTATTATCACTGGTATGGCCTGATGTAAGGAAATATATGTAGCTTATATAACGTTGTACACCTTGGTTTGAGTTTTAGCATATACTTTTTCTTTGCTTCTTTATTGGCTGGTATAGACCTTTGGGCTTTGGATTGTTGGCCACTTCTGCGCCCCCATATCTGGCCCCCTGGATGGCCCATCGCCTTGTGGGAACGTAGAGGAGGCTTCTATGATTGGGGGGTTTACCGCTGCAAGGTGCATATTAATATTACATATAAGTTCTGCTATATTGTTGTATGACCCTTTTCATATTTACATGATGTAATTTGGTATATTCAACATATGTACAGTCAGGTCCATAAATATTGGGACATCGACACAATTCTAACATTTTTGGCTCTATACACCACCACAATGGATTTGAAATGAAACAAACAAGATGTGCTTTAACTGAAGACTGTCAGCTTTAATTTGAGGGTATTTACATCCAAATCAGGTGAGTGGTGTAGGAATTACAACAGTTTGCATATGTGCCTCCCACTTGTTAAGGGACCAAAAGTAATGGGACAATTGGCTTCTCAGCTGTTCCATGGCCAGGTGTGTGTTATTCCCTCATTATCCCAATTACAATGAGCAGATAAAAGGTCCAGAGTTCATTTCAAGTGTGCTATTTGCATTTGGAATCTGTTGCTGTCAACTCTCAAGATGAGATCCAAAGAGCTGTCACTATCAGTGAAGCAAGCCATCATTAGGCTGAAAAAACAAAACAAACCCATCAGAGAGATAGCAAAAACAATAGGCGTGGCCAAAAGAACTGTTTGGAACACTCTTAAAAAGAAGGAACGCACCGGTGAGCTCAGCAACACCAAAAGACCCGGAAGACCACGGAAAACAACTGTGGTGGATGACCGAAGAATTCTTTCCCTGGTGAAGAAAACACCCTTCACAACAGTTGGCCAGATCAAGAACACTCTCCAGGAGGTAGGTGTATGTGTGTCAAAGTCAACAATCAAGAGAAGACTTCACCAGGGTGAATACAGAGGGTTCACCACAAGATGGAAACCATTGGTGAGCCTCAAAAACAGGAAGGCCAGATTAGAGTTTGCCAAACGACATCTAAAAAATCCTTCACAGTTCTGGAACAACATCCTATGGACAGATGAGACCAAGATAAACTTGTACCAGAGTGATGGGAAGAGAAGAGTATGGAGAAGGAAAGGAACTGCTCATGATCCTAAGCATACCACCTCATCAGAGAAGCATGGTGGTGGTAGTGTCATGGCGTGGGCATGTATGGTTGCCAATGGAACTGGTTCTCTTGTATTAATTGATGATGTGACTGCTGACAAAAGCAGCAGGATGAATTCTGAAGTGTTTCGGGCAATATTATCTGCTCATATTCAGCCAAATGCTTCAGAACTCATTGGATGACGCTTCACAGTGCAGATGGACAATGACCCAAAGCAGACTGCAAAAGCAACCAAAGAGTTTTTTAAGGGAAAGAAGTGGAATGTTATGCACCGGGCCAAGTCAATTACCTGACCTGAATCTGATTGAGCATGCATTTCACTTGCTGAAGACAAAACTGAAGGGAAAATGCCCCAAGAACAAGCAGGAACTGAAGACAGTTGCAGTAGAGGCCTGGCAGAGCGTCACCAGGGATGAAACCCAGCGTCTGGTGATGTCTATGCATTCCAGACTTCAGGCTGTAATTGACTGCAAAGGATTTGCAACCAAGTATTAAAAAGTGAAAGTTTGATTTATGATTATTATTCTGTCCCATTACTTTTGGTCCCTTAACAAGTGGGAGGCACATATGCAAACTGTTGTACTTCCTACACCGTTCACCTGATTTGGATGTAAATACCCTCAAATTAAAGCTGACAGTCTGCAGTTAAAGCACATATTGTTTGTTTCATTTCAAATCCATTGTGGTTGTGTATAGAACCAAAAATGTTAGAATTGTGTCGATGTCCCAATATTTATGGACCTGACTGTATATCTTTTTTAGATTTTACTACTAAGCCCCTGAAGAATCGTTTGTTTTCGTAAAACATGTTGGGCCATTCTTCTAGCGGCTTAATGTTTCTCACCCCCCCATTCGACCTTCCTGGTGGTTACAGTATGCTTTATCACTAGTTTTGTTCCATACAATATGGTGGGCTGTGGAACATGGTCTGCGGGGACATTGTAAAATTATTTTTTAAACTGAAAGATGTTTTGTCATGACCTATTGTCAAAATAAAATACAAGTGATTTTACTAAATATGTGTTTATAGTTTCTGTGCCTCCAAAGTCCATCTGCACTTCTCCCCCCTTTTTTCCCAATTTTTTATCTGCGTGGATGAGTCCCTCATTCACTTTACTGGCCTTCTTGCATTCAAACAGTACATCCCCAGCAAGCATGCCAGATATGGGGTCAAATTGTATAAGCTCTGTGAGAGGGTCACAGGCTATACGTACAAATGTAGGGTTTATGAGGAAAGAGACAGCGGGCCCCCTGACTGCCCAGACTACTTGGGGAGCAGTGGCAAGATAGTTTGGGACTTGGTGTCGTGTTTGTTTATACGTGGACAATTTGTATACAAGCGTGCAACTATTTAGACATTTGTACAATCTTGGAATTGGCTCATTAACCTAATTGCAGGGGCTTCCCCAAATGGCTTGTAATTACCCAACTTAGAAAGGGGGAGAAAGCCTGCTTGAGGAATGATGAATTGGTCGCATTGAAGTGGAAGGACAAACATGATGTTTTCGTTCTGTCTTCCATTCAAGCAAACGCGACAGTCCAAATTAACACGGTATCTGGCGTTGTTGAGAAACCCCTCTGTGTCCACGACTATAACCTTAAGATGGGAGGGGTGGACTTCAACGAACAAATGATGAATCTGTACCTAGTTTCCCGGAAATCTCGACACTGGTACAAAAAGGTGTCTATTTATTTATTTCAATTGGCTATATATAACGCTTTTGTAATTTACAAAGACACTGGACAGAGTGGATCCTTCCTAAAATTCAAGAAAGAAATCATCACGGCCCTTTTGTATCCAGAAGGTGCTGTGGCCCAATCCTCAAATCCAGATGCAGTTAGCCAGCTGCATGAAAGACATTTTCAAGATATCCTCTCTAGTACCCCAACCCAAAGGTTACCCCAAAGAAGATGTCGTGTCTGTAGCAGACACTGAATAAGACATGACACCAGCTTTTTTTGTCCCTTCTGTCCTGGCCAACCTGGTCTCTGCCTCAAGGACTGCTTTCGTCACTTCCATACTCTAGTGGAGTATTAGTATAGGGTACAGCAGGGCACAGTTCAGGGCACATATTTACACAGGATCTCGAAAGATGTTAGGTAGTCAGGAAACTCGCATTTTGAGAGACCCTACAATCTGTTTTAAAAACTTAAAGTTTAAAAAAAATGGGAAAAAAAAAATAAAAAGTCCCCAAAAAAAATAAAATTTTTAAAAACCAAAAATAGAATTTTTGTTGTTGTTGTCATTGTTGTTACTGTTCTACTGTTACGATTTTACTGTTTTATTGTTACTGTTTTATTGTTAACCATTGCTGTTTTCTTTGCAGGAATGTCATTCAGCTGCAGCACCAAGGGTCATTCAGCTGCAGCAACAGGGTCTTGCTCTCAGTATATACATAAGTAGATGTGTGCAGTGCCGTTGGATGATATTTTTCATCCGCAGTTAAAAAAAGAGCATATATGCCAAAGCATGGGGGCCTGGGGTGGCCAGTGGGTGGATGGCCCCTATGCTTCGGTATATATATTTTATATTATATTTTGTCACATTTCATGAGTGCCCACCATTAGAAATGGGTGGATGCAGGGTGGTATATTCTAATGGTCGGCATACCACATGCTTTTTCTGGTAGAGATTTCTTCTCTCATTTTTCATTCAGCTTACAGGCTGCATAAAAAAAAAAGAACATAGCATATACACACAACAAGGACTAGCGACGTACTGGTTTATCACTGGACGTTGAGTGGTTATACCAGGATGATGCCTGCAGCTTCATGTAAAAGCAATCCTAGTGGCTAATTAGCTGCAGGATTGCTTTTACAAGCACCAGGAGATGATGCCACCCCTCCCTCGCTGCCTCCCAGGCCTTCTCGGGCAGTCCCGTGCCTTCGGGGGAACGTGAGAATGCAGCCAGTGTTTCTGCCAGCTAATTGGAGACTGGACTGGTGCCAATCATCTCTATAGTCTAAGAAATCGGAAGCTACGTGCATTTCATCACTTCAGTTTTACAGGATGAATGTCAGATCAAGGGCAGTAATTCTAGCACTAGACCTCCTCTGTAAATCTAAAATGGTAGCTTGTAAAGGTGTTTAAAATGTTGCCTATGGATATTGAAAATGTATGCAGTTTGTCGCCATTGCACAGGGCATGCGCAGTTTTAAAGCATGTCATGTTTGGTATCTATTTACTTGGCATACCATCATCTTTTATATTTTACCAAATAATTGGCCAATATATTGTGTTTTTGTGCATTAAAAGTAAAAAATTTGAGTTTGAAAAATTGCTTCGTGAGTACTATGTGACATAAAAAATTGCAGCACCCACCATTTTATTCACTAGGGTGTCTGCTTTAAAAAAATATATAATGTTTGGGTTTCAAAGTAATTTCCTAGCAAAAAATACTGATTTATTTCATGTGAACAAAAAGTGTCAGAAAAGGCTTGGTCTTCAGGTGGTTAGAAGAGTGAGTGATGTGTAGCATAAACTTCTAATACTGAGCATAAAATGCCCCCACCCCCCAAAATGACCCCTTTTTAGAAAGTAGACACTCCAAACTATTTGCTGAGAGGCATGTTGAGTCAATAGAAGAATTTATTTTTTTAACACAAGTTTTTGGAAAATGACAAAAATATATATTTTTTTTACACAAAGTTGTCACCTAAATTATATATTGCTCACATATGTCATGGGTATATGTGGAATTACACCCTAAAATACATTCTGCTACTTCTACCGAGTATGGGAATACCACATGTGTCAGACTTTTTGGGAGCCTAGCCACATACAGGAGACTGAAATCCAATGACCACTTTGAAAGTCTGAAGGTGCGTAACTTCTTCATTTCACTTCCTCACTACCTATCACAGTTTCGGAGGCCCTGAAATGCCAGGTTAGCATCTCAAGAAATGTGATGGACAGTCAGAAAGTAAAAGCTGTGTAAATTCCATTATCTATTCCATAGTTTGTAGATGCTATAACTTTCACACAAAGCAATCAATATACACTTATTGGGATTTTTTTTATCAAAAACATGTAGCAGAATACATTTTGGTCTAAATTTATGATGAAATGTGAGTTTTTTGGATATTTTTTATGACAGAAAGGAGTGAATATCGTTTTTTTTAAATTTTTGGTCTTTTTTTGTTTATAGCGTGAAAAATAAAAAGCGCACAGGTGATCAAATACCACCAAAGAAAGCTCTATTTGTGTGAAAAAAAGGACATAAATTTCATTTATGTACCGTATTGCATGACCGTGAAATTGTCAGTTAAACTAGTGCAGTACTGTATAGCAAAAAATGGCGGAATTGCAGTATCTATACCATAGTTTGTAGATGCTATAACTTTCACACAAAGCAATCAATATACACTTATTGGGATTTTTTTTTTACCAAAAACATGTAGCAGAATACATTTTGGCCTAAATTTATGACTAACCTTTAGTTTACTAAATATTTTTTATAGCCAAAAGTTAAAAAAAAGTTTTTTTTTCAAAATTTTTGGTCCTTTTTTGTTTATAGCTCAAAAAATAAAAAGCGCACAGGTGATCAAATACTACCAAAAGAAAGCTCTATTTGTGTGAAAAAAAGGACATAAATTTAGTTTGGGTACAGCATTGCATGACCGTGCAATTACCAGTTGAAATAGTGCAGCGCTGTATAGCAAAGAGGGGCCTGGTCAGGAAGGGGGGTAAATCCTCAGGAGGGCAAGTGGTTAAAGTGGTTCTAAAGGCTCATTTTATGCATGGAGGTAAAAAATCTTCTGTGTGCAGCAGCCCCCCCCCCAACACTTACCTAAGCCCCATCCCGATTCAGCGATGTTCACGAGAGCCTCAGTTCACCAAGGATTCTCACTCCTGATGGGCTGAGTCAGCAGTGGCAGCCACTGGCTCCCGCTACTGTCAATCACAGACAGTGAGCCAATTGGATGGGGCCATGCCACAGCTCTGTGTGTGCGAATGGACACGCAGTGCTGTTGTCTGGAAGCGTACCTGCTGGGGTGCCCCAATAGCAATCTGTTTGCTATGGGGGCACCAGATAGGAGGGAGGGTCCCGGAGCTCCGGCGATGACCCAAGAATAGGAGGATCTGGGCTGCTCTGTGCAAAACCACGTAGTAATTATACTTTTTTTTCTTTTTTAAGAAAAAAAAAGTGAGACTTTACTATCACTTCAAGGACAACACTTTAAAGCAGTAGTCAAATATCTTAGAAGAAAAAAAACAATTTCCCTCTGCAAGGTAATATCTTAATGTGCTAGTATGCATTGCATACAAGGAGGCATTGCATATTAGCACATTATGAAAGACTTACCTTAAAACAAAGCCCTCCACAGCTGACAGGGCTTCGATCTTCACCCAGTCTTCCTTCCAGGTTAGTGGGCTCCGGCTGTGTGACTGGCCGAGCCGTAATGACATCACTCACACATGGGAGCTCATGCGTCGGCGATACCTCTGGCTGCTGCTCACCGGAATATATCCAAAACAGTGCACATTTAGGAGATATTCATTTTACCTACAGGGAAGATAACCTGTAGGTATAAGTCAAAGAACGCACTTTACTACCACTTTAACAGAAATTACAAAACCCACCTGCTCTGTGCGTTTGCTAAAAAACAGACTACAGTGTTTCTGCAAAAATATACAAAGAAAACATGTGACCTCGACTTTCTTGAGTTGTGTCTATTGGTTGTTTGTTATAAGTTCACCTCGGGAAAATGTTACATGCTCCACCGTTTTTTAGGATGGAACATCTAACATGGTCCCAATCCTGCAGCTGCCAAACGCTGCCCCGCCGACCCCTGATAGAAGTACGGGGAGAAGTTCCCCATACTAGCTGTCACGTTTCATAAACAGCGCAGCTGTGCAGGGCTCCCTCCCACATGGCCACATCATTCATTCACGGTCCTCCATGAATGAATGGACTGCAGGTTCTGACAGCCTTGGTGGCTGTCGGCTTGTAGTCCTAAATGAACTACCATGGCGCTGTGGAGGGCTGTGGTAGTTCATTGATTCTTCCTGTCAGAAGTATCGGCTTGCCCATACGGGATGTACAAGCAAGCAGATACATTGACAGCCTACAGGAGACCTGTATGGACGCAATCCGTAAGGACATTGTCAATTCACACTCTACCCCTCCACCTAGCCTCCCTCCATCACCCCCTCAACTCTCCCCTCCTCTGACCTCGCAACCGCACTGCCCCCCACCATACCTAACACCCCGCACACTACAACCTCCACAACACTCTGCTCCTTCAGCCCTGCTACCACTGAGGAGGTCTCCAAGGTCTTCACTGAAGCCCCCCTCACCACTTGTCCCCTGGACCCTATCCCCTCACAACTCCTCCAGTCACCCCTCTCCTCCATCATTCGCTCCCTCACCCACATCTTCAATCTCTCCCTCTCTACTAGCACATTCCCCTCCACCTTAAAGCACGCACACATCACCCCCATACTCACAAAACTGTCCCTTGACCCCACGGACCTAAACAACCTTAGACCCATCTCCCTGCTGCCATTCACTTCCAAGCTCCTTCAGTGCCTTGCCTACAATCGCCTAAGCGCCCACCTCACTGATAACAACCTCCTTTATCCACTACAGTCTGGCTTCCGTCCCCTACACTCCACCGAAACCACCCTACTTAAAATCACTAACGACCTGCTAACCGCCAGAGCAAATGGCCAGTACTCAATCCTCCTGCTCCTCGACCTCTCCGCGGCCTTCGACACTGTTGACCACCCCCTCCTCCTTACTAAACTGCACTCCTTTGGCATCAGGGACGCTGCTCTCTCCTGGATCTCCTCCTACCTATCCCAACGCTCCTTCAGCGTTACCTATAACGCTGCCACCTCCCCTCTCTCCCCCTCTCTGTTGGTGTCCCCCAAGGTTCTGTCCTCGGACCCCTCCTCTTCTCCATCTACACCTGCTCCCTTGGCAAACTGATACACTCTCACGGCTTCAACTATCACCTCTATGCCGACAACACACAAATTTACCTCTCCACCCCTCAACTCACCCCCTCTGTCAGGGCTCCAGGGTATGACCAGAGGTATGTGAACTGACGCAGGGAAACGCAGGCTCCAGATATGTTATAAACAATATAATTTATTAACACTAACAATACATAAACGCAGTGCAATACTAAAACATAACACAGTGCAAACGAACCAAACCACCCACAGATAACAGTACATACAATGCAAGCGTCGTCAGGCAGGCCGGGTCAATAACAATCGGGCAGGAAGGAACAGGAGGAGCAGTCAGAGAGTAGTCAGGTCACGAGCCGGGTACAGCAACTAACGGGCAGGTAGGTACAGGGGGTCAGGCAGAGAATGGTCGGGGTCCCAAGCCAGGGATCAAACAGGAGAAGTCAGCAGAGGTCCGGATCAGGCACGGTCAGCAACGAATCAGTCAGACAGGGACAAGGACAGGAACAGGAATGCAGGTAACACGATACAGGGGCCCAGGAAAAACACACACCAAGGCCCAGACTGCAGGTTTGGCCATCCCTTAAATACACCTGCATAATCAGCTTCAGGTGTTTGGCTGGCTGCAGGGTTGAGTCTCTGATTGCTGAGAGCACCCGCTGGCCAGCCCTGGTACTGCAGCCCACAAGGCAGGTGAGTCCCACCATTACTGGCAAGTCCATTCCTGACACCCTCACTCTCCGCCTGCATCGCCCACCTCCTGAACGACATATCAAACTGGATGTCGCTCCATTACCTCAAATTAAACCTGTCCAAAACCAAGCTCCTAGTCTTCCCCCCAGTCCGTGCCCCCCCCCCATCCTCTCCATCACGACTAGCAACGCCACCATCAATCCCACCCCACACGCCAAAGTCCTGGGTGTCACCCTGGACTCAAACCTCTCCTTCCAACCTCATGTCCAATCACTATCAAAGTCATGCAGGCTCCACCTCCACAACATCTCCAAGATACGTACGTTCCTCACCCCAGACACTACTAAACAACTCGTACACTCCCTCATTATATCACGCCTGGACTACTGCAACTCCCTTTTCACTAGCCTACCCAAACAACTGCTATCCCCACTGCAGTCTTTCCTGAACTCAGCGACTAGACTCATCCACCTCACCAACCGCTGCACATCTGCCACCCCCCTCTGCCAATCCCTTCACTGGCTCCCGATTGCTCAACGCATTCAATTTAAATGACTAACTCTGACATACAAAGCCATTCACAACGCTGCTCCAAACTACCTAACTGACCTGATACCCAAATACCACCCCACCTGTGCCTTTCTCTCCTCACAGGACCTCCTACTCTCCAGCTCCCTGGTCTCCTCCTCCCACGCCTGACTGCAGGACTTCTCCAGGACTTCCCCCATCCTCTGGAACTCCCTACCCCAATCCATCAGACTATCACCTACCCTCCTCACCTTCAGGCGCACCCTGAAAACCCATCTCTTCAGGGAAGCCTACCCCACCCTCACCTAACAACCAATCTCCTCCACTCCTCCTACCACTCCATCCCCCACAGCCACTTCCTCCTGTACCACTATCCCCTCCCTCATAGATTGTGAGCTCGAAAGAGCAGGACCCTCGAACCCCTCGTGTATTGTATTGTACTGTTTTGTCTCATGTTCTGTCCCCCCCGCTATTGTACGACGCTCAGCAAATCCTTTGGCGCTATATAAATACTGTATGCTGTACTACTGTATGGCATCAGCGATCTGATGATATCGCCGGTGCAGTGCTTTAGATGCTCCTAACACAAAAAAAAAATATATAAATGCACATTTTTTTATCTGCAAAAATTGTGCATTTATTATCTTTTGTGTAAATGTGAACTTATCCTTTAAGTAAAAAAAAAGGTCACAGATTTCCTGTAGAGTGGAGCTCCACTCTGCAGCCATTGATATAAACGTTGCGGTTGTCAAGTAGTTTTTGGGGTTATGGCTGACGAACCAGACCCCGGCTTTCACATGAAAGCTTTCGTAGTGGCTCTGCAGCCGCTGGATCGCTTTCCGTAGTGGTGGAAGGGGACACCCCTCCTGCCCCTCGCAGGTGTTTCTCGGGCTTACCATTAATGTTGGCCAGCCCAAGAAATGAAGAAATGATCCGACGCTGCGGCCTCTTCAAGATGTTGGAGATGAAATACTCCATAGTCTTTGATCACCTCTATCATGATGGGGACCAGAGCGACGTCATGACGTCACATCTGGTCGTCAGAAGTAAACACGTTTTTCCTTTTTAAAGCAAAAGTTCCAAAAATTTGCCCACAGTGAAAATACCGGCACCTGGAACACAGGACGGCCAGTGAAACGGGCTGCAGGGAGGACACTGCAAGATTCTGGGACAGGTAAGTGGCTGTTTTTTTAAAAGTCAGTAGCTACAGTTTTTGTAGCTACTTTTATTTTTTTACAGTGTGAGTGTACCCACTTTAAGTTCACTAAAAAAAAAGTTGGAGATCACGTTTCCTGTCCAGAATGGAGCTCCAGTCTGCAACCACACTTCCTTAAAAAGTATACACAGGAAATATGTGACTATTGGTTGTTTATGACATTAAAGTTAATTAAATTTAAAAAAAAGTGGAGTGGAGGTCACATGCTTCCAGTTGAGTGGAGCTCCACTCTGTAGTCTCTGTTGTTTGTTACATTAAGTTTCATTAGGAAAAAAAAAGGGGAGTGGTAGTCACATGTTTCCTGTCGAAAATGGAGCTCTATTCTGCTGTTAGACTCTATTGGCTCAAGGGAAGCCTGTGGGCGGGTCATGGTGATTACGCAATTCCTATTCCGGTCGTAGCGTGTCTGGGCTTTCCGGGTAGCGACTAGTTGTTAGAGGTACTGGAGTGCTAGTGGCTTAGTGACCGGCGGCGGGATGTCTGATAACGAGGACAAGTAAGCATGTTATTACCGGGTCATTGTGTGAGGGAAGCCGGGTGTGCTCTGTTTTATGGATAGAACAATCGAATAAAGCAGGCGGCCACCTGACTAGACTGTGTCTGTATAGTCCCTTTGTTGTAGGTTAGGTAACTGAACGTCTCCGGCTTTCATATCACTTAATGAGGAACTAAAAGCAACACTTTATTTCATTTTGTACAGAGTAAGGGAGGCCTATGAGCCCTGTCAGGGTTTTTGCCACCTGTGTCTCATCGAGGAGATTCCCCATTTTCCTATGTCAGGGCCACCTGAGGAAGTGAGTGGAAATCACTCAAGAACGAAGGAGTCCAGAGCTAGTGTCCCCATTGGAAGATTTCTCCATTCCTGTTCTGGTGGCCAATCAAAATATGGGATTTTCTTTCATTTTTTTGTTGACAACAGTCCCCAGGACATATAGAGAGGATGAATCTACCTGACAGGAACACAGCAACACAAACCTAGCTGAGGAAAGTAAAATGGCACCGGAACTGTAAGCTTATCTTATCGCTATCCTAACCCTTAACCACTTGCCCTCCTGAGGATTAACCCCCCCCCCGTCATGACCAGGCCATTTTTTGCGCTACAGCGCTGCGTTACTTTTACAATTGCACTGTCATGCAACGCTGCACTCAAATGAAATATACGTCCTTTTTTTGTTTTCACGGATAGAGCTTTCTTTCGGTGGTATTTGATCACCTGTGCATTTTTTATTTTTCGCGTTATAAAAAAAAAGTTTGAGAAAAACATTTTTTTTTAAATTTTTGCTATTAACTTCTTGCTGACCAGCCACTGTAGAAATATGGTGGCAGGTCTGTACGGCTGGGCAAAACCACGTTTTAAAACGTGTTTGCAAAACAGGTAGGGGGTGCGTGAGGCGTGTGCCCGCCCTACCCATCCCACCGATCGTGGCCGCGGGTGTCAGTCGCCGGGTCACGGCCGGTCATTACCTACTGTGTCCCGGCGATTAGCGGCAATCACTGACAGAGAGGACGGCTGCAGTGTTTACACTGCAGCCGTGCTTTCTGTTAGTCCCCTGTCAGCTCTTGACATGCTGATCCGGAGAGAAGAGTTTATCTCTCCGGATCAGCGTGTTCCCCTGCAGTACACACCCCCGCCCCCTAGTAAAACACTCCCCTCACACAGTTAACCCTTTCAGTAAATAAAAAAGTTAACCCCTTCCTCCCCAGTGCCATTAGTATAGTGTCAGTGTTTTTTTTTTTGCACTGATCACTGTATTGGTGTCACTGGGGATGTAAGTGACCCCAAGTCAGTACCCCCCAATGTCAGAATATCTGCCGCAGTCCTGCCATAAGTCGCTGATTGCCGCCAAAAGTCACTGATCACTGCCATAAGTCGCTGATCACCGCCATTATTAGTATAAAAAGAAATTAAGAATCCCAGTATCTTTCCCGTCATTTGTAAACGCTATAACTTTCACGTAAACCAATTAATTTACAAGTGTTGTTTTTTTTTTTTTTTTTAGCAAAGACGTCACAGAATACATTTTGGACAAAATTTATGACTAAATTTGATTTTTACATTTTTTTTTTTTTTTACTGGACATGTTTTATAGCAAAAAGTCCAAAATATTGTTTTTCTTCTTCAAAATTGTCAGCCTTATTTTTTATAGCGCAAAAAATAAAAATCGCACAGGCGATCAAATACCACCGAAAGAAAGCTCAATTTGTGGGAAAAAAAGGATGTAAATTTTATTTATGTACCATATTGCATGACCGTGCAATTGTCTGTTAACCATTTGACGCCCGGCCTATGGCCAAATGGCATCCGCAAAAATGTATTACCTTTCCGGGAGGCCACCATATGGCGTCCTCCCGCACATGCGCAGTTCGCACGCTTGCAGAGCTGCGCAGCCTGTCACCGGCCGTGTACCTCGGATACGGCCGATGACAGATCTGAGTTCCGGCCCCTGTTGCCGGTACCATGTGACCTGCTGTGACCAATCACAGCAGTTTACATGACAGTTGTATACAATAGATGGCTTCATTCATGCCATCCATTGTATACTAGTGTCTAGCTGTGAATGGTCACAGCTAATCACATGCACATGTCATGTGATTAGCTGTGGCCAAATCACAGCTAAGCACAAAAAAAAACCCCTGAATGAATCAATGTCATTCAGGTAAATGCTTGCTTATAGCAAAGTAATTCTTTGCTATAAGCAAATTGTGTAAAAAAAAAAAAAAAAAAATACTGATCACTTCCCCAAAGTAGTACAATGTTACTATGGTAACATTGTACTACTTTGGACATAGTGAAATATGAAAATAAATCTTAAAAAATGTAATAAAAGATTTTATATATATATATTTTTTTTCACACTGTCACCATTCAGTGTCCCTGATCACCGCCATGCCAGTTATATGATCACGCTGTACTGCACTGGTGACAGTATGTAAAAAAAAAAATAGTGAAAATAATTTTTTTTATTTTTTTCATTTTCCGAAAAATTATGACAAAAAAAATACAACTTCAAAAAACTCGCCATTCCTCTTATGAAGTACGCTGGACTGTCTACTTTGCAAAAAGGGGTCATTTGGGGGATATCTGTACTATTCTGACATTCTTGGACCTCAAGAAATTAGATTCGCTGTCAGTACTTCAGGATTGATCAATATTCAGATCTATACCATAGTTTGTGAACTCTATAACTTTCCTACAAACTAAAAAATACATCATAATTTGGGTTATTTTCACCAAAGACATGTAGCAGAATACATCTTGGCCTAAATTTATGAAGAACAATTATTTATTTGCAAACTTTTATAACAGAAACAAAGAAAAACGTGTTTTTTATTTAAAAATTTTCGGCCTTTTTTGTTTATTTAGCAAAAAATAAAAACCCCAGCGATGATTAAATACCACCAAAAGAAAGCTCTAGTTGTGTGAAGAAACTGATAAAATTTTAGTTTGGGTACAATGTTGTATGACCGCGCAATTGTCATTCAAAGTGCGAGAGCGCTGAAACCTGAAAAATGGCCTGGGCAGGAAGGTGTAAAATTGCCAGATATTGAATTGGTTAAACTAGCGCAGCGTTGTATAGTAAAAAAAAATGGCGTAAATTGCACTATCTATACCATAGTTTGTAGACACTATAACTTTCACACAATGCAATCAATATACACTTATTGGGATTTTTTTTACCAAAAACATGTAGCAGAATACATTTTGGCCTAAATTTTATAAATAACTTTGAGTTTACTATATATTTTTTATAGCTGAAAGTAAAAAATATCGTTTTTCTTCAAAAGTTTTGGTCTTTTTTTGTTTATAGCGTGAAAAATAAAAACCGTACAGGTGATCAAATACCACCGAAAGAAAGCTCTATTTGTGTGAAAAAAAGGATGTAAATTTCATTTGGAAGCAGCATTGCATGACCGCATAATTATGAGTTGAATTAGTGCAGCGCCGAGTAGCAAAAAGAGGCCTGGTCATTAAGGGGGTAAATCCTCAGGAGATCAAGTGGTTAAACATGTCCAGTGAAAAAAAAATACATTTCATCATAAATTTACACCAAAATGTATTCTGCAACATTTTTTTGCTACAAAAATAAAATCCCAGTACGTGTAAATTGGTTTACGTGAAAGTTATAGTGTTTACAAATGGCGGTATATATGGAATTTTTTTTTTTTTTTACACTAGTAATGGTGGCGATTAGCAATTTATAGTGGGACTACGGCAGGCATTCTGACACTTGGGGGAACTGACTTGGTGTCACTGACATCCTTAGTTACACCAATACAGTGATCAGTGCTAATAAAAAACACCAACGCTGTACTAATGGCACTGGGCAGGAAGGGCTTAACATCTGGGGTGATCAACGGTTTAACTGTGTGCAGTTTTACTGTAAGCTGTGTGTGTGCTTTCAGCTGTAAGCACACTGCTTTGTATGGCTCTGCTATGCATTGTTTATATACAGTTCTCTCCCCCTGTCGGTAATGCACAGTGCTCACTGGGTGCCGGCGAGTAATCACCCGCTGTAACCTGGTGATCTATATATATATATATATATATATATGATTTTGCGCACCGCTTCCGCCCTACAATGTAAAGCAGTGTAAATTTGCTGTCCCCTCAAAATAACTCAACACAGCCATTAATGTCTAAAGCACTGGCAGCAAAAGTGAAAATGTCCAATTCAGGCCCACAGTGTCAATATTTTGTGTGGCCACCATTATTTTCCAGCACTGCCTTAACCCTCTTGGGCATGGAGTTCACCAGAGCTTCACAGGTTGCCACTGGAGTCCTCTTCCACTCCTCCATGACGACATCACAGAGCTGGTGGATGTTGCGCTCCTCCACCTTCCGTTTGAGGATGCCCCACAGATGATCAATAGGGTTTAGGTCTGGAGACATGCTTGGCCAGTCCATCACCTTTGCCCTCAGCTTCTTGGAGGTGTGTTTGGGGTCGTTATCGTGTTGGAATACTGCCCTGTGGTCCAGGCTCCGAAGGGAGGGGATCATGCTCTGCTTCAGTATGTCATAGTACATGTTGGCATTCATGGTTCCCTCATTGAACTGTAGCTCCCCAGTGCCAGAAGCACTCATGCAACCCCAAACCATGACACTCCCACCACCATGCTTGACTGTAGGCAAGACACACTTGTCTTTGAACTCCTCACCTGGTTGCAGCCTGTAAGGGACCGCCTGGCGGTACCACTAGCACTCCACTGAATAGGCGTCCCCAGCGCACGGAATCTAAGTCCCAAGGTGCTTGTTCACCAGGGCCCCTGATGGTGGGGATGGACTTGGAGCCCCCCGAGACCAGGTCGTGGCTACTGGGTGCGTCTGTCAGTGGTAGTGGTATGCGCCAAGGGCTCCCACGGGGAAGAGTCTGATGTGAGGAGGTCAGAAGACCCCACTGCAAGGGATGGATGGATGGATGAGCAAGGTCAGACGGGCCGGGTCGGTAACAGAGAGGACGGCAAGGTACAAGGCAGCGGGCATAGAATGGTCGGGTCACACGCCAGGTCAGCAACAGCAGGTCAAATCCAATCGGGGGCATTCAAGAGAGAGGTCAGGCAAAGCAAGGGTCAGAATAGGAGAAAGCAGCAAGGTCAGGTACAATCCGGGTCAAAACTTACAAGGTACAGGTACACAGGTTCACAGGATGCAGGGAAGACCAGAAGGCACTGAATGACAGCTCAGGGCCATTTAAATATCCCGCCCTGCGCTGCCATTGGTGCCCAGCGGGCGGCCGCGGCTTCTACTGCGCATGCGCGAACTCGAACGCCGCGGCCGGCCCGGACCTAGTGCCCGTGTCCCTGCACAGGGCGGTGCACTGCGCCTGCGCCGGGACCATCACAGCAGGGATCGAGGAGATCCCTGACACAGCCACACACGCTTGACACCATCTGAACCAAATAAGTTTATCTTGGTCTCATCAGACCACAGGACATGGTTTCAGTAATCCATGTCCTTAGTCTGCTTGTCTTAAGCAAACTCTTTGCAGGCTTACTTGTGCATCATCTTTAGAAGAGGCTGTCTTCTGGGACAACAGCCATGTAGACCAATTTGATGCAGAGTGTGGCCTCTGCAGCAATGCTGGCAGCACTCATGCATCTATTTTCCAAAGACAACCTCTGGATATGACACTGAGCACGTGCAGTCAACTTCTTTGGTCGACCATGGCAAGGCCTGTTCTGAGTGGAACCTGTCCTGTTAAACTGCTGTATGGTCTTGGCCACTGTGCTGCAGCTCAGTTTCAGGGTCTTGGCAATCTTCTTATAGCCTAGGCCATCTTTATGAAGAGCAACAATTCTTTTTTTCAGATCCCCAGAGAGTTCTTTGCCATGAGGTGCCATGTTGAACTTCCAGTGACCAGTATGAAAGTCAGGGGGACAATCCAAACTATACTACTACTTTTTGGATCTCTTAACAGTGGTGTGGCATTGTTTCCATTTTTATTATGTAGCAACACAAACCAGACAGGTGTTCTCACATTCTTCTCTTCTGTCAAAACTTCAAAAAGTTGTGTCCTCTGTTATACTTTAACCACCTTCCGCCCGCCCTATAGTACGACGGGCGCAAGGCTGTTCTCTCGTTCTGATAGGACGTCATATGACGTCCTACCATTCTCACTGCGCATGCGCGGCTCAGGGAGCGTGCAGTGCGGCGATTGCCGGTCCGCTGTGTCCCTCGGACACAGCGAATCACAGAGCCGAAGATGTCGGCTCCGTCATGTGATCAGCTGTGTCCAATCACAGCTGATCACATGTAAACACGGAAATGCCGGTTATCGGCATTTCTGTCCTCTCGAGCTGTCACGCTGACAGCTCGAGAGGAGAGCCGATAATCGGCTTTCTGCGGAGGGGACATGTACACTGATCATCAGGGCATTGATGATCAGTGTGACCCCAGAAGTGCCACCTGTCAGTGCTCATCAGTGCCAATGCCCATCAGTGCCACGTGCCAGTGCTCATCAGTGCCACATCAATGCCACATAGTGCATACCAGTGCACATCAATGCCACATATCAGTGCCCATCTGAGCTGCCTTTCAATGTCACCCATCAGTGCCGCCTATCAGTGCTGCCTTTCAGTGCCCATCAGTGCAACCTACCAGTGCCTCCTCATCAGTGTCCATCAGTGCCACCTATCAGTGTCCATCAGTGCAGCCTATCAGTGCCCATCACTGCAGCCTAATTAGCGCACATCAGTGAAGGAGAAAAATCACTTATTTAGAAAATTGTATAACAAAAACTAAGAAAAAAGGTGTTTTTTTTTTCAAAATTTTCAGTGGTTTTTGGTTTGTTTAAGAAAAAATAAAAATCCCAGAGGTGATTAAATACCACCAAAAGAAAGCTCTATCTGTCTCAAAAAAATGATAAAAATTTCATATGGGTACAATGTTGCATGATCGCGCAGTTGTCATTCAAAGTGTGACAGCGCTGAAAGCTGGAAATTGGCCTGGACAGGAAGGGGGTATAAGTGCCCTATATGCTAGTGGTTAAAGTGTAATATACAGTCAACACATTGTAGTTTGGATAGTGTGAGGAATGGTTATGACTCCTGTCATTGTGTACTTACTAACCGTGTCCCATTGGGGACATTTCCTTTATTTCCTATTTTCAAAGACAGAGAGGGAAGTAAGAGGAAATTCCACCAAAATGAGGGCTATCCCCTCTAAGACTGTTATTGCCAGAACAGATGTCCCATTTGGAAAAATTCCCTTCACCTCTTGTTCCTGTGAAAAGTCAATTTTGGATTTCCTATTATAATGTTTGTTTGTTTCTTCCAGTTTTGATGGTGATGATTTTGATGATGCCGAAGAAGATGAAGGACTTGATGACTTGGACAACGCTGAGGAGGTCAGCTATCTAAAATTCTTTTTTCTTTTTGATCATAAGCATTTATGAAACATAAGGCTAATCAGTGGGTAGTTTGCCTCTTTTAACCATTTTACTGTCACTCTCATAACTATTAACTGCAGTGTAGTAGAGGGCTGATAACACCCATATGGATTTAGTTGCAACCATGAGCTTCCGTTTTGAGTTTTGATAGTTGGTGTTCCTGTTTTATGTAAAAGTGAAACGTGATCTGGGTGGCTATAAAGCCATTCAGTCACATCCATTGACTTGACTGTCAAACTGGGACTTTGACTTCTGCAGGGAGGTATAGCAGTGTTTTGCTTTATGCCAGAATTGATAAATGTCCCTCATTGTAAAGATTTTCACCAATCTGATGTCTGTCTTTTCTCTCTCTCTATATCTATACACTATATTGCCAAAAGTATTGGGACACCCCCCCCCCCCCCCCCAATTATTGGATTCAGGTGTTCCAATCACCTCCATGGCCGGTGTATAAAATCAACCACTTAGGCATGCAGACTGCTTCTACAAACATTTTGTGAAAGAATGGGCCACTCTCAGGAGCCCAGTGAATTCAAGTGTGGTACCGTGATAGGATGCCACTTGTGCAGTAAGTCCATCCGTGAAACTTCTTGCTACTAAATATTCCGCGGTCAACTGTTAGTGGTGGTATAACAAAGTGGAAGCAGCTGGGAACAACAACAACTCAGCCATGAAGTGGTTGACCAGGTAAAATGACAGAGCGGGGTCAGCGCACAGTGCGTAGAAGTCGCAAACTGTCCGCAGAATCAATAGCTAAAGCCCTCCAAATTTGGTGTGGCCTTCAGATTAGCACAACAGTGCATAGAGAGCTTCATGGAATGGGTTTTCATAGCCGAGCAGCTGCATCCAAGCCTTACATCACCAAATGCAATGCAAAGTGTTGGATGCAGTGGGGTAAA
Source organism: Staurois parvus (assembly GCF_062004578.1). Classification (NCBI taxonomy): domain Eukaryota; kingdom Metazoa; phylum Chordata; class Amphibia; order Anura; family Ranidae; genus Staurois; species Staurois parvus. Next base: position 3,478,932 of record NW_028317945.1, read on the forward strand.
GCTTGCAGCCACTGGTCTCTAGAGCAGAAGAGACGTGTTCTCAGGAGTGACAAATCACGCTTCTCTGTCTGGCAATCTGATGGATGTGTCTGGGTTTGGCGTTTGCCAGGTGAATGTGTGTGGGACAGGGCTCAACAAATCCCAGGTGCCAGGTGGCCAAGGCAGCCTTAAACTGCACTGCAGCACCTGGGCTTCCGAAGCATCAGGTGCAAGTAATTCCCACTGCCTGATACACCAGACATGCAGCACCGGGCAGCCGATCCAACTCCCAACATCCAAAAAACACCTGCAGCAGAGCTAAAGTTTCTCTCTTCCTCTCCACACACCGACACCCCCACATTCCCCTCTTCCTCTGCACCAGCCATTCCATGAGCACCGTGGCCCACCTGTCGTCCTCCCTGCCAGTCCCCACTTGCGGTGCTGGAGAAAAATGGGGGTGACAACACACATCAAAAACCTCAGCCCCAACAAGCTGTCCCACTCAGCAGCATGCCCGGCTCCAGTCCCCTCCATATGCAAATTTAGGATCTGCCATCGAAAATAAAGGCCTGTTTGTCCAAAAAAACTGTCCCATAACAGGCTCCTAGAGATTATATATAGAGATAAAGAGAGACAAAAATTTTAGGTAGGTGTGAAAAAAAATTGTCAAGAATGCTTTTGGAAATAGAAGTGTTCATAATTTATTATTTATCAGTTAACAAAAGAGAAAGCAAATGAACAGAGAAATCCAAATCAATCCAATATTTGGCAGCTGTAACCAAGTATTTCAGATTTTGAATCATCATTCTAGAGCACTTGTTGTTTTTCTGTACCCCAGTTCCTATGTTTTGGTGCATAGTTGAGTTGCTTAACCTTGTTTCCACATCCTTTGGCTGAAAACCTAGGAACTGGGATGCAGAAAAATGGCAGCAGGTGTTCTGGACTGATGAGTCAAAATTTGAAATATTTGGCTGCAGCAGGAGGCAGTCCACCCTAATGAGTTAATCAGAAAAAAGTGCACTTATTTTATTTTAATTGGCTATTTTAGGAAGACCAGGAGAATGTTGCAATCTTGCCAGCTGGTGAAGGACAACAAGCAAACCAGAAACGGATCACAACAAATTACATGACAAAATATGAAAGGGCACGTGTTTTGGGTACCAGAGCATTACAGATAGCGTAAGTATGCAAGGACATCAGACCTATTAAAAAAAAAAAAAAATTGGCAAACAAGTGATAGCTAAGTGATGCATTTTATTTTGTATACACTGAAGAAAAGATTGGAAGAATTGGCCTACTTATCAGATATTTCTGCTTGTAAACCAACCGTTTAGAATGTAAAAAATGCGTGGCGATCATTGTCCAAGGGACTGAAATTGATGGAAATGTTATTACTAATTGCAGGAGCACATAACATGGGATTAAAATATTGTTGGTTTTTGTTCATGTTCCATTAAAGTTGGACATACAGTAGATATAGGAAAAAATCTAGAAATACTCTTAAATTGTCAGTCATTAACCCCTTGCTGCTGGCGCCTCCTGGCCCTTTCAGGGGTTTCTGACGCCGGGAGGCAGGGCGGGGTTTAGGGTCATGTGGCTGCCATGATTGGCTGTCACAGCAGTCACATGATCGGAAAGGTCCTGAACGCAAGGAGACATCGGGACCTTTCCGTGGGATGCCAACACATGTGCTGGGAGCGTGCAAGGCGCACGTTCTCAGCACGTTTGTTTGCAAATGGTACACAAATATGCAGCCGCCTAGAGGCTGCATATTTGCGTACGCTCGACGTGAAGAGGTTAAATTGTCATTTGTACAAAAACAAAACACAATCTCAAACTTTCTAATTAAAGATTAAAACTATTTTGTTATAAATATGTGAATCTAAGATTATGCATTTTTTATGAAACTGTGTTACACAAGAGAATGCAAAACTATAAATATGGTGCTTCTTTTAGTGCTGCAAGCGTTGCCAGCTTTCTGGATTTCTGGCAGGATCATCGGGTATTTTTGTGTATTTGCAATGTTTTTGGTAAAGCGCTTCTGGTTAGTCTTGAAGTAGGTGGGAACATGGCCACATCTCCAGTTCCAATGATGGTCTTAGCTGTACTGGAAAGATTATGTATAATCATATCTAGATGACCACATTCCTCAATTCCAGTTTCTAGTAAAATAAATGGGAATTTTTCAAGGCATCAAAGATTATATAGGTTGCCATTATTTACTGTTCTTGAAAATGCTAATTTCCTGGCTGCCATGCTGATCCAGTGGCTTGATTACTGTAGGGTCACTGAACCAGAAGGGTTGTGCTAGAATATGTTTGCTTCTTCCAGATTAGTGATTTAGAAAGAAATAACTTGGCGTCAGCCAGCATTTTTGGCTGATCAACAGTAGCGGCCTAGATATTTCTCTCAGGACAGGTTTATTTTAAGATTACAAAGGTAAATGAGTCTACTTCATACTTGTGTAGGGATGGGAAACTATCTCTCAGGATGAGCCTATCCTAGAAAAACTTGCTGACCAGGGAAATTGAGATTTTATTTTTGTTTGTAGTAGTGACCACATTGATAGAGGACTGGCAATCCTATTTTTAGCATATTTTGTAATGCGATAAGTTCACTTATTCTTTCTGCCTAGCCACTCTGTTTTAAAGTACAAATCCTCCCCACATTAGGTGTATAGTTGCCTGCACCCTTCTGCAATATTTATATCTTGCAGCTGAAGTCTTTTTTTTCCCCGCTATATGCATGTTTTCCTGTTGTATGATAATGCCTTCCTCTACCCACTTTTGCTTATTAAAATTAAACTTTCTTGTCACTTTTGTAGAATGTGTGCACCTGTTATGGTGGAGCTTGAAGGAGAAACTGACCCACTGCTTATTGCTATGAAGGAACTAAAGTAAGTCTCTCAGATTTACCCTTTCCTCGTGTATTTTCTCTAGGCCGGCTAATATAATTATAGAAAGATGTAAACTCATAAATTATATAAATTTATAAAGGCCTAAAATGTATTTTGTGATTCTTACTGTATTGTCATAAAGCTTCAGTTTCTGTAAATCATTTATGAAACAAGTCACTATTTGGTTCTTAGTTCCATATTTGCATCATCTTTCAGCACTGTGATGGGGACAAGCATCCTTTTAATGGAAAAATACAGAGAACAGTGTAAAAACTTGCTAAGCCCCCCCTTATCTTTTGTCATTGGGTTCCGTTACACAGAGTCTATATAAGCTCTGTCGTGTTTGTATTTTCTCCCCAGACGCTCCGTTGTAGTTGTGACGTTTGTTTCACATGTACTCTGGTGCTTCCCTTTGGGTGGTTTGGTAGAATTGTGCAAGGCATTTATCTGGATCACATTAGGCAGAATTTATCAAAATTGGACAGAATCTAGAGCAGCTGTGCATGACAATTTTTTCAGCTTGTTCAGTTAAGTCTAGAAAATGAAAGATTGAAGTTGATTGGTTGCCATGGGCAACTGTTTCAGATTCTGGCTGCTCCAGTTTTCATAAATTCTGCTTTGTGTGTCTTCTGTTTGCTGCAATGGGTTCCCAGGGAAACCTCTATTGAAAGACTGAAATTGGTAGTTCTCTGTCTCTTGCCTTAGTACATTTCGAATCACTGATCCACAATAAGCATGCAGGCAGTAAAGCCAGAGAATAGTCTAATCTCCTGATCTAACACTGTATGCCCATTACCCCTCATCTACCCCCACCCTCCACATTGGCTCCTGCTGCACTCTCCTCAGCGTGTGATTAGCGTTCTGGAGATTTGAAAGCTTCTGTACTTTTTGATAAACATCAATGCAAGATTAAAGAAATCCTGAGACCATGAACTGTTGGGGGTACTTGAGGACTGAGTTTGGGAACCACTGTTGTAGGTGGATTTGAAATAGGCAGTTCATGCATGGTACCTATAAATATCTTGCTACTGTATGTTGCATGGAGGTTGAATATATGAGTGTGGTGGGTAGCAAGTTCTAAGGCCAAGGGTGCACCTATTTTTATTTTTTTTAATCACAGTACACCAATATGGTTGGGGTTTCGGGTAATGTGTTTGGGTGTAAATTAAATTTTTTAATTTTTTTTTTTTACCCTTTTCGTTTTCATCACATAGGGGACAACGTCCCCTTGTGATGTTTTTTTGGTGACAGGTTCTTTTTAATGAGACATCCAGGGTCCAAAAGTCTCCTCCCATTGAATGTGACGTAGTGCAGATCTCATTGCAATACATTGTTTTCCGGGGAAACTGAAATGAGGACTCTGAAGTGACGTCACACACATCACTATCCAGGTCAGCAACAAGGAGAGGAGGAGAGCAGGTGTATGTCCACTCTCCTTCCTTCCCTTCACCCTCCAGGACCGCTTTGTTGGTCCCAGGCCTGCAGATGGGCAGACAGCACCCGGAAAACATAGCGGGGGATGGGGTTGCGCCCTTCCTGGGTGTGTGTGGAAGCATGGAGTCTGCTTTACACACCATTTCGGTGGCTGCAGCAGCAAAAGGGTTAAAGGTCTTTGTTTCTCTGTTCATATATCAAGTCAACAATTTCCATGTGGTGTGCTTGCATTTTATAACACCACTGTATGCTATTCATTGGCTTTCTAATGGTTGAACTAGATGGACATGTGCCTATTTGTTACACCAATCTAACTATGTAACTATTTAGTACTTTTGGATCACTGACCTGGCAGCATGCTTGTTCTAAAGCGGTGGTAAATCGGGATTCCAAACAGCTATGCAAGTAGCATTCCAAGAAAGTGGTAAACAGATGTAAGATATTTTGCTCAATAAAGAGTAAAGCTGGGTATACATGGTCCATGTGTACACTCCTTTCTGTTCAACAAAAGCCGGTCTAATGATTATGCTGGAAAACCGGCATTTCATCAGTGATTGGCTGCAGTGCTGATCTGTGTATTCTGACAGGAGATGGAGGCTTGAGGGGGAGTTCCCCCTGTTAGAATATACAGCAAGAGAGATTGAAAATCAGTAGGCTAGTGTGTCGACTCATAACATTTTTAGTTTTATTTGTTCGTTTTATTTGTTAACTACATTTTCTCCTACAGAGCCAGGAAGATCCCTATAATCATCAGACGCTATCTTCCTGATGGCAGTTATGAAGACTGGGGGGTGGATGAGCTCATCATTACCGACTAAAGCCACTGGATATTCCTGTTCTTGGATGTTCCCCTTTATGTTCCTGTGTTTTATTAGCCTACAGTATCTTTTGATGTACAGAAAGATTTTTAAATATATATTTTGTAGTATTTATATTTCTACATGCCAATGTGACAGACACTGACAATGTATACCCATTGGAAGCATTTTTGTTTGTAGAGACAGATGAAGCCAACAAACCTTGTTAAAATGTTTTTTGCATTTTCAATTGTAAATTTTGTTATGAATAAACTACAACTTATTGGCATGAATCCTTGTAGGACTACTTTTTACTAATCTTACCTTTTACTTGCACTAAAAGTGTTTTTTCTCTTTGCTGTTAGATGTTTGCGGTATTTTTTTTTTCTTATCCAGTAGGTAAATTATTATTACTGTACTTGTCAAATCAGAGTCTTTTTGGCTCCTTATGAGAAATCAGCAGTTTTATTCCAGAATGTAACTAGTACTCCTCCTCGGCCCCTACCCCACTACCTGTTCTTACTACAACAGAAGACTCATTGTATACCTCTACCTCTGCACCTGTTGCTATGGAAATGCTCAAGGTGGGGACAAATTTCTCAGGAGTATCGGAAAGCTGGATGAATCCCACTCTTTGTTTCATCCAAGTTCGTGGTCTGTTGCTCCTGCGTTCCTGTCACACCTGGGAGACAGGTTAGCTCTGATTCCTGTGCTTCATTCACATATTGTCAACATATCTGCAGATTAAAATGCCAGCCATATGCTAAAACTTTGTTGTCAGCAAGTACAAGGCCACTTGAATAATGTGCAAATATATAAATCTCACTAGTTAATCAATTTCAGATTACTTGTTGGGAGAAAACAGAAGATGCCTTTCAACATCCTTTCTCCAAATTGTTTATTAAAATTGATAAAAACAGATATACTGTAGTCTTAATTTAAGCTCTGCATACAGGACAAAGTGGATGAAGGTCTAGGTTGATGTATCATAGATTAAACTTGTGAATAGCGTAAGAACATGTAAAAACAGATTTGTAGATCTAAATATATTCATCATTTAAGCTCTGGAGAGGGACCAGTGGTGAGTTTGAGGGGGAAAAAAAAAGTTTCCCCTGCTGGCTCTTGTGTAACTACAGGATATACAAGCCAATGGGAGGAACCACAACATGTGGCTGCAGACCAGGTATTTGGCACACAAGAAATGATCAAATACCTGCTGTGGCCATGGATCTGTAGCACAGCAAAGTATCAACGCGCAGGCTGTGGGAAAGTATAATTATACAGCATCTTGTTTTACGAGCTGGCTCTAGTGTATATTCGGTTCCATAATAACGGGTTATTTTAACTCCTTCCTGTCCAGTGTATGTATCTATGTGTGTGTGTATATGTGTGTGTGTGTGTGTGTGTGTGTATATACATATATATATATATATATATATATATATATATGATTCAGGTGTTTCAATCACCTCCATGGACACAGGTGTATAAAATCAAGCAATAAACAAATGTTACCAGCGCTCCAGTCTTCATACAACCAAGGAGATGCCAAAATGTCAACCGAAGAGGTGCTGCCCTTCTAAGTTCGGGAAATCTGAGCACTAGTGGAAAAGAACAGACAAGGGTGCACTCTCATCGTGCATTACCGTGGTAGAACACGTATTTCTACCACGGTAATGCACGATGAGAGTGCATTTTGAAGGGGGTTCAGCTTCCGAAACGCGTCAACTTATTCCCATCATTAGACACAGATGTATTGTGACTGTCTTTGTGGACCACTTATACTGCTTTTAATCACGTTGGTTTGTGAGTATATATCCTCTTTTTATTCAATAAATACGTGTTCTACCACGGTAATGCACGATGAGAGTGCACCCTTGTCTGTTCTTTTCCACTAGTATAAAATCAAGCACCTAAGCATGCAGACAGCTTCTACAAACATTTGTGAAAGAATGGGTTGCTCTCAGGAGCTCAATCCATCTGTGAAATGTCCTTGCTACTAAATATTCCACGGTCAACTGTTAGTGGTATTATAACAAGATGGAAGCAACTGGGAACAACAGCAACTCAGCCACAAAGTAGTAGTCCACGTAAAATGACAGAGCGAGGTTAGTGCATACTGAAGCGCATAGACGTCGCCAACTGTCTGCAGAGTCAATAGCCAAAGACCTCCAAACTTGGTGTGCCCTTCAGATCAGCACAACAGTGCGTAGAGAGCTTTATGGAATGGGTTGCCATGGCCGTGCAACTGCATCCAAGCCTTACATCACCAATTACAATGCGAAGCGTCGGATGCAGCGGTGTACAGTATGCCTCTAGACTCCAGAGCAGTGGAGATGTGTTCTCTGGAGTGACAAATCGCGCTTCTTTGACAATCTTATGAATGTGTCTGGGTTTGGCGGTTGCCAGGAGAACGGTACTTGCCTGACTGCATTGTGTGAAGTTTGGTGGAGGGGGGATTATGGTGTGGGGTTGTTTTTCAGGGGTTGGGCTTGGCCATTTAGTTCCAGTGAAGGGAACTTTAACCACATGCCGCCCAGCCATTTTAGAAATACGGCGGCAGGGCAGCACGGCTGGGCAAAAGCACGTTTTAAAACCCGCTTTTGTAGGGCGGTGGCATGCACGAGGCACGCCACCGCCCTACCTGCACCGCCGATCCCGGTCGCGGGTGTAAGTCGCCGGGTCGGTTGCCGATTAGCGGCAATCACTGACAGAGCAGGGCTGCAGTAGCTCTGCTTTCTGTCAGTTTCCTGACACTCTGATTGGGAGAGAAGAGTTTATCTCTCCGGATCAGTGTGTCCCCTTGCAGTACATAAACCCGCCCCCTAGTAAAGCACTCCCCTCACACAGTTAACCCTTTCAGTGAATAAAAACGTTAACCCCTTCCCCAGTGCCATTAGTACAGTGTCGGTGTTTTTTTTTTGCACTGATCACTGTATTGGTGTCACTGGGGATGTCAGTGACCCCAAGTCAGTTCCCCCCCCAGTGTCAGAATGTCCTGCCATAAGTCGCTGATCGCCGCCATTATTAGTGTATAAAAAAAAAAATCCGAGTATCTTTCCCGCTATTTGTAAAGGCTATAACTTTCACGTAAATTAATTTACACGTATTGGGTTTTTTTTTTTTTAGCAGACATGTCGCAGAATGCATTTTGGACAAAATTTATGATGAAATTTGATTTTTACATTTTTTTTTACTGGACATGTTTTATAGCAAAAAGTCCAAAATATTGTTTTTTTTTCTCAAAATTGTCAGCCTTTCTTTTTTTTTTTTTTTTATAGCGCAAAATATAAAAAACGCACAGGCGATCAAATACCACCAAAAGAAAGCTCTGTTTGTGTGCAAAAAGACATAAATTTCATTTATGTACCGTATTGCATGACCGCGCAATTGTCTGTTAAACTAACGCAGCGCTGTATAGCAAAAAAAGGCGTAAATTGCAGTATCTATACCATAGTTTGTAGACGCTATAACTTTCACACAAAGCAATCAATATACACTTATTGGAATTTTTTTTTTTACCAAAAACATAGCAGAATACATTTTGGCCTAAATTTATAACCAACTTTGAGTTTACTATATATTTTTTATAGCTGAATGTAAAAAATATCGTTTTTCTTCAAAGTTTTTGGTCTTTTTTTGTTTATAGCGTGAAAAATAAAAAGCGCACAGGTGATCAAATACCACCAAAAGAAAGCTCTATTTGTGTGGGAAAAAAAGGACATAAATTTTGTTGGGGTACAGCATTGCATGACCGCGCAATTATCAGTTGAATTAGTGCAGCGCCGAGTAGCAAAAAGAGGCCTGGTCATTAAGGGGGGTAAATCCTCAGGAGGGCAAGTGGTTAAAAGATGTCAGCATACTAAGACATTTTGGACAATTTAATGCTCCCAACTTTGTGTGAACAGTTTGGGGATGGCCCCTTCCTGTTCCAACATTACTGCGCACCAGTGCACAAAGCAAGGTCCAGAAAGACCAGGATGAGTGAGATTAGGGTGGAGAAACTTGACTGGCCTGCACAGAGTCCTGACCTCAACCCGACAGAACACCTTTGGGATGAACTGGAGTGGAGACTGACAGGCCTCGTCCAACATCAGTGCCTGACCTCACAAATGCGGTTCTGGAAGAATGATCAAACATTCCCATAGACATACTGCTAAACCTTGTGGACAGCCTTCCCAGAAGAGTTGAAACTGTTTTAGCTGCAAAGGGTGGGCTAACTCATTGAACCCTACAGACTAAGACTGGGATGCCATTAAAGTTCATGTGCGTGTAAAGGCAGGCACCCCCCAATACTTACACTACACACTACATTGCCAAAAGTATTGGGCTGCCTGCCTTTACACGCACATGAACTTTAATGGCATTCCAGTTTTAATCCGAAGGGTTCAAAATTGAGTTGGCCCACCCTTTTCAGCTATAACCGCTTCAACTCTTCTGGGAAGGCTGTCCGTACAGTTTAAAAGTGTGTCTATGGGAATGTTTGACAGTTCTTCCAGAAGCGCATTTGTGAGGTCAAGCACTGATGTCGGACGAGAAGGCCTGGCAGTCTCCGCTCTAGTTCATCCCAAAGGTGTTCTGTCGGGTTGAGGTCAGGACTCTGTGCAGGCCAGTTAAGTTCCTCCACCCTATACTCACTCATCCATGTCTTTCTGGACCTTGCTTTGTGCACTGGTGGGCAGTCATGTTGGAACAGGAAGGGGCATCCCCAAACTGTTCCCACAAAGTTGGGAGCATGAAATTTTCCAAAATGTCTTGGTATGCTGACACCTTTTAAAGTTCCCTTCACTGGAACTAAATGGCCAATCCCAACCCCTGAAAAAGAACCCCACACCATAACCCCCCCATCCACCAAACTTGGCACAATGCAGTCAGGCAAGTACCGTTCTCCTGGCAACCACCAAAACCAGACACGTCCATCAGATTGCAAGACAGAAGCATGATTAGTCACTCCAGAGAACGCATCTCCACTGCTCTAGATTCCAGTGGCAGCATGCTTTACACCACTGCATCCGACACTTTGCATTGCAGTTGGTGTTGTAAGGCTTTGATGCAGCTGCTCGGCCATGGAAACCCATTCAATGAAGCTCTTTACGCACCATTGTGCTAATATGAAGGCCACACGATGTTTGGATGTCTTTAGCTATTGATTCTGCAGACAGTTGGCGACTTCTGCGCACTTTGTGGCTGAGTTACTGCTGTTCCCAGTTGCTTACACTTTGTTATAATACCACTAACAGTTGACAGTGGAATATTTAATAGCAGGGAATTTGACGGATGGGCTTAGTGCACAGGTGGCAACCTATCGCGGTACCACGATTGAATTCACTGAGCCCCTGAAAGCGACCCATTTGTTCACAAATGTTTGGAGAAGCAGTCTGCATGCCTAGGTGCTGATTTTATACACCTGTAGCCATGGAAATGATTGAAACACCTGAATCCAATGATATGAAGGGGTGTCCTAATACTTTTTACAATATAGTGTGTGTGTGTGTATGTATGTGTGTGTATATATATATATATATATATATATATATATACAGTTGTGTTCAAAATAATAGCAGTCAGACATCACTAACCTGATCAATCACTGTTTTTGGGAGAAATGATATTTCTACATGGCAAATAATTTTCTAGCAGGTGTAGAAGAGTAATAGAAGTCCAACAGACCCAACAGTCATGACATGCATGCTGCTGATTCTGCGTAATTGAATCATTAATTGAAAGGGGTATGTTCAAAATAATAGCAGTGTGGAGTTCTATTAGTGAGGTCCTTCATTCTTTGAAAAACAGGTGGCAATTATTGCCCTTATTTAAGGAAGGAAGGCAGAAAATGTTGTACATGCTGGTTACAGTGCATTTCTCTCTGTAATTCTGAGGAAAATGGGTCGTTCCAGACATTGTTCAGAAGAACAGTGTACCTTGATTAAAAAGTTGATTGGAGAGGGGAAAACATATAAAGAAGTGCAGAAAATGATAGGCTGCTCAGCTAAAATGATTGCAAATGCTTTAAAATGGCAACCAAAACCTTGAAGACGTGGAAGAAAGCAAAAAACTACCATTCGAATGGATAGAAGAGTAGCCAAAATGGCAAGGACTCAGCCAACAATCAGCTCCAGGAAGATCAAAGAAGGTCTAAAGTTACCTGTGAGTACTGTTACAATTAGAAGACGATTATGTGAAGCCAAGCTATCTGCAAGAAGCCCCCGCAAAGTCCCAATGTTGAAAAAAAGACGTGCTGAAGAGGTTACAATTTGCCAAAGAGCACATTGACTGGCCTAAAGAGAAATGACGCAACATTTTGTGGACTGATGAAAGTAAGATTGTTCTTTTTGGGTCTAGTGGCCGGAGACAGTTTGTCAGATGACCCCCAAACACTGAATTCAAGCCACAGTACACTGTGAAGACAGTGAAGCATGGTTGCGCAAGCATCATGATATGGGGATGTTTCTCATACTACGGTGTTGGGCCGATTTATCACATACCAGGGATCATGGATCAGTTTGAATACATCAGAATACTTGAAGAGGTCATGCTGCCTTATGCTGAAGAGGAAATGCCCTTGAAATGGGTGTTCCAACAAGACAACGACCCCAAACACAACAGTAAACGTGCAACATCTTGGTTCCAGACCAACAAGATTGACGTTATGGATCGGCCAGCCCAATCCCCGGATCTTAATCCAATAGAAAACTTGTGGGGTGACATCAAAAATGCAGTTTCTGAGGCAAAACCAAGAAATAGAGAAGAACTGTGGAATGCAGTCCAATCATCCTGGGCTGGAATACCTGTTCACAGGTGCCAGAAGTTGGTTGACTCCATGCAACACAGATGTACAGCAGTTCTCAGAAACAGTGCTTATACAACTAAAAATTAAGTGATTCAAAGGAAAGCAAAATCTACAAACATTTTTCAGTTTATATAGTGAATGTTTGAGTTTGTAAAGAAAAATACAAACACTGCTATTTTTTTTGAACAGTCTAATATTCACTTTTCTTCAATTTTTTTAGAGGAACAACACAAATTTGATATATTTTTCTTCATGTTTTGATTTGGAATAGAATGTGTAGTGTTCCTGATACATTTGTGTGTATGGAAATAAAAGCTATTAGAAGGATTTTGAGCTTTATTCACTTTTTTCAACACACTGCTATTATTTTGAACACATATATATATATACATACACACACACACACACAGCCAAGGCCAAAAATTTTGAGGACACAAATATTAATTTTCACAAAGTCTGCTGCTTCAGTGTTTTTAGATCTTTTTGTCAGATGTTACTGTGATATACTGAAGTATAATTACAAGCATTTCATAAGTGTCAGAGACTTATATTGACAAAAAAAGAGTTGACCCTTCTTTTTCAAGACCTGCAATTTGTCCTGGCATGCTGTCAATCAACTTCTGGGCCACATCCTGACTGATGACAGCCTATTCTTGCCTAATTAATGCTTGGAGTTTGTCAGGTTTTTTTTTTTTCACCCGCCTCTTGAAGATTGACCACAAGTTTTCAATGGGATTAAGGTCTGGGGAGTTTCCTGGTCATGGACCCAAAATTTTGCTGTTTTGTTCCCCGAGCCACTTAGTTATCACTTTTGTTTATGGCAAGGTGCTCCATCATGCTGGAAAAAGCATTGTTCATCACCAAACTGTTCTTTGATGGTTGGGAGAAGTTGCTCTTGGAGGATGTTTTTGTACCATTCTTTTTTCATGGCTGTGTTCTTAGGAAAAATTGTGAGTGAGCCCACTCCCTTGGCTGAGAAGCAACCCCACACATGAATAGTCTTAGGATGCTTTACTGTTGGCATGACACAGGACTGATGGTAGCAATCACTTTTTCTTCTCTGGACAAGGTTTTGTCCAGATGCCCCAAACGATCGGAAAGGGAATTCATCAGAGAAAATGGCTTTACCCCAGTCCTCAGCAGTTCAAACCCTATACCTTTTGCAGAATATCAGTATGTCCCTGAAAATTTTCATGTAGAGAAATGGCTTCTTTGCTGCCCTTCTTGACACCAGACCATCTTCCAAAAGTCTTCACCTCCCTGTGCTTGCAGATACGCTCACATGTGCCTGCTGCCATTCCTGAGCAAGCTCTGCACTGGTGGTGCCCCAATTCTGCAGCTGAATCAACTTTTGGAGATGAACCTGGCACTTGCTGGACTTTCTTGGGCACCTTGAAGCCGCTTTCACAACAACTAAACCTCTCTCCATGAAGTTCTCGGTGATCCGGTAAATGGTTGATTTAGGTGTAGTCTCAATATCCTTGCCTGTGAATCCCTTTTTGTGTACAGAAATGATGACTGCTCGTGTTTCCTTGCGGGTAACCATGGTTAACAGAGGAAGAACAATGATTTCAAGCACCACCACCCTCCTTCCAGTCTGTTATTCTAACTCAATCAGCATGACAGAATGATCTCCAGCCTTGTTCTCGTCAACACTGACACCTGTGTTAACAAGAGAATCACTGACAAGATGTCAGCTGGTCTTTTTGTGGCAGCACTGAAATGCAGTGGAAATTTTTTTTTGGGGGGATTAAGTTAATTTTCATGGCAAAGAGGGACTTTGCAATTCATCTGATCACTATTCATATCATTCTGGAGCATGCAAATTGCCATCATAAAAACAGGCAGCAGACTTTGTGAAAATTAATATTTGTGTCATTCTCAAAACTTTTTGCCATGGATGTATACTTCATGGACTGAAAGCCGTTATACCAGAGGCAGCTTTCAGCCATCCTGGTATTGTCTTTCAGAGATGACAATAAGCTTTCTAGTAAAAGTGGTCTGAGTGGCCCCACAGCTGTCCGATCGCTTTTACAGGGCTTGGAAGGGCCTGCCTGCTGCTGTTTCCAGGCTCTCCTGTTCCACCAGGGATCCCAGGTAAACGGCCTGACCAGCTGCCCACAGGAAAAATGGAAGAACATTCATTCCTCCCATCTCATCTGGGATGAAGTCGGAAGCAACAAGTATTTAACCTCCCTGGCGATATTCCTGAGTATAGCTTGGGGTAAAGTTTCAGCACCACAAGCGGTAACCCCGAGCTACACTCGGGAATACCTTGCAGCACTGCTCCGGGATCTCTTCTTCACTTACCTTGTCCTGCGCTCCCGCGATGTCCCTCCTGCAGTGTCCTCTGCAATGTCCTCCGGCGGATGCTGGCATCTGTCTTCTGGGTTCCGTTCCCTGCGACGTCGGGACGTATGGGGGACGGAACTGGCGGAAAATTTGAAAGTTGTAAAAGTGACATTCACTAAAATCACATAGTAAAACATTACTGTATCAAGCCATTTCATATACATTTTGTCCCCAGTGCTTTGTCCTGTGGCCTGCCTGCATTTTTACTGTTCTTTCTGCCTGGAAACTGAGAAATGTCCATGGCATCCAAAAAGCATCCCTTTAGGTCAAAAGCAGTTTTAGACCAGCTAGAGAACAGCGATAGTAAATTAGAATCACTTGCAGAATTGAGTGATAATGATTTGTGGGGAAATTCGTCATCAGACACTGAAAACGATTTTGCGACTTTGCTCAGTGATGTGCGAACTTGGCGCTATATTTAAAATTTCAGTGTTTTTGGTTTGATTATATTTAATTAAATTTATTATTATTATTATTATTATTTTTTATGATTATTTATTAAATTATAATTTATGATTTCGTGTTTCAAATTTTAACATACCCGGGATGTTTACTAGACTCTTGTTCGGACAGATTTCAGTGAGTTATTCCTAAAAATTACAGGACTACAATAAAAAAAAATACATATTTCCATGCAAAAAAATGTACCGCTTTGAGCACAGAAATATGGACGTAATCAGACCGCTAGGCCCAAGCTATATTTAAATAAAAAAAACCCCAAAACTTAAAGCACTCCCCTAAGCGCAAATGTAAATGCGCATATAGGTCCTGCACACATATAAATAGTGATTACATCACATACACAAGGTATTGCCATGAATGTCAGACCCTGTTCATATCTGGGCATTACAAAAATGTACTAAAACACATGATGTGATTGTACTCTAAGCATGGGTAACAGTTGCACATTTTGCAGCACATTTTCCACCTGACAAAACTCGCAAAAAATGTCTGCTGCAGAACGCGCTTGGCTCAGTGCCAGAATTTGGTACATGAGCTTCTTTAGCGTGTGTTTGGAGTAGAGAGAGGTCCACTCCAAACATGCACAAAAAAAGTGCTAAAAGTGCATCCTGGCAGTGTCTCTCAGGTGTGAACTGAGCCTCAAAGTGAGAGCAATAATTCTAGCGCGGGAGCTCAAATTGAACTCTAAACTGATAACTTGTAAAGGCTTTAAAAGCGTTGCCTATGGATATTGTTAGGTACTGGAGTTTATCGCCATTTCAAAGGCATGCCCAATTTTAAATCTTGACATATTTGGTATCTATTTATTCCACAGTGTAATTTTTTAGATTTTACCAAAAAAATAGGTAGTACAGCGTTTGAGTGTGCTAAAATTCATTTAAGTGTATCAAATGTAAATTCTCAGAAATAAACGACTGTGCAAATATCGTGTAACAATGCAACAACCACCATTTTATTCTCCAGGGCCTCTCTTTTCAGAAAATATATAATGTTTGGGGGTTCTAAGTAATTTTCTAGCAAATAAATGCTGATTTTAATATGTATGTGAGAAATGTCTAAATTTCCCCATCAGCAAGTGGTTAAAATAGATCATACTTATTTAGACATTTGACCATGAAGATTAGCAAATGGAAGAGTATTGCTCAGACATTGGCTACAGATAACTTGTTTGTCAACCATTTTATAAATTGTGCATGGTGCAATAAGTTGCCAACCCAATCTGATGTCAGTTAAATGTATTAATTTATGTGAAAATGTGTTTTCTGATCACACTATCTGCCACTTTCTAATAATAGAGTTTTAAATCTGCTCACCCCATTATTGGGTTGTGTGTCCAAAACATGGCAGAGTAATTACCTACCAGAGCTGAGCTTGTGTAATCTTGCACAATACTGGGTATGTTCAGGTGACTTTATCCCATAAAATGAGGGCTGCCATGCTCCTTAGTGCTTCTACTTCAAGTGCAGTCACTACCTCCAGCACAAAATGGCAGACACCTGCACTATAATGGCATCAGTGCACAGGCTCTCACCTGAACTTTGGCCATCCCTACCACTATCTTCTCTGGGCTCAGACTGTAGCAGAGACAGCAGGGACCCACTCTAGGGGTCCCCCCATCCAAGAACAAGAGAGGCTGCACCACCACCTACACAGTAGATGGAGACCCCATGGACACAGTATTTCTTCTGGCCAGAGCAGATCTAGAGGCCCTGATTAATAGGACTGAAGAATCCTACTGGCTGAAATCTGAAAATATACTGTAGAAAAAGAGTTTTCCTGTTATGCTATGGAAGCCAGGTTTGTATCCCTGGAGCAAGCCCAGACCACCCAGTTACACCACTTATTCTTTTCAACTCTATATGGAGGAGTTAAAGGATAGGAACTGCCACAATACGTGTAGCTCAAATGCCTTCCAGAAGCCATGGTAATTGAAAATAAAAAGAGAGTTAAAGCCACTCATTTGTATGGTTGCAGAGGGCGTGGAATAAAGTGCACCTATCCACATTCGGATTGGGATAGGCAAACTCACATATTTAAAGAATAAGTTCTCCTTTTAACAAAAAATAATAAATGCACATTTTTTGGAAGGTAAAAAAATGTGCATTTACTATTTTTTGTTTTAGGAGCCTGGAAAGCATTGCTCTAGTGAGCAACAGAATGCTGGTGCCATGCAGGTCTCCTGCAGACTGTCAGTGTAGTCTGTCTGCTTGTACATTGCAAGAGCAGGAAGTTTTACACTGACAGGAAGAATCAATGAACCACCACAGTGCTCAACAGCAAAGGCGGAGCTCTGTGGCTGCGTGGCTGCATTTTCTAAAAAATTGCGACAGCTAGTGGGAGGAAAAGTTCCCCTGTTAGTTGTCACACCGGGGAATTGAGGGGGGTGGGGGCACGATGTGGAGGCCGGTCCTACAGCAACATGTTACACCCTGAATATGGGTGTAACATGTTCTGAAAGGTGAACTTATTCTTTAAGGGTTGTACCTGAGAAAGTCCCAGTCCACCCTGTTAAAAGCATTTTTGGTGTTGGTGGATAAGAGTCTGTTTGGTTGGGGGAAGATGACAGCACAGTGGCTAAATGGTTAGCACATCCGCCTGGCAGTACTAGGGTCGTTGGTTCGAATCCCACCATGGCACCGCCTGCCTGGAGTTTGCATGTTCTCCCTGTGCCTGCGTGGGTTTCCTCCGGGTACTCCGGTTTCCTCCAACACCCCAAAGACATGCTGGTAGGTTAACTGGATCCTGTCTAAATTGGCCCTAATATGTGTATGTATGAATGTAAGTTAGGGACCTTAGATTGTACACCCCTTGAGGGTTAGGGACTGATGTGAATGTACAATATATATGTGTAAAGTGCTGCGTAAATTGACGGTGATATACAAGTATTTGAAAGAAATAAATAAAACCTACAGACAGCTGAACTCTGCCTGCCTCACAGAGTACATTTTAAGATGGCTGGGGTCTTTGTCGTGGTGTTGACAAAAGTGCCTGGAGACACTGTACTTGGAACCATTTTCAATTCTCTTTCTATGTTCCCCAAAGCATGTCCTCATAATTCTAACAGTTCTCCCCACATATTGTAACCCACAACTGCAGATAATACAATAGATGACAAAAGTGGAGGCACGGGGGGCGTGTCCAAGATGGCGACCGGAGCGGCCGCATAATCCGGAGCTCCGGCGCCGATTTTCGGAATCCGCTGCCATCCGTGCAGCAGCGGATCACAGTGGAGCAGAGGAGGGCCCTGGTGTCATTCCGGATACCTGGGAGGTGGAATCCGGGCGACATTTCCACCCCTCGTGGTGGCGGACATCCGCGGCCTAGTGCGGCCGCGCGGGCCGGGGCTCCGGCGTCTTCCATCCACACCCGCTGCCATCCGTGCTGTGGGGGATCATCCGAGGACGTCTGCAGCGTCCTCTGTATCACAGAGGCTGGGAGAGGGACGCCGCTGTGTATTGCTGCTCCCCGCGGCGGCGGCGACGGTTGCGGCCTACACCTTCTGCCAGAGGCCTCCTTTCACCTGGACACAGTGAGTGGGGGGTACAGGCGGCATCCTGTCACTATGATCTCCCCACAGTGCTTTGGGGAGTGGGCCACATATTAATAGCCCCAGAATCCACCATCCTCTGTGACTGTGGCCCTTACTGTGCTCAGAGGCCTACTGGGGCCTTGATACTGCCCCAGAGGGTGTCTCCCTGCGGGGCCCTGTGCTCAGAATTGGAGGTCCTCTGCTTCCTGCTTCCCATCCGTCCCTCTCATGTCCTGAGTTGGGATCCAGTGCCATCATCTTGCTCCAACGTGAATTTTTTGCAGGATTGCTGCGACTTATGTTCTATCTACCCTCTCAAGGCTTGCTGAATATTTTTACAATATAATGTTATCGCATATGGATCTGACAGCATCCATGTAACTACAACCCTGAACCTATTTTGGGCGCTATAGGTCCCCTGGGGTTATAATCTTCACTCACTTTCCAATTTTCAGTTGATCACCCCCGGGAGATTACTTGTATGCCGTCCACCAAGAAAAAAAAGGGACAAGCTCAGAAGTCCCTCACAACATACCTACTTAAGGCTCACGAGATTTGCGGCATGTCTCCAGTCAATACAGAGCAAGCATCCCTGTCCGATCCCGCACGGGATACCACCGCTCCCTTATCGGCCTTAGTCAGCGAAAATACACAGCATCTCACAAAAGGGGACTTGGAGTCCTGCTTGGAATCTATGTACGCCAAACTAGCTGCCAAATTTCAATCAGAATTGCATAAAAGCACTAATGTTCTCTCTCAGGAAATAGCCACGCTGGGCTCTAGGACAGACCGCTTGGAAACCAAACACGATGAACTTAGCCTGGCCTATGGTGAACTTTCCAGAGAGCATGATCATTTACAAACGGCCTTTTCACAACTGCAGGCGCAGGTCGAGGATCTTGACAATCGCAATCGCAGGAATAATCTGCGAATCAGGGGAATCCCGGAGTCTATGTCAGATCTTTCATTAATTATAACCAAATTGTTCAAGTCACTCCTCCCAGATCGTGACCCTGGATCTTTTGCTTGTGACCGCATCCACAGAGCCCTACGCCCTAAACCTCCTGCTGACAAGCCGCCTAGGGATATTGTCTTGTGCATGAAGGATTTTCTGACCAAGGAAGAAATCCTCAGAGCTGCTCGCAATACTCCAACAATCTCCTTTGAGGGCTCGGTTTTACAAATCTATCCTGATGTTTCCCCGGCCACGTTGGAGAAACGTAGAAAGATGAAAGAAGTTACAACTGCCCTGTTCTCAGCTCGTATCCGCTACAAGTGGGGCTTCCCTTTTAAGCTGATAGTTCCACACAATGGGAGCACATATATAGCTACATCCCCTCCCGAAGGTAGAGCAATCTTGGCCAAATTGGGCTTGGCGGATGCCCCATCACCTCAACGTCCACCCTCCACCCCTCGTATTTCTCCCATTTGGCATACCCCTTCCCCACGGAGGGATAGAAGGAGAGTCAGACAAGAACCGGGTTGACGTGTCCACTCTCACTTGCCTAATACTCATTGTCTTGATAGTCTTTGGTTTGGTCTATTGTTTTTTTATGACTTTACTAAGATTTGGGACACAGGGATTTTGCTCTCTATTTTTTACATTGTCAGGTTGTGTATTTCTGTGGTTGTTGCTGTGCTATTTTTGCAATACTGAATATTTTGTATGCCTTGCATTGATAACTGTACGGGTTAAGGTATAACAAGGGTCATTGGACCCTCCTAATTGCGCCCATTAATTCATGGTTGTACTACTCTTTGACACGTTACCCCACCCTGCCTCCTGACATGGCCGGAGGTGTCGCCGCCCGATTGCGGGGTGGCAGCTCTGTTTTCCATGTTCTAAGGAGACAGGGTTTGGGCCCATGTGGCCCCTTAATGTTTGAACTTTTTGTTTTATCAGGTATGACGACTTTTCTGCCTGATCCACGTTCTTCAGTTACCCTTTCAAATATAGAAGATGTTAAAGCTTCTTCTCCATTGTGTTTTGCTTTTTCTTTTCTTAAAACTTTAGTGCATGTGGATGGTATTATGTCGGTCTGTGGACGTCACGACCCCTATGTTGGGGTCTGGAGGTCCCCTAGGCTGGTTCTGCCACCTGTATGTCTGTCTGATGCAGACTTGCGGGTTTCTATGTCTAGTCAAATAACTTTAGGGGATATCCTTGTAATGTGTACTTTTATGATGATAGTGGCAAGCTCTGTTTATTATGGTAATGCAATGTATTTCACATAATGTCCAGGGTTTCAATTCGCCAAATAAGCGCAAAACAGCCTTTCTTCAATATAAAAGATTAGGAGCAAAAATCATCTTATTACAGGAAACACATTTTGCAGCCGCAAAACACCCGACCTTTATTCATAGATCCTATAGGCAGGGGTATTATACCCTACATTCCTCCAAGAGTAGGGGAGTGGCCATTTTTCTACATAACTCATTTCCTTTTGAGGTTCAACAAGTGTATCGTGATCCAGACAGTAGGTTTATTATTCTTAAGGGCACCCTTTCAGGTCGAGAACTTACAATTGCTAATGTCTATGCACCAAATTCGGCACAGGCTACCTTTTTTTCTAAATTTTTTGGTGCTCTGGATAAATTTTTGTCCCCCCATCTATTGGTGGGTGGTGATTTTAATCTGGTGGCAAATCCTCTTTTGGACCGTAGCTCCGCCTCGCACACTTCCCAAGCTTTCCCAAAATCCCTTACTAAGAAACTAGATGCCCTCCAGTTGGTGGATGCTTGGAGGGCGCACAACACGGGAGCCAGGGATTACACATTTTATTCCCACCCACATGACTCTTATGCTAGACTAGACTATATCTTTTGTACCCCTATTTTGCTAGCTAATTCTAGGATAGCTAGTATTCATTTGAGCACCTGGTCGGATCACAGTATTATGGCCTTATCTATCACGTTTGTGGGATTGGCACCTACTCCCTTTTCATGGAGACTTAATGATTCTATGCTAACTGATACTGACTCTCGGCAGGAGGTGGTTACATCTCTTAAGGAATACTTTCAATCTAATTCAACCCCTGATATTTCCCCACACTCTGGGTAGCCCACAAGGCGGTCCTGCGGGGCCGACTTATCTCTATGGCTTCGGCCAGAAATAAAAAACGTTGGCAGCAGATACTACTTTTAACCCGAGAATTAGAAGCACACTATAGAAGCCATGTAGCTGATCCATCTCTACTTAATAAACAGCTGTTGTCCCAAAAACGCTTGGAACTGAATGCCCTACTTTCCCAAAAAACTGAAAAGGCCCTCCGCTGGTCGAAGGCCTCGTTCCTATTATATAGCAACTCAGCATCTACCATGTTTGCTAGGAAATTGAACCATTCTTTGCGCCCCCCACATGTGTATAAATTGCGTACTAATTCAGGTGCTATCTCATCATTACCTCAGGAAGTTTTGGGTATTTTTGAAAATTTTTATTCTAAACTACTGGCTTCTCCACAGTCGGATTCTGTTTCTCTATCAGATTCATGGCTAGATTCTATACCCCTTCCTGCTCTCACACCTTCTCAGATTGCCTCTCTTAATGCCCCCTGTACTTTAGAGGAAATAACATGTGCAATAGGAACGCTGAAACGCTCTACTGCACCGGGTCCTGATGGATTTACTGCTGGCTATTATAAACATTTTGCCTCTACATTGGCTCCATACTTGATAACACTACTTAATGATGTTTTACAGGGGGGTAAATTCCCCGAGGAGATGTTGTTAGCTAACATGTCTCTAATACCCAAGCCACAGAAAGACCACTGTTTGCCGCAAAACTATAGACCAATCTCAGTAATGAATAACGATCTGAAGATATTTAGCCGCATTTTGGCGAACAGGTTGGCTCCTATTATCTCCTCTTTGGTATCTCTAGACCAGTCGGGTTTTATTCCCGACAGATTTATTACTGATAACATTCGTCTCACTCTAAACGTTATCCAAGATGCCAATTTACATTCCAAAGAGGTTCTGTTGATGAGTTTAGACATAAACAAGGCCTTTGACAGTGTCCTTTGGCCCTACTTGTTCTCTTTGCTACAGAAAATGGGCTTCAGTGATGGGTTTTTGGCAGGCATACATGCCCTATACGACTCTCCTAAAACAAGAATAAGGCTTCCTGGCTGTAACTCTGACTTTTTTACATTGGGTAGAGGTACCCATCAGGGTTGTCCTCTTTCGCCCCTTTTGTTTGCGCTGGTGTTGGAACCTTTGGCATTGGCGATCAAATCACATTCGGATATTTCTGGCTATTCGTTATTAGTTTCACACTTTAAGCTGAGCATGTATGCTGATGATGTTATGCTTTTTATTACTAACCCGTTGACTTCTTTGCCCAATTTGTGTGCCGTATTGAATGATTTTGCTAAAGTGTCAGGCCTCACTGTTAATTTTACCAAATCGGTAATTATGCCTGTTAATGTTCCTGACTCCCTAAGTGCATCTCTCCGTAGTTCTTTTCCATTTCGCTGGGTCAAGGACAGGATATCCTATTTGGGGATTAATCTTGCTCCCAGATACTCTGATGTGTTTGTGGCTAATTATCCACCATGTGTGTCACGTCTCTCTACTCTACTGAAGATTTGGCATGGTTATCATATCTCCTTTCTGGGTAGAGTCACGGCGGTTAAAATGAATATCTTGCCCAAACTGCTTTATCTTTTTAGAGCACTTCCAGTTCCGGTTTCAAAAACGTTTTTGGATCATTTTCAGCGGATTATTAACAATTTTATTTGGGGAAATAAGCATCCACGTTTTGCCTCATCCATTTTATATCGCTCACAACGGACGGGAGGTCTTGGTCTTCCCAACTTTTGGCTATATTACCTCTCTGCTCGTTTTGCGCAATTATCACAATGGGCTACTATTAACTCTCAAATCCCATGGAATAAGTTTGAGTCTCAGTCGATACGTCCTTTTTATTTACCGGGAATTTTATGGTCTAAAATCTCCCCCCGATCGCTTACTTTTCATAACTCTATAGTGACCCACTCACTGACACTTTGGTCCAAATACAAGGCTAAGCTGAGTTTAGTCTCTCATATTCCCCCAGGTGTTTCATTTTTTGGTGATCCTACTTTTGTTGTAGCCTTTTCTTCCCCTCACATGTTTCGTTGGTGGTATGATCGATCCTTTATCAGATTGTCTGATTTCCAAAGAGGAGGATCTTATATTACCTTCGATATGCTGCGCGTGCTATTTGATGTTCCTCTTCGTGAGTACCTTCGTTATAGACAGATTAGGCACTTTTTTAATGCGCACTTTGGCCTTACCCCGTCTTCTCCGATCTCTTTTTTTGAGCGTGTCAGCCGTGACTCTCCTAGAGGTAGGGGTCTTATTTCAGATCTTTATCACCAATTTTTGATCTGTCTTTTTCATGCTCCTCCTATGTACAGGCAGAGGTGGGAGGAGGATTGTGGTATCACTTTTTCGGATGAGGATTGGGACTCCATGGTGGATAATATATGCAAGAGCTCTAGATCTCTTTCGGTTCGTGAGACGGCCCTTAAAGTTTTAACCAGATGGTATTATACTCCGTCCAGACTACATACAATGTTCCCACAAACATCCCCTTTATGTTTCCGGGGCTGTGGCCGCACAGGTACTTTGGTCCATATGTTTTGGGATTGCCCAAACATATCTTTGATCTGGCGTAAGATATCTGAGGTGGCTACCTCACTATCGGGCAACCCGATACAGTTGTCTATACAGACCTGTTTATTGGGGGTTCATATCCCAGGGGTCTCTGATGCCACTCTGAGATTGCTACATACATTATGTATTGCCACTTTGTGGTCCATTGCCCTGCATTGGCGGTCTAATGCTGTACCCTTGGACTCTGTTTTACACAGAATTGACGCTGTAATGCTTATGGAACGTATTCATTATACACTACTGGATAAGATGCACTTATACGATAAAAAATGGGAGTCATGGAAGGATTGTAGACATTTATTGCATGATTGACAACATCCCCGGTAAAGAATGGCTGACATATATTGTTGATAGCTGTATCACTCAATCTGTTTTATCATTTATGTATCTCATGCACTCATAACTTTCTTTCTTCCTCTATCTTCTTTTTTATGTTAATATACTTTTATGTATTGTACGGTTCAAATGTGCCATATTTTTGTTGACAATATCACTTTCATACTGTGCTGTTGTTTTACTGTCTACTTATGTACAATAAAATCGTTTGTAAACAAAAAAAGTGGAGGCACGGGTCAAAAATAATCTATAGTAAATGTCTGTCCTGACCGGTCATTAAAAGTGGATTGGCAATTAGAAATGTAAGGACAAGTCAAACAATCACGCTAGCAACACCAATAAGTGCCTTTTAAGGCCAAGAATGTAGGCATGTCCTTCAACTGGGCAGATGTAGTTGAGTGTAGTTGGCTGGGGGCAATGATATCTTTTCTGTTTCTGGATGCAAGACACCAGGTGACTGGTCATCTGCAATGTCGGGCAGGTATACGTCTAGTTGTCTAGACACTCAGATAATGACTGAACCATCCACGCAGCTCTGGAAAGTGAGCTGACAACAGCACACTCTCCTTCCCCCCACTTTTTTGAGTAAGATCACTTTATTTATTAGAGGCTTTTTACTTTGATACTACACTAGTGTTGTTGCGCTGTCCTCGCTTCCCCCTTTTATATTTTGTATTCCTCTTTCAGCAACAGCACACTATCAGTGTTAGTTATCGCTGTATGGCTACCCGCTACATTACATTTGCCATTATTGTTTACATTATTTCCAGTTTGTTACCTAATGTTTTGTTCTTATATTTATGGGTTAGTCAAAATATTTGTCCTTCCCCCTCTAGCATCTCTGTGCACTGAGCACCATTAATTGGTGTCCAGTTTTTCATGTTGCACTGTTGGATAATGCCCAGGCCATCTAAAACATGGAAAATTGGCAGCCAGACCTTCTCAGTAAGCAGCATCTGGATTCGAAAGAATGGACTTTTCATCCCGAGCTGTTACAAACCCTTTGCCATAGTTTGGGGATACCGGATGTGGATCTTCTGGAGTCCAGATTCAATAAAAAGCTGTACAGATCTATTGTCAGGTCCAGGGACCCCCAGGCATTCTCAGTGACCAGTTTGGCGATGGCGTCACTTCAGCCTGATCTATAATTTTTTACCCCTCCAGATCATCTATTCCGCAGGAATGAAATAGAGGGCATTTAGGTGATTATTATTGCACCAAATTGGCCCAGGAGAATGTGGTATTTGGACTTACTCATACTCCCGGCAGACTGTCTGTTAGCCTTTCTGGATTGATCTTCTGGCCAAAGGGACAGTGTTTCACCCTGCTTTTTGGTTGCTGACTTTAATGGTATGGCTGCTGAAGTCATTGCCCTGTGACAGGGGCCTGTCATACTTGATCATTCCTATCTTCTTGAAGACTAGAAAACCAACTTCTTGCACAGTCTACAATCACAGTCACAATCTAGCATTTGAAAGGCCTATTTTGCTTGGTGAGAGTCATGGAACATTCAATCCTGGAACATACTCTGGTATTAGTTTTTTTTATTCCTCTTGTCTGGATTAGCACCTGGCCTTGAGTACGATCAAGGGACAAATCTTGGCCCTGGCTGTTCTATACCATAGACCTTTGGCCTTCATTACGTAGTTAAGGCCTGTGTTCATGATATGTGGTAGTCATCTTTCCTCCTGTGCACTTTCTGTGTCCCCTTGGGACCTTAATCTGGTTCTGGTTGCTCTTCAGAAGCTGCTTTTTGAACCTTTTTCTATTATTCCTGCACATGGGATCTCCGAGTTGATGGCCTTATCCTGTAAAGAGCAATTTTTGGTGTTGCACAAGGACAATAAAGCCTGAAGACCTAGAGCCTCTTTCCTCCAGAAAGACGATATCTTCCTTCCACCTCCCCTTTGCTATGGGGACAAGGAGAGGGGAGAGGCATTTTGAAGTCCTAAGGCACTTACTGTCCTAGAGTGACAATGCTTTTCTCCAAAGATATGGTACAATCGGTTTCCTCTGTACAGGAACTGTGTTACTGACAGGATCACCAGGTAAAAACAAGGGGAAAAAAAGACAAAAAAATGAAATAAATGCAGCCTTGCCCTTGCATTTTGAAATGCTTTAAAGGGTCACTAAACCTAAAACACAAATATTAGTATGCAAAAGATGTGAAATCAATCTAATGTTCACACAATATGGAAACACATATTTATTTGGAGGTCAAGTTTGTTTTCCCCATTCATTGGTAACCTGTACTTAAAGTTGAACTGCAGTAAAATTTGCTTTTCAGGATACACCAGTCAAATAATTTACCTCTAATGATACGTATTCTGATAGCTGCCTTTTACTATATAAATTCTCCCTTCAGATTTGCCAGATACTACACAGAGCAGTGATTTTCTTGTGCTTTGGCCATGAAAAGCAGTGACTGATACAGTGTAGAATTCTTTAATTTGACCTCCCTTTCCTCTCTCCCTCTCCTCCTAAGCATCTATTTCTTTTTCATACATCATGGGACACAGAACAGGCTATAAATCATGACTACCTAGGTTATGCACAACCTATAGGTGAATGGACACTGGCAGAAACACAGACAGGAAGTCCCTTATATAACCCCTCCAACTCAGGAAGCTCCAGTGTCTTAAAAGTAGTGGTCACTGAAGTATAACTCTCTGTATGGTGTTACCAGATTCTCAAGTGATTCCAGTAGAGATCAGGAGATTGGTTGGCTAGATCCAGTACTACAGATAGGACACTAACATGGATGGTACCTGGGCCTTGCTATGAAGGCTGTGGATGTTGTTTTTGTGAGGATTATTGCAGTGTATCCATTCGGTGCTGGACCCTAGGTACACAGAAGCATATGCAGTTTTACTGACCAAGGCATTGCCAGCAGGGTGCTGTACAGGTCAAGGGCAGTGAATCGCATATGAAGAAGGGGATCAAGTCTCCGAGGGTCCAGTGGGACAGAGCCCGCGGTGATGAGTGAAGATTTGGCAGGACCCTGCATTGAGATGGTAAGTGTCCCTGCAGTACAGGGCTCCTTTATGGGGATTTCACTTGGGCTGCCAAGGCTGTCTCCTGCTGTTTGACCACTAGGGGCAGTGGTGTTCACTCTGTGCTGTCTCTGCTCTGTGAGTGTTGGTTCTCCATACTGTCTTGTTTAGTAGCTGTGGCCAAGTGGATGGCGCACATGTGGGCGAGTTTGCACGTGGTACATGCATGCACTTGAACTGGATGTGTGTCATAGGGGAGGTGCTGGTGGCCATCTTTCTAAAGGAGGTGAGACCAGCGGTTGTCTTAGGCTTTCCTCTACACTTACAACTCTGTAGTCTGCTGCAGTGCAGCAGAAGGGGCGACAAGCAAGCAGTTTGAAGTTTTTGGATATGTGAGTGTAGCACTGAGGAGAGAGGCACTGGCAGCTGGGTTGTTTCCCCAAGGGCTTATTACCTATGTTATTGTTCCTAAGCCATACTTCCCAACAGTCCTGGATTGGGTGGGACTTTCCCGCATTTTCTCCTTTGTTCCACGGTTCCTGTGTACAGGGGCTTTGTCCCACATTACTCTATTTTTTATATGCTAACTTCTAGCCGAGCAGGACCTGCAACAGTGTGAACAGTGTGAACATCTAGCACAGGCAGGGATTGGTGGGCAAGCCATCAGGGCTTGCAGCTGCAATAGCAGAGATCTGCCAACTCCAACCTGTGATGTCGGGGATGGGCGGGACCGATATGCAGTTCAGGGGCTCCGCCCCCTTTGTCAAGCAAGCACTGCATAGACAAACAGCTGACATTTATACATTGCTGGCCAGGGAAGTCGGTTACAAGGGGCAGGACCAACTGGAACTACTGCATGTGCACCCACAGCAGTGTATAATAAACCTGAATTACACACCGCTGTGGGTGCACGTGCAATAATTCCAATTGGTCCTGCCCCTTGCCACCCTTTTCCACGTTGGTACTATATAAATGCTGGCTGTTTCCCTATGAACAGGTAGTTTTAAAAGGGGACGGAGCCCCTGAAATGTAAATCGGCCCTGCCCATCCCCGACATCACAGGTTGACATGACAGCTGCACTCTCTCTCATTGCAGCCAAACCCCCGCCAACTTGTTCGCCAATCCCCGACTGTGCTAGATGTTCACACTGCTGCAGGTCCTGCTCTGCTGCACTCATTTGTTATCTATCTGATGCCAGCATTCTTGCCTTGGCTCCTGTATGCTGTTAATCAGGATTTTTAGAATGTAAGTGTTTGTTTAATTGGTGTCTTTGCGGTTAAACTAACTTCTAAACCTTGCACTCTGTATGTAACACATCCCTAAATTGTGCACTCTGTTTGATACGCACACCTGACCCTTGCACTCTGTATGTAACTCTTTCACAGTTTGTGCAAAACCATTTGTAATGGAAGCTTTTTATTCTTTTTTTTTTTAACGATTGTGCTGGGGTTTGTGTCTGTGAGACTATTGCTTGTGACACAGCAATCAAAGCATATTTTATAGATACAGGGAAGCCCAGGTTTTGTTTAACCACACCCCCTTGCCTCTCTCACTGTTAAGCATTTAGCCACACCCATTTTTGCCACAGTGCACTAAGCATGCCGCATGTCACTTCCTCCCTCAAGTGTCCTTCACTCTGAAGTTCAAAAGTTGGGATGTCTGCAAATCCCCTGTGCTGGTGGGGTAGCTGTGTGGTGCTCGACCAGCATGCTTGGAAGAATGTCTTCCAGTAAGCTGGAGGGGGGGGGTGGTTTCGGGAAGTGCGAGTGGTCGTAGTCCTGCTGATTTTGTGTCTCCAGCAGGGGTGTCTTGGCAATCAGGTATTGTGGCCACTGTAGGGGCATCAACTTCAGCTTATGTCACTATGAATGACTTGGCTGCTGCGTTGGCCAACCTGGAAGGGAAAATTGCTGGCATGCTCACTTTCATGGGTCAGGGTAGTAAGAACCAGGAACGTTTGCCAGATTCTCCTCCAGTTATGGAAAAAGAATGGATGGATATAGAGGAGAAGGTGGTAGGGCTGGAACCCGAGGAAGGCAAGATGATGGAATCCATATCTGGAGTCATAACCTGAAGAAATTTAGTGGCTGTCTGTTTCTCAGGCTCAGAGGGTATTGGTTCAATCTCTCTTTCGTTTGATCTGATTTCAGGTTACCTTCTGCTGAATCCTTGTCTGTTAAGCAGGACCATGCTTGGAGATGGTAAGTGTTCCTGCAGTACAGGGCTCCTTTATGGGGGTTTCACTTGGGCTTCCTAGGCTGTCTTCTGGGTTCATTACACATGCTTCAGAGCTCACAGGCCTCTCCCTTGCATCCTCTCATAGAAAAGATGTATACTGAGCTGGATCACCCAGATAGGTTGTTTGAGTCGCCAAATCTTTCCAATTTTTTCCAAAGGAGGAAACATATTTGAAAGAATGTTGCATGCTTATAGTGGACTCCGCAGTATCTTATCTCATCAAGAATCTGACTTGCTCAGTTAAGGATGTCCAGGTCTTTAAAGAACCAGCGAATAAGAATCTGGAGATGCTGTTAACAGCTTCCTTTGCCTTGGCAGGTTCTGCTATGCAACGAGCCACTGGCGTTTGCCAAAGCCTTAAAGTGTTACTAAACCCACCACAGTAAAATCAGTCTGTATATGCAGTAAAAAATGCTTGATACACTCACTGTTAATCCTCTGCATTGTGTAAAAATGCTGTTTGATCCTGTCTTCTCTAATCCTTCCCTTCTTCCAGCAACCCACTCTTATCTCCTGATAAAACATATTGTGTGGAGTCACTCTGTACATGCTCAGCTTGGTGTGTATTGCTAAAGAGGTTTTCCCTTTTCTTGGAAGAATGCGTGTGATCAGCACAGAGCCAATCAGCACTGTCCAGACAGAGGTCAGGGGTTCTGCATCCTCCTAGAACAGAAAGAAAACTCCTCCTATAAGCTTTAACCAGTGCTCTGCTGAAAACTGATAGAAGTCACAAGACTGCTCTAACTGCTTATGAGAAAAGGTATTTAGCAGTTTATATTTACTAAACTAATTGTATTTCCATTTTTTGTATACTGTGGGATACCAGATAGATTGAATGCAGGATCCTGGGTTTAGTTACACTTTAAAGCTAATTATAAAATACTGCTCTGATGGTATATGGTTCTGACTAGGTTGGCCTCTTTTGTTCCAGTAGCCTCTCCATTATGTTTTCGAGGTTGTGATCAGGAGGTCACATTCTACCATGTTTGTTGGACGTGTCTGAAAGTAAAGCGTTATTGGATACGAATCTATAATTTTATTTATTCTTTGATCCAAATGAACCTTAAAAAATCCCCAGAACAAGCTTTACTGGGTTATCCTGTGCAAGAGGCCCCTAGACATGTGAGGTTGGTTTCCTTCATATTTTTACTGACACAAAATACTATTTTTGTGAAAGATCCTGGAAGTCTGTTGTTATTCCATTTGATATGGTCAAAGCTAAGCTATCTTGGATCATGATAAGTAAAAGACTTTCTACAATCCTAAGGATGAATTCACACCTGAGTGTAGCGATTTACTGGCATTATTACAATCGAAAGCACTAGAGGGAGGGGGAGGAAATTAGGGATGGAGAGCTGCTGTTTGAGCAGAAAATGTGTGGCAAAATGCTCGTAAATCGCTCAAGTCATATGTTTTTAGGCATTTCTATTGAAGTGTATGGGACCAAAAACACTGGTAATCTGCCAAAAAGAAGCTCATGTACTTTTTTGAGTGACAGGCATTTTGCTTCAGGAGACAGAATGCTCATATGTGAACAAGGGCCATTGAATGGAATTTGGCTTGTTGAGCGTTTTAGAGCTACAAGCTTCTAGGAGAAAATTGCTCAGGTGTGAATGCAGCCTTAGTGACAAAATAAGACTGGAAAGATTTGGGATCCATGGAATTCCTATCTTTCGGGAAATGTCCAATGCAACTTATATCAGAGAACGGATGGTCTATTGGTCTTACTTTTAACTTTCCTTCCATTCTGTATCACTTTCTTTCTTCCCCCCTTCTGGAGGTATTGTCTTTTGATCCAGTGTGGCGCCCATGAAAAGTTGCGCCCAGTATTTGAAATGGGATGTGGCGGTGGAGAGGATTCTCCCCAAAGGATTTCCTTCCGGTTTGCCCAATAAGGGCACTGTCGCGAACGTGCGCACCAGAGGCAGGCACGGCCCTCCATTTTGTTAAGAGTTCTCCATGTTCCCCCCTCATTCTCCCCCCCCTCCCTCTCTGAGAAGCACAGTGACATTTGGCCAGTGCATGTGTGTGTGTTAGGAGTTTCACAGGAGGCCATAGCCCAGCAGGGGGCTAGGAGCTATAAAATCCCCAAGGAAGCTGGGGCCTCGCTGTCCAAAGAACCTGTGCAATTTACCACTTTGTAAAAAGATAACGCAGCCTTCCTAGGAGTTCAAAAGACATTCCAAGGAAGCACGACCAGATAACCTTTTTAAAAATCCATTTTTTCCCTATGTCTCATATCTTGGAATATGAGAGACTTACATAAAAACCAGACATATCGTCAGATTGGCCAAGAGGAGACGAACAGTTTGATAGGTCACTCTCCTTGTCTCGAATACATAGGAAAGCAGAAAAGTAGATCTTGTGAACCATTCAGTGTAGAATTTCATATTTCATATCTAATCAATCCTCAGACGTGTCTGCATAATAATCTACCCACGGGTGGAGTGTCACTTGTACAGATGGAAAGTTATGAGCCAAAATATGAACTACGAGAGATTTTGGCTCTAGTTTAGGTCTACGCCCAGATGACCCCTCCCTAAACGGGGCCTTTTCTGAAGTCTAGGCCATTGGTCCTTGACTTCAGAGACACCCCCTGCTAGGGAACTACAAAATGGGCTGTCAGGCCTAAGAGAGCTAAGTTGAAGAAGTCTCCCGATTAACATCAGAACCACCTGGGGAGACCCGTACCCTTTCGCTCTGAAACTTGATCTGCAAACCCAAGGCTGATTGGCAAGTACTTTAACCCTTTAACCTCCTTTCTGTTACCTCTTTGCTGTGCTGTTGTTCTCTGTATATTTATATATATATTGGTTACATCTTTTTTATGTAAATATTTTTATTGCACCCGTTTGACCTTTTAGTAATAAATCTTTCCTTCTGAAAGTGTTGAACTGTTTCTATAGCTCTTTATTGCAATTTATGAATTCCTGCCTCTAAGAAGAGTGCTACTGTGTTTGTTTAACCCTCTGTATAACCGGCCTGCGGTGACCGTGTTATCCAGACGATTATAGTGTTATAGCTGATATCGCCGAGTTTCCTCTTTCTCTGTACAAAAAGGAGGTGGTGGCAGTGTGATGGGTTAATTGCGTAATTAACATGACCCAGTAACAATCGCTCAGGCTGCCGGTACATAGATGGTGGTCCAATTAGCTGGAAAATCGTTGTGCAGGGTGCAGCTGGGTGTGGCATTGTTACGCATGTGACATCGCGGTTTCAGATTGGCCAGTCCTTCGGTCACGAGTTAGGTGAGAAGGTCAGGGGTCTGACGCCGCGTTCGTCACAGGCACCTTCGATTTACCTCAAACTGACGCATTGAAATGAGAATAATCTTTTAACTCCCACAGAACCCTGATCTCAACATCATTAAGTTTGTCTGGGACTACATGAAGAGACAAAGGGATTTGAGGCAGCCTACATCCACAATTTGGTTAGCTCTCCAGGGCAAGCATCCAGCTTTTAGAAGTTTGGCTATTTTGACTTCCAGCTCCTTCACAGAGGCAGTCCTTTCAGTGTTCTCAGGTGACTGGGTCCAAAGGGAGAACTCAGGGCCAAGAGATTCTGACCGGCCAAGTCAACTAAACCAGAGTCCAAGTCCTCTTCCCTATACCTTTTTTTCTTTTTTATAAAGGATCACATGACCTCTTTTCTTCGATGCAAAAGGGGCTTAGAGTGATGGGGGTGGAGAGCATGGCAGCAGCCAGACACAATCTTGCGTAAAATTCGGGGACAGAAATACACTGTGAGGGCCTATGTAGAGGGGCATGGCAGAAGGAGTCAGAGAAGCAGCAGTACACTAATCTTCCTAGTGAAGAGTGGGCAGGGGGGCATGTCGGCAGACGTTTGACCACTTGAGTACAGACAGGCTGTGCTCCCAAGTAGAATGCAGAGAAGCAACCTGACTAGGCTGGGATGGGTGTATCTTAATGTTGTTATCAGTTTGAAATAGGAAAGTAAGGAGACTGGCAGTATCACCAGGTATTTCACACAAAGGAAGTAGTGCAAAGAGAACGGGATACTTTTTAATACACTTAAGTACATGCTAACACAGACACATATCAGAAATATAAAATGTTGAGGTAACACACTTTAAGCATAGAACGTCTGTGTGCATGTGATTCAGTACTGTATTAAGGGTTGGAGAGATTTCAGTTGACAATGGCCCTGAACCTTTCTGAAAACTTCAGTCAAGGACAGTTGACATCAATATGCACAGGAGGAGTCTTTGAGATTGTTGCTGGTAACAACTTTTCCTCACTTTTTTGATGGGGTATACAGTAGCTGATAACTGCTGTAAAGATTGCTGGGTATCTTAGCATTATAGTCTCATGGTCCCCCCAACCCTGTATGCATAACACAGCCACAGGGGATGGCATAATGGGTGCTGTGGAGTACTCTTGAGCACTATACTTTCTACAGCAGTAATCAGGAGTATGTAATGTACAACACAGGATACAGAGTGAAGTGGTCTGAAATATGTATAATGTAGCCAAGCATAGAATGCACTGGTTGGGTGATTGTAATGATACATTCCAGCATACAGGGTGCAGTACTCAGGAGTATCTAACATACAACCCAGCATACAGAGTACAGTGATTAGGTTTATGTATAGGACAACATAACCTACTGTGGCCATAAGCATGTAAAATACAAAACAGCATAGACAACAGAGTTCATAATTCTGTAATTTATAGCACAACATACAGTCTATAGTGGTAAGGAGTAGATAACATACACACTACAACAATCAGGGTTATGTAACATTTTATTCTCCTAACCACTACATCGAGTACACTGGGCCACACATTACATACTGCTGACTCCTACACTCTGTATGTAGTATTTTATGTTACATAATCCTGACCACTACACTCTGATCACTGGGCTGTATATTACATACTCCTGCAATCTGTACATTACAAACTCCAGACCTTACACTTTGTAAATTACACACTCTTGACCTCTGAACATTTTATGCTATTTTGTTCAGTACATACATCTGAACAAGGTGTGTTTTGTCTATAAAGTTGCTGGTTGCTATGTAGTTCCCAACTATTTTTTATTAAATGTTTTATTTAAGGTAGGCTTAGGGAACATATTAGCTCTATGTCAGTACTCTGTATAGAAAAAAACATATGTAATGGAAATGTTTTATCTCATCTCATCTCATGTCATTTAATTTCTTTTTTTTTTATTGCCAGAATAGTGTTGACAATGAGGATGACTGCAACATTTGACCAATAGAATAATACAGGAAAACAATTGTTTTGTCCTTCCAATAAGGAAGCTGGGCTTCTGTGTTTACAGTAGATAGAGGTGAGCTCTGGGCCAGTGCTAGAAGTGGTGGAACTTAGTTCCACCACATTACAACTGAAAAAAGCTCTGAGTATATCATTATTCCCCTTAGGGTGCCAATTTTGTTATAAAGTGTATGTAAACCCCACCCCAACTTCTATTCAACTACAGTATCAGT
The DNA here is from genome assembly GCF_062004578.1 of Staurois parvus. Taxonomy (NCBI): domain Eukaryota; kingdom Metazoa; phylum Chordata; class Amphibia; order Anura; family Ranidae; genus Staurois; species Staurois parvus. Next base: position 3,513,870 of record NW_028317945.1, read on the forward strand.
ATTTTTTCGCTCGATCAGCAACACAGGCAATAGGCTGCAGCACTGATCTGTGTATTCTGACGGCAAGGGAGTCTCCCCTCTGTTAGAATGCAAAGACACAGCAGGGAGGATTCCCACAATCCCCACCAAATGTGTGGAGGGGGAACTGTGTAAATTTTTTTCATTCAACCAGCTGGCTGTACAAAAAAACTGAGTCTTTTGTGGCCAGCTTTATTTGCTTCCTTTCTGGTAATTGTGTGTTAGAACTACATAACTCCTACCTTTATAAGATAAGCCTACGTGAATGTCCATGGTTTTCTTTTGGTTTTGGACTGTTCTGTTGACTTTCCTTCTTCCTGATTATTGCTTTGGCAGTCTCTTACACTTGGGATTGAATTAACCCTATGATTGTCAGTATCTGTTCAATGTCTATATTTTACTTGACCCTTTGCTAAATAAAAGAATTGAAAAAACCCCCCCAAAAACGCACATCAACTGGATTGCATGGTACTACTGTACCATGTGAATCTGGTGCAGGCAATTGCACTGTATTTACAGTGTTGTTAAGGTATCACTGACACCCACTGCAGATCACAAGTGAGCACAGAACCTGGGTATCCCTCACTGTGTTCTGATATGAACTGGCCATGAAATGTATCAATAAAGATGCCTAACACCAAGTTGCTGTATAGGTAATTTTACTGGAACATATTTCTGTGTTTTTTAATAACTTTGTATGTTGGTCAGCTTGTGCTTTGGGCTTGGAGGCCCTTTGAAATAACTGTTAAAGTGATCTATTTGGCATTGAACATCAGCAGATTACTTAGTGCATCAACTTTAAAGTGTCTCTTTATGGGACTATAAATAGGGGAAGTGACATTTCCTTTACTTATAATTTATTTAAGGGATGAAACAGATGTCAAGTTGTCACCTATATAGGCGAGTGACCCAAACTGAATCTGTTTCCAAAACAGCATTCTCTTCATCTAACGGGTTAATTGTACATAGTCATCTGATTTCCTTATTGGGAGGACACAGACAATTTGCTTATTATGGCTTTGTCATATGACTGATACACAGCAGACGTTTCTACATGGACATTAGGACAACTCCTTTGGTTATTTCTGTTCTTTACATGGAAAAAGCAATTACTTTCTTCTATCTAAATATCAGCTCCTATAATATTATGACAACAATTCTCTAAAACATTAATATCTACTTTTATCAAGATAAGTTCAGAATGCATTGTTTACATTCATCTTAATGACCACTTGCTATCTTAGTCTATAGAGAAAGATGAGGCTGTAATTACAAAAATGAAATTTAAAGTTTTCTGAGATCACGAAAAGAATTAAACTTTCAATATCCATTATCTGTGTTGAGCTCTTTGATGTCTTTAAGACTGAGGATTTGTAGTAAAAATACCCATCTTTTCCATGTACTGTGTAGCATACTGGAATACAATGTAGTCATCAGATACAATCAGCTACAGTCATTTGACACAAATACCCAAGTCATCTGACAGAAGCAGCAAAACACAGTCATATGATTTCAATCATCTGACACTAAAGCATATCTTATCTCCTCTTATAACCCAGCTGTATACATGCATGTCCACACAACCTGTAGTGAAAAAAACAGCATACATACAAAGTCAATTATACATTCATTTTGGGAAATTGGATTTGGGTAACCTTCTCTTCTAACACTACTGCCTTATCTCCTATGTCACAATCAGAATAATGTGTTTCAAGTTTCACAATGCTGTATATTCACTGTACTACAGGTAATGTCAATTCATTTTATGGGGGTTCTGGTAGTTAAAGCCAAATTCCAGCAAAATAATTTTTTCTTGTAGTTTTGAATAGAAAGGGTAATGCCTTTTCACAAGGCACTGTCCAGTTTGGACAGCAGAGGATATGAACAGATACAATATACTGTTTTCAGGGTTTTTTTTTCCTCAAAGAATAGGTATCAGTATTTACACATCCCCCTCCCCCGACAAGTACCTGAGCCTTTCCCCAGGCCGAGAGAAGTAAAGTGGCACTACATAGTGGGTGTGGTCAGGGCACAAAACTGCATGTCTCACACAGTGCAAGGTTCGGGGATGAGCAACAAGTGGAGTACAGGGCTAGGGAGTGTGTATCAGGACTCGGAAGTGAGTAACCCAGGCAAGTGTATAACCAAAAATGATATATTCCCCCCAACCCTCCTCCTATAGAGCTGTCCCCCAAACCCCCCCAGGAGAGAGCTCTCCCTTTTTCCCTCAAAATTGAGCTCTCCATCTACCCCCCAGTACAGAGCTCCCCCTCCCAGTAAAGAACTTCCCCCTTCCCACTTCACCCCTCCCCAGAGGACCAGCCCCCCCACAGTTCAGAGCTCCCTTTCATAGTACAAAGCTTTTCCTCCACAGTACACTGCCCCCCCTCAGAGTACAAAGCTCCCCCTACAGTACTGTACTTTCCTAATATTCATATTGAGTCCAATAATAGAATCCGTCCATTTAGCCTCCATTATGGGTGCATGCCTCTGCTTGCCACCTCCACATCACAGAATTGAAAGAGTCGGCTGCACACCACTGTAAAGCGACTTAAACCATTTATTCCATCACCGCTCCAGATGAAGACAGCACACAATTGTAAGACACAGAGAAGCTGCTGTTAACGCGTTTCACACATAATTGTGATTATACATAATCAATGAAGCATAATGAATCAGCACATTTCTGTGTGAAACTCGTTAACATCAGCTTCTCTGTGTCTTCATCTGGAGCGGTGATTTTAATTGAATAAATGGTTTAAGCAGCTCTACAGTGGTGTGCAGCCGATCCTTTCAATTCTATTTACCTGAGAGTGCCAAGGGGAAGTCCTCAGGGAGAGCTGCAGGAGGAGCAGCTCACCTGGGCTGCTGGAAGAGGTGCACTGTCACTCATAAACACTGGAGCCAGCAGAGGAAGTGAATAATGCCAAAAACATCCTCCACCGGCTTCTGTATTTGCCAGTGACAAGTGGGAGAGGACCGGGCAATGCTGGAAGTGGCAGTACAGCGTTCTGTCATGTGAAAAAACGCCCTGCTGTTACTTTTATTTTCCTTTCACATTACTGAGTATTCTTTTCAAAGTGAATTTTCACCATATTCACTACTTAAGAGAAAATTCCCTTGAAAAGTGAACAGTCTGTTTGCCTTTAGTAAATCAACCTCACTGTCACTTCGTCCATTCAGGGTAAAGTGCCAGTGTTTTTCTAGAGGCCCACACTCCAGTTTTACTCACATTAACAGTGATCCTGCATAGGTCTAGCAGCCACTAGGCTGGAGCACTGTCACATGATGGGGGGGGAATGACATCACTCCCCCCTCCCCCAGCCTCTGACACAAGTAACACATTGAATTCCAGTGTAAAATCGCTAATAATGTGAACATAATGGGGAGAAGCTTAGACCAGTATTTTGCTTTAAAAGATTTACTTTAACCACATGTTTACCGCTCTATAGCCGAATGACGGCTACAGCGCGGTTGTCCAGTTCTGGGAGGGCGTCATATGACGTCGTCCCAGAACACGCCCTCCCGCATGCCCACAGCGGTGCGCACCTGGCGATCTCCGTGATTGCTGTGTCCTACGGACACAGCTGATCATGTGATGAAGTAAAAGGCCAATCAATGCGGTGTTTTACCATGTGATCAGCTGTGTCCAATGACACAGCAGATCACAGAGTAAATACAGTTGCTGGTTATCGGCAACACTTTCCTCACACTGTCACAGCGTGAGGAAAGTACTGGCGATAACTGGCAGCTGTCACCAAGCAGATCAGCACTGATCATCAGGGCACTGATGATCAGTGCCCAGCAGTGCCACCCACCAGTGCCCAGCAGTGCCACCCACTAGTGCTCATCTGTGTCCAGCAGTGCCACCCATCAGTGTTGCCCAACAGTTGCACCCCTCTGTGCCCATCAGTGCCCTCAGTCAGTGTCGCCCCATCAATGCAGCCTATCAGTGGCCATCAGTGCAGCCTATCCGTGCCACCTCATCAGTACCGCCTATCAGTGCCCCTCAGTGCAGCCTCATCAATGCACATCAGTGAAGGAGAAAAATTACCTGTTTGCAAAATTTTATTATAGAAACACATTCTTTTGTTTAAAGTGCAAAAAATAAAACACCCAGTGGCGATTAAATACCACCAAAAGAAAGCTCTATTTGTGTGAAAAAATTATAAAGATGTCATATGGGTACAGTGGTGCATAATCGTGCAATTATCATTCAAAGTGTGACAGCACTGAAAGCTGAAGATTAGCCTGGGCATGAAGGGGGTAAAAGTGCCCGGTAGGCAAGTGGTTAAGGAAAGCTACTATACAAGGTCACAAATAAGGATGCTGTTATTTAGGTCTTGTTCATTTCCTGGCCAGTATATTTGTCCCTCTTAGCTCCTTTTCCTAGTTATTGACCTAGAATGAGTAAGCAGGTAGGAGTTCCTAATTAGCCGTAGTGTTCTCTTTTCTTAGCTAGCTTAGGTAGATAAGTAGTTTGTAGATTCTAGTAAAATGAAATATTGTGGACTACAATACCAAAAGAATTTATGAAACACACTATGTTAAAAAAAGCCTGTAATAAGATTATAAATACATATGGAAAAACTTCCATACATATAGTATATAGACCGTGAGATAATTGTGTAATTTTGCAGCACAACGTTGGCCACAATCTGATTGCATAATCTTTTACAAAATTTCCTTTTAATTTACCAACATCTATTGTGCATGGCTTAGCTAACACATTACCTTAACCCCTTTGATGCATGTAATGTGTAACACATGTCATGGCATTGAAAAGGTTAAAACAAAGTAGGTTGTTTTACATTTTATCCCCGGGCTTTACTGTAGAAAAATAAGGATGACTATAAAGCCACTCAATCACTTTTACATGCAGCAAATGTGCGCCTCTCCTTTGTAGACCTGGACTCCCCCATTTATCTTGGGACCCCCGAACTGCAAAAAAAAGTATCAGGATGGCTGGCAGGAAGTACGGAGGAGAGGTCTGACACCCTCCTTTGAGAACTTTCAGGTTCACAGCTGTCAAAATATGGCCAGTTCTGGCCATGTTAAAAGTTGATCTTTCTGTACTCATTCTGTTAAGGCACAGTGCAGGAGAGGAATTAGGGGAGTCCCCCAAGCATGCACATACATCATTTTAGACGGTGTGGTGATTGGCTACAATGTTTCCTAGGCTTTGATTTGCTGTTTGTTGATGGGCATTCGTTAGATTTCCCTTCACTTTCTGTTTCTCGGATACAGTAAGACGTGATAGGAAATTGTTCCAAAGAGAGAGAACATTTTTTTTCTCACCTATTCACAGTTGTCATTGTCAAGATAGGGGGCAATTTGTTGCTTCATCACTGCATGTTTTAACTCTGCAAATGCCATGTCACAGAGCTTACCTCCCACTTAGGCAGCAGGTATCAATGTCAGAGTATCTGCTGAACTTTCTGCATGAAGGTGCACCCCCACTTCTGTAAGTAAAGCCTGTGTGTTCATCCTGTTGGATCCTCTGGTAGTTTGCCTCCTCGCAGTTTTGATTCTTGCAGTTTTGATTCCCCTGTAAGCTTCACCCTAGATTCTTCAATCAAATGCCTCCTTCAGCTGCCCTTATTGACCATTTTAATAAATAATAAATTCCCTTTTAGTATTACTGCACCCCTTTGGTTAGCCTCCTGGGTTTTTGGTTTTGGTTCCCTACACCTTGGGCCCTCTACTTTCTTCTCTGGTTGGAACCTATCCTTAAGTTGGCCATAGATGGATCGAAATTTGGCCGGTTCAGCAGCAACAGGCTGAATTTCAATCCATCTATGGCTATTCCTGCTTGACAAAAGTCGATCTAACTATAGACTTCTATCAAACGGGACTGTTAGAAATGTTTTATTTGATCAGCGGCTGCAGTGCTAATCAGTGTATTCTAACAGTGGAGGAGCCGTCCGTGTACAATAGCACAACAGGGAGGATTCCCCCATCCACCTCCTAAAAGGCCATTTGTTGTTTTTCAATCAGTTTGCTGGCTGATCAAAAGAAAATAACCCATCTCTGGGCAATCTTAGGGAAGGTATCCCGCACAAAACTAGAACTTTTCCCCACATACAAAAGGAGTCTTTTTCCCTCACAGGTGATTACAACTATTGCAGTGCTTGACTCCCCTTAGCCCTATTCCACTCCTGAGGGGATCACTGACCTACAGGGATTGGCTGGCAGGGATCAGTCCCTATTGCTCCCTTTCCTAGCAAGCTCCTGACTCTTCTATGTCCTCCAATTGTTTCGTACCCTGTTTATAATACTGACCTGTATGTCCAACCTAGTGCTTTTTCCTGGCATCCCTATTATAGAAAGCTCCTAAAGAGAGTCAGTTTTCTGGACTTCCACAGTATGAGTAATGCTGAGGGTCCTCTACAAACCTTGCCTATATACAATTTGTCAATTATCTAGCGCTACTAAAGTTTGTTTCACTTTACACCCTAAATGTGGGTGTAACATGTTTCAAAAGGATGTAGTTAGCCTTCATATAATTTTTATATGCAACCAATATAATTACACACATGATCTGGTTCCAGGCTATTGCAATCTCCTATACAACATAGCTCAGTCTGGGAGAGGGAAAAACAGCACAAGATCCAGTTTGTGCCAGATGTGTTGCAGTACTCATGCTAACAGGGAACATGCTATAATAGGAGGAGATGGCAGAGCAACAGTGGGATGATCTGATTAGAGAGCTGCTTCTTCTTTCATTTCAATCACACATTGAGGGAGGGAGAGAACCTGTAGGTGTTACCTACAGTATATGCAAACCATAGTATTGAAAGTTTCTTTTTTGTTCTCTTTTGGTCTGTTAAATATACTGTGAACTTTGATACATTACACAACAGTACCTGCAGCTGTAGAGATAAGTGGTTAAAAACCCTTACATATACCTAGTGAAGTAACTAGAATTAGGTGATGAACAGAGATGAAACAAATTTTCGTACATAAGTTGTACCTGTTTATATGTAGCCCTCTCTTTACAGCCTTCCAAAATACAGAATCTCTCAGCTCTGAGAAGCAGAGAGCAGGGATCTGAAGTCTCACACTGCAGAGCTCAGTGAGGAGAGCTCTGAGTCCTCCTGATTGAAGGGAAAGGACAAGCCCCCCTACTCATAGTACACAGGAACATGCATAGCTGTGGCTGTCAATCTCTTTGAGTTGGGAAAAGCTGCTAGAAGTGACCCATGCAGATAACAGAGGTACACAGCAGCAGAGAAAAATGACATTTGGATAGAGACAAGCACACAGTATAGAAAGATGTGCTTTGATCATATTTCATGTCTGAGGTTTATAACTACTTAAAAGTTTACTGTCTGTAAACTAAGGCCGGCCATACATGTGTCGATTTCTGAACAACATTTTAATTCGAAAATCGGACCTAAGAATAATCAACCGATTTTCGCTCTGTTAGTAGGGCAATGGCACCGGCCAACTTTCGTGGTTCCTCCCCATTTTGTTTATTGGGCATGTTGGAAATTCGTGAAAAACTACCGATTTTCAAAATCATTGGTGGCACCAGCAGATTACAGAAGGAACTACGTTTTTGAGTTTCAATCAAAAAATCGCTCAGAATTTGACCCATGTATGGCCTGCTTTAGGAAAAAATCTCCCCCCCCCCCAACCCTTTCTGCCCTACAGCCTTTAACTAGTTTCTTTATTAAGGACAAATAGCAACCTTTTTTCAAAGCCCCTTTTACTTACCTGTAGCCATGATAATGTGAAAATGTGACCACATGTCTTCTCCTCTTCTGTTTACTTCCTGCATGGGTCCTTCTTTGGATATCCACATCGCTGCCTGTGTGATATAGACGCTTCCTATTGGATGGCCAGTGGCAGGGTCATCTCAGCATGGAGGAGAAGGCTAATGGCAGAGGGAAGTGGAGGGGACCAATGTTCTCAGGAAACCATTGCAATGGTGGATTAGCTGTCTCCCCACCTTGAAACAGCAGCAGTCTGAATGGGGACTTGAGTGAGTATAGCTGGCTCCACAAGGTAATCTAACCATTAAGCCTGACAGAATGGGTTACAAGCGGATGAAAGGTAGGTGGTTCTGAGAAGATAGATTTTGCCCGGAGTAGGGCTTTAAGCAGGAACTACACGTCACCTGTCCCGTGCATTGTGGAAAATGTGTGTAAGTCACAACATTGGATGTACAAAATTACAAATTCTTTGGTAAAACAGTAAATATATGCATTTCAACTGCATATTTAGTGGTTTGCTGAACATTTTGCTTTAGAATTTGCACAGTTTAGATATTAAATGTCAGTGAATTCTGTCACAAGAAAAACACCTTAGCAGAAAGTTGCCCCATTCCCTAATGCATAGACTACATACTAGTTCCAGGGCAGTGATGTCATGCCAAGTGAAACTGAATGGGTTCAACTCATTTATGCCATCAGGATGTAGTGACATTATTGTGCAGTATACTAAAAAGTTAATGATAAAGTGTATGTGTAATATGTTTCTTAATTTTTGATACATTTGTGAAATCACCTGTCATTTAATTTTTTTTCTGTTTGTGTTTGGGAGATTTCCCTTCACTTCCTTTTCAAAGACACAACAGGAAAGGAGAGGAAATTTCTACAAAGTGGGGGAAATTCCCCTCCTAGACAGTTGTCACTTGAACAAATGTCCACATTAAAAATGAAGGGCTGGTCCTCACACCATGTGCAATGACATGTTTAATGTGGTGGATGAAGGCAAACCACTATGGAAAATAGAAACCAATTGCTTTCTATTTGTACCATTCACACCACAATGATGTGGACATGTACAGAAAAATGCACCTCAGGCTGTTTTAAAATGCAAGCTGGTGTAAACAAGCTCCTACCCTCACCTTTTGTTCTGGTGCCATCTGTAACATTTTAGATTTAAATGAGAATAGGGAGTGCTGAATCATCTACACTGTAGGGGGTAGGGGTGGACCATGGATGGTTAAGTTAGTGAAAGGTCCATGTGAAAATAAGTCCATCTTTAATGGAAGGCTTGTGGGTATGTGGGCTTGTAGGCTTGTAGGAGGAGGCAGCCGGCTGTAAGAGCTTGTAGATACTCCTATATGCAGGTAGAGAAGAGAGACAGTGGTGCCACTCTAAGTGTAGAAGGTTTTAAAAACAGGCAGATTTAATGATAAAATGCACTCACAAGAGCAGGTAGTAAATAGGCATGTCATGAGGAATGGAGGTCCGGTGGAGCAGAATGTCCTAAGCCGTACTCTGGGTGTATCCCCACCGCTCTGGTGGTGTCCAGGGCTTGGGGAGTAGCAGAGAGGCGCAGGGAGGCTCACTCGGATGGCGTTACAGCACGGACCGAGTTTCCAAGAAACGCGCGCCATTTTGGAAACCAGGTCCGTGCTGTGACACCATCTGAGTGAGCCTCCCTGCACCTCTCCGCTACTCCCTGAGCCCTGGACACCACCGTAGCGGCGGGGATACACCCAGAGTGCAGCTTAGGACATTCTGCTCCACCGGACCTCCATTCCTCATGACATGCCTATTTACTACCTACTCTTGTGGGTGCATTTTAGCATTAAATCTGCCTGTTTTTAAAACCTTCTAAGCTTAGAGTAGTGCAGCTGTAACATTTTAGATTACCCATTCCTTTCTGTCTCAGTGACACTATTCAGTATAGTAAATACAGAGAATAAAACCGCCTTGACACAGGCAAGAATAAATAAAGCCATGTATGACAGGAGGTCACTGTCATACAAAAATTCAGGAACGATGTTTAATTTGTTAAGGCAATGATCCTTACAAAGCAAAGTATCACAAAGAGGACCTGTCTCATGTTTCATACGTGTTTTTCTGTGTCTGCTTTTGAAATGAAAGGGAGGATCAGATCTGATTAGTTGTTATGGTAGGTTCTTTCATGCATTTTTATACAGCATGTGAAGCCTGACATTTTTGATTTCTTCACAGTTTTTTTTACTACAGCTGACCAGTTGCTTCCTTAATCAGTTCTAAATCACAGTGTTGCAAGGACATGTAGCTAAGGGCTATTGGCTTAGTTATCAATAATTACTGTTATAAACCTAGTTTCAGAGGCTAAAATGCATGTAGCAATGGTTTTTTTTCCAGAACAAAAAGCATTCATAGTCACCATTTAAATTGAAGTTCTTGAACTGTAGGTATTACTACAGCACCTCTTATCAAACTGTGGATATGTATTATGTCATTTGCTCTTTGAAAACTTTACACTTTGATGTCATTCATTGTGAGTGCAAAAGGTAGTTTGTACTATATATTTTTAATTTGAATAGTCCTATGCTTTTATTTAAAAGGTAATAGGAAAATGTTATGGTTTTTTTTGCTATTACTTGCTGCTCTCCACTACTTTCTGAAAGCAAAGGGCATTTTTGGTTTCTTCCTAAAACTATGCACATGACCCATCCATAGTTATAACCCAGAGAAGGCTCCCCTACCTAAATCTCCATGATTGCTTTAATAACCCCCCCTTCCAAACACTTCATAACTTTCCTTTACTCCCTTGATTGTTCATTCATCTGCTGGAGCTTCTAGGTACCTCCGGGTGTGAAGGAGCATGTAAATCTCTCCACATGACAGCATTGGACCAAGCACTAGTACTGTCACATAGGAGGAGTCCATTACCCTGTATAAGTTATGACTCTTAGTTTCCAGCTGTTGAACTGAGCAGTGGCTAAATGGGAGAGAAGTGCTTAGGAAGACTTGAATTAAAGTGGACCTTTTGCTTTCTACTGCTTGGACAAAGCACAAGTCCACTTTTAAGTAAACATGTCATGGGAGAAACGTTGATGATGCCCATTGCTGACTTCCTTTTTCTAAAATTTCTAGCTGACATGCTTACCCAATAGTTTTAGTACCTTCTGAGTCATTTACTCAGAACACGTATGAGGATAAAGACATGGATGTCTTTTAAGTTATACTTGTTCCTGTTTAGACACTTAAAGGTCACTTTACAGGGCCATCATGACAGCCAGGCAGTCAGCATTTTCAGAAACAGTGTACTCATGGAGGCCTCTGTGATTCTCTCATAATCTTTTCAGTGTATTGAAGTGTCAAACATTACACACCTTACTGCTTATGGAAATCACAAAGCTGAACTTTGGGCACAAAGAAAGTTGTTTTGCAAGGGTCATCTAGAGCCATACCTGCATTGATATGTCTAGTAAAAAATGTATCACTGCTTAATATGTTGCTTTTTTGGTGTTAGAGTCACTGCTGTTCCACAGTTTTCTATTATAGGGACCGGTCATTGCAGCCACTTTCTGCTGTCTAGTGACCACTTACCTTCCAGACCCTTTACAGTTGAATAATTTCCTACTATAAGGAATACCTAAAGCAGGCAGCTTTGATATGATACTAACACTGCCTCCTTTGGACAATCTCTACATCTAGAAAGTGATTATTTCAGCCCAGCCACTATCCTCTCTCTATGCATGTTATGCTGGTCAGTAACAAGGGGTGGAGAACATCATATTCCGAGACTGCACTGAAATACTTAAGTACAATCTGCAATGGTAGAGGAGAATAACTATACTACCATCTTGGGTTTACTGCAGAATGATGAAGGTCTCGTTTGTCATTCTGCACTTCTCTTTGTGACTTTAGTAATGCATTGCTTTAACTGTTCAGACTTCTTTGTGTAAGTTCCATTGATAGCCCAGTCTACCTGGTCACTTAACAAGCAGTCAGCACAGCTCCATGACACTTTACTGCACCAAAGTCACTGTCTTTCCAGACATCTTATCTCCACCAGGAAAGTGTTGACTCCATCAGTCTGAACTTCTGAACTGAACCCAGAAAGATATTTCAACTTATCTTCTCTAACTGTCTACACTTTGAAGAGATATACCCCCAAAGGGTATCCATCACTCCTCTGTCAATGCCTACAGTACTACCCCAAATTCCATCTCCCATTATGGTTGCATGTGGAAGGCTCATGGGAGCTGTATTGTCACAAGATACACCTACGTCACAGGGTGAAACATAGGGCAGCTGGAAGTATGCCCCAACTGACTGCTGAGATTAAGAGAGAATGACGTCTCTGTGAATAAAAGGATATTACATTGAGCATCAAAATACATATTTTCAAAAATTGTCAGATTTAAATGATGCTGGGGGAAAGGGAAATAATTATTATTTAGCCTGGATTTCAGCTTTAAAGGTTTGCCCTGGGAGTTGGAGGAAGGGAGTGAAAATGGTGTTCCTTAGAAGTGTATACAATATACTAACATTGTATAACAGATTATTGCACCCTCTGGTTTTTATACTAAATTCAAAACAATGATTATGTGAACAAGTGAATATCTATAATAACAGATCTCATAGCTTCAGTTAACCTCTACTAATCTGACCATTAAAAAAGTAGTATTTGCAGTGCTAAAACTTATGAATATGACCACTCTGATTTCTCCAGCAGAGGTACGCGAAGATCTATTAAAATTGTTCTAAAGTAACTGCAAAAGATTGTTTTGAGTAATGAGTAATTAAACAGAACAAAAGTTTGGCAGGCATATTCTCGGTGGTTGTGAGGTTAAACTTGACCAAACAGGGTTAATTAGCTAATCAGGCCAACGTCCCACAGTAGAATCCCTTAATCACATTGGGGATGTGAAATTTCATCCGTGCAGACGCGGCTTTGTGTGTAAATCTGCAAGAGCAGTTCTGGCTTTTCCGGGGTCAAATTCTCAAGGGTTCCATAAAATAGGGCCTTTGTTTTCTTGGCTGTATGATATGATCATGAGGAACTGGAGACTGTTGGTTTGGTCCTGGGGAGGGGTCGAAATGGGAGGGAGCTCAAGGGAAGCCATATTTAACCCGTTAAACTTCCTAAACTACTGTACAATATCCTTAACAACCATCTATTCATGTACAGTATACCTGCCATTCATATTGACTTATTTAACAGAGGAAATGTTAATAACTGTGTGCTGACCTGGAGTAATTTAGATGTAAGTGTTAACACTGACATATATGTCACCATTCCCCGACAGGCACATACGTCCTCCATAATACAGTCTTGGGCCACCAGTCCACCAGTCTCACAGCTCTCACACTCATCACTCAATGTTCTGCTTCTGTTAATATTCTGATTGTAAAAACCTGGGCTAAAAGAAATAATGGATGTTATAAAGATGTTTTATTAGGTTTTGATATTCTAACCAACTGAATCCCTGACTATTCTAACTATTCATAAACTAATGCGTACTAAAACGACTAAAGGAAAAGTGGTTATAGTGATTCTGTTACTTAAAGTATTTTAATGTAAATGTTTTTTTTATTCTATAATGAGTAAGTACAGACATTTGAGCAATATTTAGTATATAGCCTAACCCCACATATCTAATGATGTAAGGCTGGGTAGGAAAATGACTTTTTGAATATACTTGCACATGCTCTTGAAGTATCCATTGTGCTCAGCGGTAAATGTTCTTTTTTTTGCTTGTCACTGTTGTGGGGGCTGTACATGGTGCGTTATGACTATGTATGCATTCCATAAATACCTAGATAAGTTTAAACATTGGTTTAAAAAAAATAAACAACTTTTTAGACTTCCTCATCAAACTGTGATTGCAAAAAAGGAGCTACAAACTTCAGATACAGAAAAGTGGGCTCCCTTGGCTTGCAGTTGAGTAGTGTTTATATCTGTTGGTGTTCTAGGAGCCAAGTAAAAAGTAATTTACTGGGCCTGGCCATAGAGAACAGGGTAGATTTTCTGAGAATAGATTGCAGAATGCCTTTATTCTCTATGGCTTTGCCTAGTCCATGAACAACTAGACTGCCAAAATGCTGTGGGATGTAAATATTGCCCCACTTTGTGCAGGCTATGTTAGTGAGAAAGCAATCTTCTTCTATGCTTAGTCCTATACCAGGATATGGATTTTTCTTAATAACTGAAATTAATGTTTATCCAAGGCCAAACTTTTCTTTTTTCAGGGAATGGTTAAAATCCTTGTTGGGAAATCCATCCGAAGTAGGAGAATGCGCTCTTAGACAGTTGTTACTGGAACAAGTACAAGTGTACAGCGCTAAGCGAACTATTGGCGCTTTATAAATACTGTATAATAATAATAATAATAATACTGGAAGATTTCCCCTATTCCTGTTTTATCCAAAACAACCAAAACTGTGACTTTAGATATAGTTTAAATATTACAAAGCTGCTTAATGTTCTTTCATAGCAGCAAGCAAATTGAGGACATTTTCTGCTGCCTCCAAAGGCAGTTGTGACAGAACAAGATACTGTACATAATACATCTGAAATATTTAAAAAGATAAACTAACATTATGGACAGGTCTCTGCCTTCAGATTAGCTTCATGGGTCAGTGTTTATCCTATTATTATACATAATCCATATTGCTATAATTTTATTTATATGATAATCCAAACATAATTAATTATCGTGCTTTCTGTGTCTAATGGAACTTAAGTCTTTATAAGAATGCCTCTGTTTTCTAATACAGGTAATTTGTATGAATCCCAGGACCTGCCTCCCACTACAATGTATGTCATGAAATAGCCCTAAATCATTAGATAATGTCCCTTATCGCAAATTTCTTAGCTGCACTTTTTTGAGAGAAGACAATAGTGAGCATCTGAGATATGAAGTAAATATACAAATTTTAGGGAATAGTAACTGTTAGTCAAAGAGATTTTCACTTCTGTTGCCTACATACCACGTAGGAATGTCACTATCCACTTAGAAGTAATCAGTGTTACCCTATCTTCATTTTATATACAGAATTGTTGCAGTGTTTTGTTACTAAACATATTCCCCACCCCAAATATACAAATTTGTAGACACCACTAGGCACTCAATCTCATTTTTGTTGTCAAAGGCACTGGGAGGTGGAAGTTCTGTGCCTGATGTCAATTCTGATGTGCTTCAGGTTCCTATGGCAAGAAAAAAATAAAAAGTAAATCAAATGTATGTAGGATAATACATTCAACATACCAGAAAAACTTAACTTTTTTATTTTTTCATATCTTTATCTTGAATAAGTTTTTATGCACAGTTAAAAGAATGACAAATCAGAAGAACAGGATAGGTAAGTACGATATTTACATAAATAAGGTAGATACAATTACACATTATAAGAAAGAAAAGACAGACATTGAAAACAAATCCTTCTGTAGCTGAATAGACTGATGGAGGAAGGGACAAATTTTCTTATACACTAGGATTATTCTGGGCAAAGGACAAAGTATCAAAAACTTAATTCCAAATGGGCTAAGAAACTTGTGTCAAAAACACTAATTCCCAAATGAGTTAAGGGGTTTATGTCCCTCTTTGTATCATAAACCCAAAACTGAAACAGAAATGTTAAAAAACCCAAAGTCTATCGAGACATTATTTGGTATAAAAGCACCTGCCTCGTCACACCTGTGAAAAACAAAAATATATATATAGATATATATTTTTATATTTACATATTGCCTTTACTGCTTCCATTTTTTTCATCCTGATAAACATACTTCATAGTATCTTGTTAGGAGAAATGTCAGTAGATAGTTTTGTCTGAACGGGAAAATGAGATGGTTCCCACCAGGATTGTGTGAACTTTGTATATCCTACGAATACATGAGCAGCCATTGCAATGTGTGATGGCTTCTGTAGCATCTCCAATGTTAATCATCTTTTTTTTTTTTAACATATAGTTAGAACATACTTAAACATTTCTTTTATTTGTTTACATTTTTGATTTTTTAAAAGTTCACACTACTCATAAGAAGTTGTTTAAGGGCACCTTTGCTAGAGGGCTAATAGTATTACATTTATGACCGTTAGCATTTTTGGCTATCACTGAAATTTCTAAAACCTTAAAAAAATATGTAAACTTCCACACAAGATTCCTGACTGAAGACAGGAAGAGATTTTAAACCTTAAATGGTTTGTTACTTATTTAAAGATATTGTACATACCCCCTTTTGTAAGAGCCAAGACATTCACTTCATAGGGTTTAGTAAATATTTATGAACAGGGGATAGTGTGTCCTATCCCATAGATCACAAACTGTTACATTTCTTATGAATTCCACCTATCTCTATTCAAAAGTGATGGGTTTATTTTTTACAAAATTGGTGGTGTACAACACCTTTACAAAAAGTAGACAGCCACTATATCTGTTCTTCTGCAGAGGGGCTATGAAGTCTGAGGTTTGACTGTGCAAGAGTAATTATTTCATCTTTATTTTTTTTTCCAATATGCTTGACCTTTGCTTACTTCAGTTAGAGTGTTGTAACCTGAAGATTCAAACAGGAATTAAATTCTGAAAAATTGCAAGTGTTCCAGGAAATACCTGTGAAGGTATTATGTTTTTTGAGCAATTCATCACCAACATTTTAAAGACACACCGGAGCCTTTATCAAAATGCAGAACTCTGTGGGGGGGATTTACTAAAACTAGTGCACAAATAATCTGGTGCAGCTGTGCATAGTAACCTATCATCTTCTAGGTTTTGTTGTCAAACAAGCTGAAGTTAAAAGCTGATTGGTTACCGTACACAGATACACTAGATTCTATGTGCACCAGTTATAGTAAATCCCCCTCTATGTCTTTGAAATGTTGTGAAATTTCATATTAACAGGACATTCCTGGAGGCTGGCAATTCTCTGCAGTTTGGCACTTATCTGCATTGCCTCTGTATATTGCCTGAGAACCCATCATACCAAATCAGGTATGGTGTGCATAATTGTTCTGAATTGCATTAAACAGGAATGTATACTCTGGGTGTTGCTTTCTTTAAACCTCGTGATTTCTGTGTATTTTGTCTTGTTAATATATACAGTATATTGTTTCAAAATGCATGACACATCAATATTATTTTGATGAAATAAAAATGCTGTCTTGTTTTTCAAGACTCCTAATATAGAGAATTGCACAGTACTGTGGATGAATATGTAAGCCAAATGTTGGCCATCTTACTGCACCCAACAGTAACTCCAGAGGTTGGAGATAGATGTCCTCTTGTTTCACTGTCCACTGCACAATGAGTGGTTTACTACTAAAGTAGGAATTCCCTGCCTTCACTTGTTCTAGTTCTTCAGGATTATTAAGATGCAGCTTTGTTAGCTCACCATCCATGCAGACAGGACTGGGAGACATAAAAACAAGAACTGTATCAAATTTTCCATCATACGCTAATTTTCATTTTTCTTTTGTTGTGGACAAGTGAATAGGAGGAACTAGTAATCTTCTGATTCCCAAGATGTTAGGTTGATGTTGCTTGGACTATCCCTTATTTCAAACAGGTTAGCAGCCCCGGTCAACTGGATAAAAAAAGTCAAGCTGCATTCAGATAGGAATTTGCCTTTTGCAGCCAATGGCTGTACATAGTCAATTTTACCAGCCAGTCTGGCGCCCAAGATCAAAGCCACTACCAAGTCAGATGTTGCAGCTTCCTCCCTAAATGGGAGACACTAGTTCATGATCGGTGTATAATTTTATTCCCTTCCCCCATCCCTGCATTGCCCTGCTATCCTACCCCACCATTTTTACACTGGAGCTTTATATTATTTCAGAGAAAAGACCCATTTTTCCCTGGTCTCCGTCTTTCCCAGGGGCCCGTAGAAACCGGCTACAGTTTCCTGGTGCTCTTGGAATCCGGATTCTACCTGGGATTTGAGCTGTGGGAGGACCCCGTCGGAGCATGTTGCTCTCCGAGAGATGTCCCTCCTTTGTCTGTATCTCAGTAATTCTCATGGTCTTGACAGCGTGGTATACACTGGCTGTTCCCAATGTGTTGGGCTATGTGATGGAGCCACACTAGGAGGATCAGAGATTGCAGTGTAAAGTGGACGCTGAGGAGGGCCCATATAAGAGAATGCTGAATAGAGGCCAGAGGCTTGACTTGAATGGCTGTAATAGGAACTTGATGGTTGGTGGTCTGAGTAGTCAAACTGTGGCCTGGAGATAGATGGAAATGCTGAACCATAGTGAGGCAGCCCCAGCGAGGTGTAGGTCAGTTGTGATGTTGAAGGTTGCTCAGTATAATGGCTTGTAGCTGAGCTTTCTGTCTTCACTTGAGCCTTTGAATCTGCCACAGTTGGAGCATGTTGTTTTGCAAGAGCCCAGGCAGAGGGACCAGCAGCCAGAGCTCCACTGAGACCATAACTGGAGGTGTAACCCCCAATGTGACTTGCATGTGCAGCATGACCATTGGGTGGAAGGTACTGGTCAAACTCATTGACATCGAATGTCTCCATGTTGGACATGACATCATGGCTTATTTCTCCAATATCTACATTGCCAAAATCAATGTGGGGTTTCCCTCCTTCTGCCAGAGAACGGGAGCCATCCCTCTTGCCCTCAGATTTTCCTGTCTGAAGTTCTGTTTTTGGTGTTGTTGGTGGAGTGGGAGGACCATGACTTTGACCTAAAATAATAAAAAACATTTTTTTTAGTTACTTGCCAATAAATAACATAGCCAGAATTAAGAGTGAGAAATTAGTAGAAAAACCTTATAGAAAAAACAAAAACATTAATTTACTGCTATTCTAAAATTTTCATACATGTTAGATTGCAGTTTACATTACCTGTTGAATGCTCCGAATTCCCATCAGACATAGGGGAGCCATGTCTATGGTCCAGGTGTGAGTTTTTGTAATGAGCCTGTATGGAGGCAGCACCTCCTTCAGCTTCTGAGGATCCATCCCCCTCTCCTGATGTGGGCTTTCCATTTTTCCTTCTACGAGGCTGGTACTTATAATCTGGATGGTCCTTCTTGTGCTGCATTCTCAGTCTTTCTGCTTCTTCTATGAAGGGTCTCTTATCATTCTCATTTAGCAACCTGTAGAGAAAAATATAATTAATGGTTATTAAAGAGTGAATGGAAGTGTAAGACACTGCTGAAAGGGGAATGCAATAACACTTTTATTCCTGAAATTGTTTAAGTTTACTAGAGCTTCCTGACAGTTATTGTGATCCAAAGTCTCAAGAACGTCCAAGTCACTAACCCAGAACATGCATAACAAAAATCCCTAGTTTCCTCTGATTTCACCAGATCCATGCTTGGATTGGGGCCAGAGGCAGCCAGGCAACTGATATTTTCAGATGGAGAGCAGGAGTGCCATAATGTTCTCAGATCAGGTTTTTTTTTTCATATAAGGACATAGCTAGTAGCACCAATGCAGTCCACAGGGTCCTACCTCTAATTTTACACAGGAAAAAGTTACAAAAAAATTCTTACTGTACCCCTATTACAATTGACACAATCTTTTTGATAAATGACGCACATAACTGAGTTTTATACTTGTTTGCTGAATATGTGCTATACAGAATTAGTTTAAATTCCATACCTCCAAAGCTTGCCCAATGTCTTGCTTAGCTCTGCATTGTGGAGATGTGGGTACTGGTCAGCCAACTTTCGACGGGCAGCCTGTGCCCATACCATGAAAGCATTCATAGGTCGCTTCACATGAGGTTTGGACTTATTGCCACCATTGACCCTGACTGGCATAGGAACTAATGTCCAGTCATAACCGCTTAACACCTGGGAGACAGCTTCACGAATGCAAACAGGGAATCTTTCATCCTCAGAATCATGCTCTTTTTTCACTTTTCCTTCTTCATCATCATCTGGGCCAGAGTGGGAATGAGATGCCAAAGGTTCAGGTGTTAAGGAGGGATCCTCAGAACCAACAGGGCTCATCTCAACCTCGGACAGACTCTGATCGTCACTCATGATGTGCCTCTTACCTGGAAACTGGAATAGTCAATCATAACATCATTACATTGTTTGTCTTCTAGATGACATAAAACAATATAAGATATTTTCTAAAGCACAGAAAAGATATTTATTTTTCTTTCTCATCATTTACACAACAGGATAAAAGTCACACAAGCCAAAACTCTGCCAAGTTTCTATCAACAATGTTTACAAAATAATAAAGGGCAGTCGGCCCTAAATTCTGTGTAAATATGGCCTCTGTCCTGATCACAGATGAGAAAAAAGTATAATCGATCATCTCAGCATGTAACAATTCAAGTCATTTATCATGTCAGAATGTAACAATTCAAAAACATAAGATATAAGGATGTGTGTTTTCGCTCTTATTAGGAGCTTATAGTGTACCAAAAATATCTTTGAGAATTGCAGATTCTTCTTGGTACAATAATCAAGTAGTCAGGTCCTTGCAAAATATATTTTTCAGTGACTTCAGCATAGGAACCATAGTTAAAACTCGTCTATTTAAATAATCTCCAAATAAAATGACAAAGGGCATTGTCCAAGATTTGCCAAGTGTTCATTATTAGACTATTTCTTGTTAACCATAATCCCTAAATATTATGTTATTAGTAGCTGCATGCAACCAAATTAATGCGAAGTTAGCAAAAGCCATGCAAATCCTTTCCTAAATAGGAAATCTAAGCAAGGTAGAAGAATTTAACTAACAAAATAATTGTATATTTCTGATCTTTTACAACATGCAAACAATATATAGAACATACTGTATGCCACTTAATTACTGCTCTGTTTATTATGTTATTGTTAATGATTGACTGTTTAACATGTTTTTAGACAGAAAATGTACTGAATTACCAAATCTTAGGCTTTCTACCAACCAGCCTTTGGTGAACCAACTTTCACCAGTCAGATATTTGTATAAATGTAGTTTTTGACTAGTTTTAGATAAGCCATGCTAACCTCTTCCAAGGCAATAGCTATGGTGTATGGAACAATAGATTGTTTTTGCGAATATAGTAACTATAGTAGACAAATTGCATTAGTTTAAAAATATTTATAATAGAAATGTTTATGTATCTAAAGGAATCCCTGAATAATTTAGCAAAATTGCAGTAATCTTGAATTTCTGGATCTGCAAATGCTAATAAAGATTAATTAAAATAAATATTGTTAACCAAGGCTAAATATGAACAGTTTGCAAATTCAGATAAGAATATGCAAATATGTTGATTATAGGCTAATAGTTAAACAAAAGTTCTAATCATGTTAGAATTCTATAAAAAGCAGGCGCATAGCTTGCTCTAGACTGATCTATCTATCTATCTATCTATCTATCTGTCTGTCTGTCTTCTCCTATTATTTGTGTGAACTTTTCCACTCTCATGTGTCTTTAATTTTATGCAAAACTCAGTCTCAGCATCAATTATAAATAATATTTAATAATCAATTAATAATTAATAAGCATAAAAGTAAAGCTCTGACCATGAATAATGGAATGTGTGTATATATATATATATATATATATATATATATATACACACACACAGAAAAAGAGAGTTTTCTTTTTTAGCTAGCTGAATTCACCAGTGTTCTGAACATTAGTTGCAATTTCTAATTCACATATGTTTTTTTTCTTTGTAATAATAATAATAGTAATGGCAAACTCATGTTGACTCCTCAGCGTTTCAGAAGAAAACCAAGTAAAAAAATCCATGCCGCATTTATATTAATGATTTTAAGTAGTGACCAGCTTGCAAAATCAGTGCAGATTTCTCACTCAGCAGAGATAAATGATTTACTTTAAAACAATTTCAAATTAGATATGTTTTAGAATACTTTAAAATCATATCATAATTTAGGAATAACACAAAGAATGTGGATAATCAAAGTAGACATATGAGAGAGAAAGGGGGGGGGGGGGGGTGGAGAAGTAATAATCAAATGAGATTTGTTCAGTTCTAAATTACTAAGTTGATTTTGTCTGTAATGTCTAAGGTGGAAGATAAATATTACAGGCATTTTATATCCAAAAGCCTCATTTATGTAATATACAGCAAAATACACTTGTTCCAAATCCTAAGAATAAGGTTATATGTGTCGATAAAATCAACAAAAGATTGAAAGAAATTATATATTCTTGTTAATATACAGGGAAGGAAGAATTTAGCATTGAGGAAAAGAAGTAGAAAGAAATAAAAATTCCAGCTTTGATAAAGAAAGAAATTTAAAGAGTAAAGATGAAAAAAAATTAAACAAATTACAAATTGTCTCAAAAATAAAGTGAAAACTAGAAGCGAATTACACTTGGGACCACAAAATGGAAAATTAATTAAAATGACATTAATAACTTGATGATAAATAAAAAGTGAGTGATCACATTTAGTAAATTAGGCAAAGCTGGCTGAAATATAGATAATCAAGTAAATGGAAGAAATAGCTAAATTTAGAAGGGCCAGGTATCCAATCTGCTTTCTTAATAATGAAGTAAACAGTTTTAAAAATATATAGATGCAATGGCAGCAAAGTAAACATATAAATACAGCAATACTAATAGAGCATATCATTTAAATACATTATGACAAGCATAAGTAGCAACTCTGAAGCAGGCTGTGATTTAAAAGCATATACAGTGGTTTAAAGAGAGAGTAGAAAATGTGTCTAGAGGAGGGAGAGGTGAAGCAGGAAAAGTAGGAATGCAAAACGTACCTACTGAGTCTTGGTGGTAGGAGGTGTGCTGGCTCGATGCTGTGTCAGTAATAGAGGCTCTGTTCTCCTATCTGAATGATGCTCTGTTCGCTGCCCTGATCACTTCTCCCCATGCATTTAAGGCAAAGCTTTTCTCAAACAGTCCTTGGCCTCTCTAATTGGCTGCCACCAATGAAGGGGTGGAGACTAAGAGCGAGATGTACCTTTTCTGCCAAGAAAATGAAAACAAAAAATATGAGATTCTCCACTTTTTTAAGCAAGCATTACAATTTCTTGCATAGCTCTTTCTTGAAAAAAATGTGTTAAATGTTAATGATTTCAAGGCTTGTTGTGGAGGCACATATGGTAAACTGTGTTTCTGATCCAATATGTATGATGCTTAAAGATTATACATTTATTTTTTTGTTAAGATTTGAAGAAAAATCAATACACCTTATGTATATTTTGGTAATCTAGAAAAGTTGCCCTCTAAATATCTATGAATATGTATTGTGGTAGTCCAATAGCTTACCTAAGAGCAAAACTCAAGGCAATGCTCAGACTGGTAGCAGCCCAGTGATATCTAAAGTACTGCCACTGCACGTCAGCTGAACTGTATCCACAACTAATCCAGAGTTACAGCTTTCACAACAGCTCTTTATTCACTCCTAATCCAAACCTGATTCACTAATCCACAGATCTTATTCTCTGCCTTGGCACTACCCACTATATATTACAAAAACACAACCTGTATAAAAACATAAAAAGTTTAGAGACTTTTGACACTGTTATGGACCATCAAAATATTTGCCCACTGTCTCCGATGTGTGTACTACTATTCTCTGGCTGCATTAGATTTAAGCTAAAGAAACATTTAAAGTGTTGCACTTCTTCTTGTCTTTTTACCTGTGTTTATTCTGCGTTTGTCAAATAGTGCCAGGCCAGAGCAGTATACTCTTTGATTGCAGATGTGTGATGAGTCTGTGTAGGTATGTTATGTAGGAGGAGAAAACAGACAGAGGATGTCATGCATAGCCTTAGGGTCCCATGTCCTCGTATGAGCAAATGCTGGAACAGTGTGCAATTGTTGGTGCTCTTGTGTTAGAAAAAAAAAGAACTTTAACTGGCAACTGTCTTCCCAGGGGAGCTACGTTATAAAGTCACATGTGTACATAAATTACTAACAACTACTTATACAAAATGCCATTGTCCCAAAGCTCAGCAAGACAGGAGAAGTGGAGTCAATACAGTTACATTTTAGTGAAGAACATAAAAAAAAAACAGGCTCAACAGACTGATTGATCTGGTGGTGTATCAGACTTCTACCTAGCAATTGTCGTCTCATTGACTGTGACTGTGAGAGCCCTTAATTAAATTAAAAACCTCCTGCAGTCACAAAAGACTTTTACAGCAAAGGAGAAGCTTAGTAAGAGAAGAAGATGAAATGTCAGTACTTGCTTATTTTTGAATTGCAGCCATTGGCATCCAATCAGTCTGACCTGATTTACTGCCACCAGATCACATGGACATTACTGACAAGTTTGCTGGACATTTTGCAGGGACTTTGGTTTAAATATAGGAGGTGTGCCTAGATAATTTTGTAGATTTTGCTTATTTTGATTTCCAGCAGCTCTGCAATGTTCTTCATCCCTCAAGTACCTGAGCTCCCTCCCTCCCCCTTTCAGAGACAACGCAGGCTTTTGTCCTAAGGGCAGGCCGCTTGCATATAGACCTTCCATTGTCCTGCCTTATTGGCGTAGCCGGGCTAGGCCAAAAGCCTGCACAATGAAATCTTACATACAGTAAAAAGGGGACATTAAAAAAACTCTCCACAATAACTCTTGTGTTTAAAAAAAGGAGCAATGAAAGTTTGATAAGGGATACACAGGCCCCCCTCCTCTTCCTCTCCTCCCTCCCCGAGATTGAAAACACTGAATATCTTTCTAGGCCTGGCTCATGGGTCTTTTTTTTCTTGATTTTCGGCTTGTCTTTGTGTATACGCTCTTTGTTCGTTCCAGGTGAACCGAAATCATGTGATATGAAAGGGGGACAGAGCTGCTTATTATAAAGAGTTTTTGGGCTCTGCCGAAGGCTGTCAGTGTGAAGATGCAGTCTTGGGGGAAACAGCTATCTGCCTGCAGGGGCCAGGTCTTCTGCCATCTAATGGCCCCTTGTACATAGGGCATCTCTACATCTGGAGGATATGAGCCCTTTTAATCCTATGCCATATGTCTTGTAGGATAAGCATCTTGTCAGATATGGAGACTCTGTTGAACCTTTGGAAGGTTTGTGGAATATGGTTTGTCCAGTGGAATTTTCCTCGTCAATGCAATCTATTGGGATAGAAGTGACCTGGCACCTGGATTGTACGGGAACAAAGCATCATTCATTTCTCTCATTTTTTGTGTTTTGGATATATACTTTTACAGTAAGGTTGTGTGCATATTCAGGATCAGAAAAGGTGGACAGCCTACATATTGGAAATTGTGTTTTTTGGACTCCAACAGGCTGAGGCAGGTGAAAAGGCATCCATTTTTTCTCGAGCAACAATGCAGCAGGGGGTGGGTTGGCTGAAAAGTACTTCTCTCTTCAAATGAACCTGGTTGGTTCACATTATTCAGACTGTTAAAATGGGCTCCATAATCTAAGCGGTTTCCAGAGACCCTGCATGTCACCACTATGGGAGGAGCTTTGCAACTCAGATCTGCAGGAGTTTATAAGTTTTGTGTGGATTTATTAGAGCATTCTTTTTATCATCTTTGCTTGAAAATCAGTAATAATTTTGTTGTAAAAATGTATGATAAATGTATAATTATAATTTATGTTGAATTCTACAAGAGCTTAAGCTGCAGGAAATTTACTAGGGCTATTTTATTAAAAATGGGGTGAAAGTAAAAGGCTATGCAGTGCCCGTAACAGCCAATGACTTTTTATTTTCTCACTTGCACAAACAATATGGTGACTGGAATCGATTGGTTGCTATCGGTTTTCTTGCTTTTAGTGGTATTAATTTACTAAATGTTTAGAAAATGTTCACTATAAATACCCAATTATGTGCAAGGAAAATAAAGGAACTGGATTTTTGCTCGCACACGATTGGATAATATAAATGAACACAGCTGTGTCTTATTTTCTAAGTTAATAAACAATAATGTTACAAAGTGAACATTAGTTTTTACTACATCAACTCAAATGAAGTCAATCGTTCTGTTTATAAGTGATACCTGAGGAAATTGTAGGCTACCAGACATTAGCTGTACTTAGCATATTCTGAATCAGGTTCACAAGTTCATTCAAATTGGCTGCTATTTTCAAATTGGGACACAAAAAACAAGGACTTGTTGCCTCTTTTTGATAGTACATCAGTTGTAATGTTAAGATACGGTAAATAGCTGTTAATACAGAGAGGCTAAATAATTTAGTTATCTCCCTACTGAAATATTTGGCAGTATTGTTTATGGAGATGATAGTCTATAATATTGTTCTATTAAATCAGTCTGTGATCAAAGGTATAATCCTTTATGGACCGCTGAACTCCCAAACTTTTAGTGCACCTGCTTTGTAACCTTTTCAATGCCAGGATACATCTCATATTACTGCAGCATGTCATTTGTTGAAATCAGATTTAAGTGATTGACTAAGGCTGGTGTCAAATGAGTGCGCTTTGTATTGTTTGGTTTAATGAGAACAAATGTCTAACCTTTTTGTTTTTACAATTCATTGCAAAGCGTATGCTAGCATATTGTTGTATGACCATGCTGTCGGATTACCAGCCATAAAATGTTTCATGCAACGTTCTTACACATCATTTCTCATATGTAAAACTGTTCTATTTTAATGAGAAGTCTATTTGTATATTTATGCTGAGTTAAAATTGCTAGTTTATATGAATAAAATATATACTCATAGTCCACAAAGCATAAAAAGTGCTCACCTGAGACCAACATCATACAAAACACATACACCTGAATAATGCCACTCTCAAATATATTTAGTTACACATATATGCTCCTGTGTAGTACATTCCATAGGTACCATCATCAGAAACATTGTGAGTGACCACAGGCAAATCACTAGCACAGCTGTGCAAACTACAGTTGTGCATCATTGTGAGTGAAATTTATGTGATCTAAAATGAGATAATGATTGTTCACCATTAAACCACACAAGCTCTCTTACACATTATATAATAGATACATCTGTAGATGACAGATATAAATGTGAATGTGGAGCCCTGCTTATCCAGTTACAGAAATTTTAGATGAAATTGTCCAACATAGATTATTTTATCTCGTACTTTGTGTCCCAAGAATATTTTAGATGTCATTTCTACCTTTTTAGAAAGGTAATAATAGAAACATAAACTAATAGAAGAATAATAGAAACATAAACTAATCCCTGCTCCTCACAATTTATCTTTCACTGATTTGTTTCTATGCACATCCACTTTTGAACTGTTTTATTACATCATATTGATTCTGTCCTACTTTCAAACATATGTCATAATCTCAGCTGGCAAAAAGTAAGTCAGTGTTTATTGGTTGTTTAAAAGTATCCGAATGCCATATTCAATGAATAAATAATATTCAATAAATAAATTCACCATATTCTTTAAAATAATTTCACCTTTCTAAAAATAATAAAGGGACACAGCTATCACCTGTTTTATTTGAAGCCTAAACTACTTCTTTAAAATGTATTCAATCACTGTCTTTTCCTGTCATATGACCTCTGAGCAAATCCGGCTTTTACCAAAGAAATTGTAAACCATTTTAAAGACACTTTAAAATAAAAAAGGCCACATATTACAATACGATAAATTATTTTTCCTTAATCAGATCATATCATAATGTACATTCTTATACATATTGTCAGATGAGACTGTGATTATTAGAGAAGGGGACTGTTCGTAGGGGAATGTCTTACATCAAAAATATGGGACTGTAAAGTATGTGTTGCCTTGTAGTCATTTGCAGACCTGGATTTCCAATTTCCTATTTACATGTTTAGTTTTGTAAATGAAATTTCAAAACATGTTTATAAAAAACATGTTTATAGAAAAAAATTGTGAAAATGTTGCTCAAATGTTAAAAATGTTATACAAGATGTGAATTGGAAAGTGAGGAAACATCTATTGTATCTAAAAAAACAACCATATCTAAGAAAAATCGAGACACTTGTGTGGCCAGATTAGGAGTTGCAATATACCCTTGAAGGGGTTGTTTTCCCAAAAAAACTTTCTAGGAATCGGATAGTTTGTAACTCTATAAGTAAATCTTTGATTCTGTGATTAATGCTGTTGGCAAAGCCTGGCTATATGAACATGTATATAATTATACTTCATTATTTATTAACTGTATATGCTTATACAGCACAAAATAAATACAGTAATGTTTACCCTTGTCACCTGTATGAATCTGCCACATCGGCTAAATTTATCAAGGGAACAAGAAGTTTGCTTAGTGTAGTCTGCTACTTAGTGCATACATTTTAATTTACAAACATGGTTAATTATAGTAATAATCTCACCATTTATTGTTTACTGATCATATAGCTCGGGGCAGAAACTAGCTGCAGACACTACAAGACATCAGAAGTTCAGTTGCCACAGATAGTCACAT